>NW_021703783.1:95062069-95168743 GCF_005190385.1 Monodon monoceros
TGATGGTGATGATGGTGATGATGGTGATGATGGTGATGGTGATGGTGATGATGGTGGTTCAGATTGTGATGATGTTGATGGTGGCAGCAGATCATTCCTGAACAGTTCCAGTAAGCTGGGCCCTGGGCTTAAATCTCCACAAGGATTGTCTCTAATCCTTGCTCAGCCTTGTGAGGGCTGATATATCATCCCCGTCCTGTAGTTGGATAGACCACGTGGCCCTTAGAGGCCCAGCTGGCAATGGCCACAGGGTGCCAAGTGCTGGCAGGGTGAGGAGGACACCCTACACGGGAAGGAGAGACCTCACGTGCTTGAAAGAGTGACTTGATTCTGGAAGGCTCCCTGGAGGGGGTGGGGTGACCTGAGCCACGAGGGAAGAGAAGGGCATTCACAGGCGTGGAGGGGTAACAGGGCCTGAGGCTGCACCATCACCCAGCGCAGCACACGTGGGGAGGCTGACGGGCGATCTGTGGGGACCCGGGGCCTGTCCGGGTGCAGGGACTTCAGGGAGAGCGGCTGCTGACACAGTGTGGCTGGGGAGCCCTGGGGCGGCCCTGGCTGATGCCACGTGGTGACCACCTGCTGGCTAGAGGCTGTGAGGGGTTTAGGACGTGGCCGCATCCTCCCAAGGCCTCCTCATGGGGCAGAGGGGAGATGCTGGGCTGTCCTGCCTTCCTTGAGCCCCAGGAGATGCCTGCTGTCATCTTCCTGGTCCTCGCCGTGCACAGGGTCTCCACAAACCCTCCCGGTGGCCTGTGAGGTCCTGACGAGGACTGGGGTGGGGGACCCTCAGGGATGTGATCAGCTCGGGGCCAAGGCCAGGAGAGGGGAGCAGATGGCCAAGTCTGCCTGGCAGGCCATGAGAGCCCAGACCTGGAGGGGAAGTCTGTTAGGCAAAAAACCAGAAGGTCATTGTCAAAGGAGGAACCAGCGTGAGCAAAGGCGTGGAGGTGAGCTGAGCACGATGGGAGGGGTGGGGCGGTGGGAGATGAGGCTAGAGGGTCAGGAGGGTCAGGTGCCAGACCAGGGAATCTGGACTGGATCTCTTTGTCCAGTGGTTTCCAACACCCTGTCTCCCCTGCACACCCACATACCCACACACACCCACACCCATACACACAACATTTTGTTTAAAGTTAGATTGCTTAGAAGTTAACAGCACGGCTTTGGAACCAAACTGCCTGGGCTCAACTCTTGGCCTCACCTCTTATGGGCTGTGTGACCCTGGGTGAGTCACTTAACCTCTCGGTGCCTCAGCTTCCTCCTCTGCACGATGGGAGTGATGGGGCACCTCCTGCAGGGGGTGGTTGCAAAGATGTCAGGAGGGTTCAGCTGAGCCCAGTGGCTGCACCAGGCTTTCCGCGAATGGAGACATCGTTCTTGTTATTTGCTATGTGGAGCCCCCTTCCATCACAGCCTTGCCCGGGACCCAGACGTGGGATGGAGGACAGCAGGGGGTGGGAGCTGGCAGGTGTCACTCAGTGTCCTTCCCACCCCACCCAGAGCAGCTCTGTGCAGCCCCACAGCTGGGCCCCGAAGAACCCCTTTGACGGCCAGCTCCCCAGGCTCCTGGCCGGGATGTCAGGCCAGCCCTGTGGTCCCCTATGCCAGCTGCAGGCCAAGAGCTGTCAGCCTTGCTGGAGTCCAGCTGCTCTGTGCTCGAGCTGCCTGTGATCTCTGCTTTGACTTCTGTGGCTCCAGCACGGGCAGTTCTGGACCTTTTAGTTGCAGGCCCCCCGGGGCCTGAGTGAGAGGAGTGCCTATCTTCTCCTTGACCCTTACCTTCGTCCCAGCTGGACGCACACCCCCGACCCCATGCCATGGCGGGCCCAGCACCAGGCTGCTACACAGAGAAGGGACCCCAGGAGGGCTTGGTGAGATCCAGGAGGGCTCCCTGTTGGAGGGGGTATTTGAAGGAGGTGTGGGGTTTCCATAGGTGGAAGAGGCAAGGGAGGAGCCATATTTCGGAGCCCCTGTGATGTGCCGGACCCTGCCGCACTCTTCTTGGGCCTGCTGTTGGTTCGCAGCCCTTAATGCCGAGAGCTAGACGGCACCTCGTCTGCATTCTGAGATGCAGGCTGTGAGCTGGCATTCCATGCAGCAACCCTGGGTTCCTTTAGGCCCCGTCTGGGACTGGGAGCAGGTGGTGTGAGGTGAGACATGGGCTCATGTGCTGGGGAAGTTTCACTGAATTTCCCCGTGTGAGCCAGTTGCTTGCACCTGCTTCCATGGCATCATGGAACTAATCCTGATTTCCTTCTGCCACCTTCCCCCCTGGGACCTGCATGCCTGGGAGGGTGGGCCCCTGCCACCAGGCCCCCGGAATCTCAGCAACTGTAGTGGCTGGGAGGTTGGGTGGTAAGGGAAGGGTTGTTCAAATTGGGGTAACACCACCTCTTAGCTGTGTGACTCTGGGCAAGTGCCTAGCCTTTCTGGTCCCTCTATACAGGGAAATGGTACTGCCAACCCTATAGGGGGGTTGTGAGGGCTGCGTGGGCCCATCCAGATGAAGGCCAGGCCCAGAGTGTGGCCTTGGAGGTTGGTTGTGGTTATTATTACTGGGAAGCCGCTGGGGTGGAGACCAGGACAGAGAGAGCTCTGTTCCCGCTGATACCTCAACAGCCCCTAGGGTAGGACCAGGCCTGCAATCACCTCCTTTTACAGAAGGGTAAGTAGAGGCCCCGGTGAGGACGTGGCTTGCCCAGGGCCACACCGTGAGTGGTTCTCCTGACTCTCAGTCTGCTCCAAGATGGAGGCCCTTTTATGAACGCCTGCTGTGTGCCAGGCATGGAGCAACGTGCTCTTCATGTGTTCCTTGGTCCTCAGGATGCACATCGGCCTTGCTGGCCCATTGAGACCTGGGGATCAAAATGATGTTCTCATGGCCACCCACTGGTTGGTTAATTCATTGATCAAGTATTTGTCCCATGGCCACTCCGGGGACGTGGCATGGGCCAGACAGATGCAGCTCCCGTCTTCGCGGGGTTTTTACCCTCGTGGGAGACACATCAGCCACCAATTCCTTGGTTCAACAAGAGCCGCGGAGGAGAAGCTCTGGGAGCTGGGGTCGGGGAAGTCTCCCCACAGGAGAGCCATAGACACAAGCAGCTCTGGGGGCTGGGAAGGGTGTGACAGCAGAGGAAACAGTCCCGGCAAGACGCAGGAGGCTCAGAGGGCTGTGGATGTGCTGGGGGCGGAGTGTGGCTTCCAGGGTCTCAGTGAGAGAGCGGAGGCCAGAGGCTGGGTGATCAGGCTGGGCTGGCGGCTGCCACGGTGGGCGGTGGCTTCACCCTGGTCTCCCAGCGCTCAGTGAGTCGCAACTCCTGTAGCCCTATGTCCTCAGCCCATGGGGACCTGGTACATCACACCCAAGGCCTGGAAGGGGCACAGTGCTCGTGTGTGCAGAGCTGACTTTCAGTCACGCTTGTGCCCTGGACCCAGACACACCAGGGACATCCCCACAGCCCTGACTCTCACTTCACATCTGACCTCGGCAAGTCACGTCTCTCTGAGCCTCTGTCTTCCATCTGGGCAAGGGGGCACCAGGGTCCTCTCTGTGGTGTCGTCAGGTGAAGCCACACTGGGGAAGTGGCGCTTATCAGTCCCCAAGAAGGTATTCCTGGCCAAAGAACCTCGTGGCCTGGCTGCCAACTCTGCCTGGCTCGGGGGGGGCTGTTCGCCATCCCCACTGTCTGTCGAGGTTTAGTCTGGGCGAGCTCAGCCCCCGGCGCCTGGGCGTATGGCAGCTTGTTAGGAGGGGATGGACAGCAAAGCTGGTAGTGATTATTATTAAATTCAGATGTTCAGGGTTTTCGTTTTCTTTTTCCCGTGCCCTTAACATATTGACTAACACGTGGAATACAGGCGACTTTAGCAGCATCGTAACACCAGCAGGCGGGGATCAGGGATCAGATAAACCAGTAGCCATAAGTAACCTAATATCAGTGGTACCTGGGGCATGTGGGCAAAGCTGACCCACGCTGGGGGCAGACCTGTTCTGTGTCGTCCTACAAGGCAGAGCAGGGACACAGAAGGCAGGTTCTCAGCAGTGTGGGAAGACAGTCCCACAGGCAGGAGCCCAGAGGAGAGGCAGTTGGGCCTTACTGAGTGGTGAGCTGCCCATTACAAGGGGCATGCAAGCAGAGATACACTGTGGCTGGGCCTGGTGTCCTCCCAGCTCCTCCCCCATGCAGAGGGCCACTGTTTCTCTGCCTGAGGCTGATGACCCCCTGTAAGCAGAGGGATGCACGGGCCTGCTCTCAGAGAAGCCCTTTTGGCGCTAGACTTGGGACGAGGTTGGCCTTGATATTGAGGACTCACCAAAGCAAGCTCGGAGGAGGAAGCAGACAGCAAACTCATGGTCGCCGTGTTACCTAAGTGTTACCGCCAGGGGATGCTCTGCTTGGGAGACTGGTGGGTCAGATTTGAATGGTTCCACTTCTTGTGAGACACACACTCGGAGGCACACAGTGGCCGCCAGGTGCCTGGCCCCCTGCAGGGCTCTGGAGTCCCAAGAATGGGTCCGGCCTGGCTGTGTCCCCCGTGACAGGGCACCATCACCAATCCCATTTTGCAGGATGGTCAGAGGCAGAGAGAGAATAATTTTGTAATGTGAATATGTCCTATGCAATATTTTAAATGTACATACACTAAAAGAATTGTGCTGTTTGTCTGAAGTTCAAATTTAACGGGGCATGTTGTGTTTCGTCTGGCCACCCGTATCCTGAGACAGTTGGGTTCTGCCTGTTTTTCGAACTTTATAAAAATGGACTCATGCGTTGTTCCATGACTGCTTTTTTTCACTCAATATTATATATTTTTAAGATTCTTCCATGTCGTCATGTGCAGTTGTGATTGGTTCTCTTCTCAGTGCTGTGTAGGATTTCATCGTATGAATATATCACGATTTATTTATCCATTCTAACCAGTTCCCACCACCCTTGCTTTGGGTCCATTATAAATAATATTGCTATGAACATTCCACACGTCTCTTAGTGCACATAGAGATTCACTCCTGAATGTGCGTGCATGTGGACACACACACACACACCCAGGGACGGAGTGGTCAGGTCATACACTGTACAGCTCTTTGGCAGGGGCGAAGCCAGTTTTTCCCCTGTCAGCAGTGCTCTGCCTCACCTCCTTGCCAGGACTTGGTATTGTGGGCCTTGCAGATCGTACCCATCTGGTGGCTGTGCTGATATTTCAAGGTGGTTTTCATTTGCATTCCCTTGACGACCCGCGAGCTTGAGAATCTTGGCCACTTGGATTTCTTCTTTTGTGAAGGCCTCAGGTCTTTTGCCCATTTAAAAAGATAATTGGGTTGTCTGCCCTTTCCGTATTGGTTAGTAGAGATTCTTTATGTATTCTGAATGCGAGCCCTTCATCACATGTGATGTGTAATGTGGCTTTTCCTCCCCTGTGACCGGCCTCTTCCCTCTCTTCATGGTGCCTTCAGATGACTCAAACTTCGTAATTTTGGTGTAGTCAGATGTGTCACTGTTTTTCTTTGCAGTAAGTGCTTTCTGTGTCCTATTTAAGAAATCCCGCCCCTGAAGTCATGAAGATGTTTCCTTATTATCTTCCCACATCTTCGCTGTGTTGCCTTTTATCAATATGCTTAGGTGTTGGGCCCACTGGCAGTGATCGCATTGATGGTGTGAGGTAGGGATCCCGTTTTGGGATTTTCCACTTGGCCTGGCACCAAATATGGAGATCATCCTTCCTGGCTGCTCTGTGTTACCCTCCTTGCCTGGCACACGGGGGCTGTGTCTGGGCTATCGCCTGCTCCTTCAGCCCACCTAGCTCCAGGGCCACACTGTCTTAACTACTCCAGCAACCCATTTCTTTCATGTCTCTTTTCCCAACTAGAACAGTTGAGGCTCCAGGAGATCAGGGACCTGACTCCAGGGGAGGCTGCATCACCACTTCCCCGGTCCAGTCTGGCATGGGAGGGATGGAGGGCTCACTAGAGCCGTGCGCTTGCACGGCCACCCCCCCGGGGCACTGTGACTTTCTGGAAGTCATCTCTGGGCCCCTCAGACGCAGACTCGGCACTGAGCCTTCGCCGAGAGCAGCTTAGAGGAAGGGGGCGGGAACCGTCCTCAGAAGAAGAGGAAGAACTCAGCTGTTACAAAATCCTAAGTGTTAAAAAAAAATTCCGTATACATACCGTATTCATTTATGGGTTTTGGATGCATTTTTTGTTCTCATTTAACTGAAAACGGCCTTGATTTTTTTTTTTTTTTTTTTTTAAGGAGTGAAGGAGGGAGTGAAGTTGGCACACAGCTAGTCCATCTGGTCTAATTACTTCTGGTATTTTGAAAGAAGACATCTAAACCTGCTGAGACAGGAAACTTTGAGAAGTGGTGGCCGGGCCGCTGCTGGGCGTCTGGGCGCGGAGCCTGAACCTCAGCTAGGAGGCCTGGCTGCCTCTGGGCAGGGCAGGGCCTGGCGGGCAGCCGGAGCCTCAGGGACCAGCTCTCTCCAAACAGCCAGGATGTGCGGGGCCCAGCTGAGTGACCTCAGGTCAGGATCTCGGCTTCTGTGAAATGACAACGGGACAGTCCCCTCGTGGGGTTATTCTTAGGATTCCGAGAGGTCTTGTGCGTAAAGTTGCTTGGCACGCAGGCATTCGACACACGGTGGTCCCACCTACCCCCAAACCTCTCCAGCTACTGCCTCGACTGCCCAGAGAGGGGGTTGTGTACGTACAGCCTGCAGGGGCTGCGGGCACAGAGAGGGTGGCCCCGGGACAAGGCTGGCCGTGGGTTCTAGCGTGAGCCTTTGACGGCCTTCCCTCCGCTTCCCTGTGTGCACAGAGCAGGCCTGCTGCGGGGGGTGGGTGCGAGGAGAAGGCAGGAACTGAGCAGCCTGGGAATTTAAAATCTGTGTCCTGAAGGTGCTGGGGCTCTGCTTCTTGATGTGACAGCAGCAGTAGCACAGTTACTCTTCTCACTGCTGACCCAAAGGCTCTGAACTTCTAGCTGCTCCAGCTGCTTGAATTCTTCACAACCATGAGTGAGGTTTGACCCTTGTCCCCACTGTATAGCTGAAAAGACTGAGACCCACAAAATGAAGCGACTGGCTTAAGGTCCCACAGTAACTGAGAGCCCAGATGGGCCGGGATGGAAGGATGGAGGCCCTACCCAGAACAGCAGACAGAGAGGTGCTAAAATAAAATGCTTTTTATTATTTTTATTTATTTATTTATTTATTTATTTTTTTTTCCGGTACGCGGGCCTCTCACTGTTGTGGCCTCTCCCGCTGCGGAGCACAGGCTCCGGACACGCAGGCTCAGCGGCCATGGCTCACGGGCCCAGCCGCTCCGCGGCATGTGGGATCTGCCCGGACCCGGGCACGAACCCGTGTCCCCTGCATCGGCAGGCGGACTCTCAACCACTGCGCCACCAGGGACGCCCGTAAAATGCTTCTTAAAAGACTTGATAAAATACATCTTTCCGGGAAAAAACAATAGAGAGGATGAAATAATGAACTCCTAGCTTTTCCCTTGCTTCTCAATGCCTTTCACCATAATGTGGTCAAGGGGGTGCCAGGGGAGCGGGATCCCGGTGGCGCCAGGGCCTGAGAGAGCCCGCACTGCCCCCGCTGTCCCCGCCACCGCCAGAAGCTGATGGGAGACCACGGTGAGCCCAGTTTGGACTGCTGTGCCCCGCACTGGGCTCCGGACCTTCCGTCCTTCTGGCTCTGCTTGAGGAATGGGTGGGCCTGGGGCTCAGTTCCAGCCACCTCACCCTTTGCTCTTTCTATTAAGAAAATCTTTTTCACCTCTTAAAAAAAATACTCATTTTTCAGTCTCTCTGGTAATTCTCCGAGGTGTTTGGGGTGTCGTAATTTGGGGTTGCCCGCTCACGTTCTGCAGGGCTCTATCTGGGGGATCCTGGGCAGCCAGGTTTAGGGGTGCCCCTCAGAGAGGATGTCTACCCCAGTCTGTGGGTGCACCTGGCCAGGGACCCCCTTCTGCTCCGTTCATGGATTAGAGCTTCCTGGGCCCACGGGCTCACGGCCTGGGGAAGCCTGGGTCAGAGGTCCAGGGGAAGCTTCCCTCTGGTGGAGGCCTCCCCGTGGTCCACTCTTTCCCCGAATCCCTCTGGGGACCCAGCTTTCTGGTCACAGCCCCTGCTGACCACCGGGGCCTTCTCTCTTGTTGCTTCAAGGCCATGAAGACCCACGTTCCCTGGTTCAGAGGCTGGCAGTCCCCGGGCATCTAGCGCTGTGATTATTTACATTTCATCCTGCATTTCTAGGTGGTTTCAGCACAGACCGTGGCCTTGATCTGTTCAGACAAGAGGCCAAGGCTTTCCCTCCCCTTCAACACCTGAAACCCTCATTCAGCAAACTTACCATGAGACTGTTGCACAGTGGTCCCACCTGCTCTGCCTGTCGCTCTCCACAGGACAAGGCAGGACTGCCTTCATCCCCGTCTTACAGAGGAGAGAGGTGAGGCGAGGCGTGGGTTGGTCAAGCCACTGGTCCAAGATCTCAGCTGTAGGCAGAGGTGGTGCCAGGTTCCCGCCCAGGTGGGTGGAGTTGGGGAGCTGGGGGTGGGGGGGCGGCTGGCTTTGACCTGTCTCATCGGCTACTGCTTGCCAGCCTGGCCCCGTCCCTCCTGCAGCCCCTGTTGGGCTGCAGAACCACGAGAGGCTGGCCTTGGGGGCCTAGATCCCTGGCCCCGTGAGTGCTGGTCGGAGCATCACAGAACCTCAGCGGTACTTCCCTCCCTTCCCGTCTAGAGCCCAAATCAAGTTGGGAACAGTCTGTATCTGTTCAAGACAAGCTGGGAAGCCTGCTGACCGCGAGCCCTGCCCGAGCCTCGGTGCCCCCTCGTTTGGTCCTGTGACAGGGACACGACAGGCTTGGGAGGGTCCCCGAGGGACCAAGCAGTGTCCTCCACCAGTGGTCACTTCCCTCTCCTTCCTCCGCCGGATATTATACTCATCAGACTTAACACACGACTGGCAGTTGACGAATTTTGATGGAGGGAAGAAATTCCTCGTGTCTGGACCCACACTGTGCTCTCTCTGCACGAGCGTGTGCACACACGCACATGCAGACGCATGCCATACACACGCACACATGCACACCACATGACACACGCACACATGAGCACCCATACTCTCACGCACACTTTTTCTCACCTCTCTCACACTCAGCCTCTCTCACACGCACGGGATTTCTCTTCTGCTCCTTTCCTATCCTTATCTTCCTTGATTTCACATTGTTGTTCTCTTTCTAGAAGGCCCCTCAGCACACATACGCGCACTCTTCTACATGAGATTAATGTTTGAAACGAGTCCTCTGCCTTCTCCCAGCTGCAGAGGAGTCCCAGCGAAACAAAAGATGAATGATTCTGCACCTCGGAAGGGTGGGGGAAATTCATTAGGAAAGACAAAGGACCCCCGTTCTTTGGTTCCACTCGTCTTGCTGCTGACTTGCCCTAAGTGTGTGTGGGGCAAGGTGTGTGACTGACAGTCCCGGGGACACGTCGCTGCTCGTCCTGGCCCTGCCCCCTCGCTGGCAGCCACAGCTCCCCTGCTGTGGCAGCGTCTCCCCCAGACTCCCGCTCGGCTCCCAAGCCCGGGAGATGCAGGGAAGGAGTAAGGCAAACCTGCCTCCACCAGAACCGGGACGTCCCCAGGAATGGGGGCCACCTGTGGGGTGAGGAGTCAGCAGGAACTCGCTCGGGGGACCCAGGCGTGTCACCGACGCTGAGCCTTGGCTTCCCTGCTGCAGGTGGGAGCGCAGCCTCACTGGAGCGCTGGGAGGGTCCCAGGACGCACGTGGGCCAGTGCCACGTGTCATCCTCACCAGAGACGCTCTCAGTGTTGGCTGTCCCTGAGAGAAGGCAGAGGCTGTATTTGGCTCCCTGGAAGTGGCCCCGGAAAGCCTGGCCCTTGGGGGAGGGGGTACTGGGGCAGGAAGAACAAACAGATGAGGGTCAAGATGAGTGTTCGCTCTGCAGCCGGAGAGGGAGTGGACCTGGTCAGGCTTGTCTGAGAGCTCAGGGGCGGGCTGGCTGCTGGTGGGGAGAGGTCCCTGCCCCGCCCACACTGCAGCTTTCACCCCGCAGAAGGAGAGGCGGAAGTGGGAGAGCACCTGGTCGGTGGGGGGATGGGGCGGGCCACTGTGAGAGGCTGTTCCCTGCCACCTGTAGGGCAGCCGCCCCTGCCCTCACCTAGGGAGCGGGCTGCCTGGGGAGGCAGGGAAGGTCCCCCAAGGGCGGTGAGTCGGGATGCAGCCGAGGAGGTGAGCATCACCTCTGAGGCCTCATGAGTGAAATGGGCACAGGACTCCCCCAGGCAGGTCGTGGCAGGGTGAGGGGGAATGGGAGGCTCACAGATGGCGAGAGTTCTGGTTCTGGCTGTGGACCTGGTGGTGGGTCTCAGGGCTTCACGACAGCCAGGGGCTCTGGGGAGGGCTCCTGGGGAGGGTGTGGGGAGGGGAGGGTTAATGCTTAGTTCTTCCCACCTGCCTGCCTGCCAGGTAGAGCACCTGTCAGTTCATTCCATCATTCATTCATTCGTTCACTCATTCAGGCACGCTTTGTGCAAACCCACCCTGAGGTCCACCTGGGCCCAGCCATCAGTTAGGCAGGATGGATTCAGGGATGATTTGACCCAGGCCTGCCCTGAAGGAGCCTGTATAAGGGCACTCAGAGCAGGGAGGGTCACTTGTGCTTGGGGATGGAGGTGATCAGGGGAAGCTTCCTGGAAGAGGTGGCCTTTGAGCCAGGCCTTAACAAATAATGGGTCATGGACTCTGAGGAGAGGCTAGGAAGGGCATTTCAGATGGCTGAAACAGTATGAGCAAAAACCCAGAGGTGGGGAAAGGCTGGGCCTTGTTCAGGAAACAGAGGATCGTCGTGACTGGTGGGTGGTGAGCTCGCTGGGGAATCTGAGTAGGCTGGTCCGAAAGGTGGAATGGGGCAGAGCCCAAGGCCCCCGCATGCCAGGCCATGAGGCTCGGGCTTGTCCTGGAGGTAGTTGGGAGCCATGGAAGGTTTTGGACTAGAAGAGTCACAGGGTGGATGAGAGGTGGGGCACCAGGAGCCAGAGTGCAGCCAGGCTCAGAGGGACAGGCAGGCAGCTGCCATTGAAGAGGGAGAACCTGGGGCCCAGCCGCCCCAGCGGCATCCGGGCACAGGATGCAGGAGCCAGGAACCCTGGTCCAGGTCCCTCTGGCCTCCCGAGTGTCCTCAGACCCATGACTTCTCTGTGCCATCATTTCCTCATCTCAAAAGTGGGGGCCTCCTGACAGCTTTGTCCTGAGGATTAACTGAGCTGAGGGGTGAAAGTGGCTGGTAAAGTGGGCTTTGCTGGGGAAGGTGGGCAGGATTTCTGGTCCTGTTGCCATCACTCTGGGACTGAAGCAGAGGGCACAGGCTCTGGAATCTGCTGTCTGGGTTGGAGCCCTGGCTGTGCCACTTGGTTACCGGGTAACCTTGGGCAATTCTCTGTACTTCTGTGCACCTCAGTTTGTGCATCTGTAAAATGAAGCAGTGATGGCTGTTGCCCCTCGGGGTGGGTGTGAGGATTTGGAGGCTCATGGAGAGCCTTTGGAGCTAGGCCTGTGTGGGTGTCCCCTCGGTGACCCCTTGGCAGGTGGCCTCTCAAGGGGACCCCCCTCCCCTGGCCTCTGCCCTCAGGCGTTGCGCCCTGGCCTGGGTGCACCACTGGGCCCAGCTCTACCCAGGACACCCTGGGCCTCCTCCACCCCCACCCCCTAGCATCCCTGGGAAATGGGGTGGCCATACTCCAGGCTAATTGAATGGCCCCTGGTACACCCCCTTTCCTGGGGCGTGTGCCTTACCTGGGGAGATGGAAAACCCAGAGCAGGGGAGGCTCTGTTTCAGCCGTTTTCTACAGACAGGCATCGCCCCCCTCCCATCTGCCATTAGGGAACCGGGAATTCACGCTCCAGGGGGAAGCCGTTTAATGATTGGCCACGAGGAGGTCATTTATATTGGCTAAGCGGGCCTAATTAGACTGGATTCGAAGGTTACCATAAGCACACAAAAAAGCTGTTAAGGGGTTAACCTCTGAGAGATTACATTGTATTCACCGCTCTGTTAAAGTTTGAATTAATTTTTCCCATGGGTTTGTTCACATTCTAATTTTCAACTAAATGAGACATCTGTTTCAGAAAAGGAAAATTTGCTCTGGTTGTCATGGCAACTATCATTCTGTAAGGAAATTATTCCAATGGTTACTTTAGAACAGAAAGACAGAAATTCAGGACATAAAGCCGCCTGCCACGGCTCTGTCGGAATTCTGATCCATCCGACCTCCTCGGGGTCTGTGATGTGTCCCGGACGGTGGGTGGACGTCAGGGCTCCTGGCCCTCAGGGCAGTGAGGCTGCGTCCAGGCGCCAGCTGCGCTGGGGATGGGGACCGTGGCTCTGTCTGCACCCACCGTCTCAGTCATTCGTGGGTCTCAGCCCACGGCTGCCCCCAGGGTGGGTGGGGAGCTCGGGGCCGGGCTGGATCCGGGCTGCTTGGATGACAGGCCCTGCGAGCCCCCGCCTGCCCTGACCTCTGTCTGGAACCCCGAGCAGCCTCGCACTTCACCTCTGGCCCCAAAGGGCCCTGCTGGGCGAGGAGAGAGGGTCAAGTGACCAAACGCAGGACGCCTGGGACGTTGGGGCCGACTGCGCCCTCGGGAAGGGCTGGTGCCCCCCATCCCTTAGGCTCCCATTCCCATGACACAAACCTGGATGGACGTCACGCAGGAGTGGCCGAAGGCTTTTCCAGACCCTGGGGAGTGAGGTCACCCTGAAGAGTCCGTCTCTCCCGCTGCTCTGGCCCTGCTCTTGGCCACCCCTGAGAAAGGCCTCCCCACCTGCGGGCCGCCCTGAGAAATGTCTCCTCTGGACGTTTCCATGCATGACCTGACTTTTCCTCCTCCCCCCAAATTTCAGTAAAGGCCAGAACATCCCCTTTTCCCAGTGACAGAGCTCCTGGGAATTTGGAGGCATTTTTGCGATGATGGTGCAATTTCATTCCCTTACACCTCCTCCCACCCACCTTCTTTCCCTCCCCTCTGTGTCAGGCAATGGGTGGGGTAGAGCATCGAGCAAGAAGCACCCCCCTGCCCTCATGGGGTAAGATCTGGGGCCATAGGCATCCTTATCCCAGTTTACACGGTGAAAGAGTCTGGGTGCGTCCAGCCCAGGGGCAGAGCCAGAGTGTCTGATGCCAACTTCCTTGCCCTTGAGCAACCCCTCCGGGCGTCCCAGGGGGCAGGGTGGATTCCACCTTCCCAGGATTTGAGGTGATGTGTTTCCAAGAACCACGGAGGTATATCTATGGGGAAACGCCACCCCCAGAGGAAGGCTCGTTAGTACTGGAGGAGGACGTAGGCAGGGGCTCATGTGGGTCAGCTCCTGGGGGTCTGTGGGGTCTCTGATATGTTACAGAGTGTCTTTTCCAAAAAGTCACTCCTTGCTGTGGCTCATGGGAGCTCACAGACGCCTCCTCTCCATGCAGATGAGGCCTTGTCCCCTCTTGTAAATATTTGATTAGGTTTTTGAAAAATGGATGCTGTGTTTGGAAGGCAGCAGAAAGGCATTGCTCCTTTTGCTGTAAGCTGACAGGCTGTGGGCTTCTGGGGGGACTAGTGGGCTTGGCGTTATGAGCAGCTTCCAGGCTGCTGCAGCCTTCCCTGCAGGGACCCCGCCCTGGCTTAGCCAAAGTGGGGCTTTGCGTACGCCCAGGGTCTGAGGGCTTCAGAAATTGCAGAGCTGTGAGCTCAGTATGTTAGGGCTGCCAACTGCTTTTGACCAGGAACCGTGGTAGGAAAAGCATTTGTTTTTTTTACATTGTGACTCAGTACACCCTTATGTGGGTGTCTATTTAAATATAAATATATTTAACTAAAGTATCCCTTCCGTGCTATGATGTACTCTGATGTTTTCTATTCTTTATTTCCCCCTTTTCCTTTATTTTTTTAAAATGCTGTTTGACCCTTCAAAATGCAGCTTGAAAAACCCTGCCCTGGGCCAAAGGTTTTTCATCCAGGTTCCGTGAGTGGGTTTCAGGAGGGGTCCATAGTCGTGATGGTGGTGACGATGGTGATAGTGGTGGTGGTGACAGTGTCGATGTTGGGGATGATGGTGTTGGGGATGATGGCAGTGGCAAAGCATTGGACCAGGCACCGTTTTAAGCACTTTACATGGATTAATTGATTTAATCCTTTCAAAGCCCTGTTGAGGCAAAGGATATTGCTATTATGCCCATTATACAGATGGGGTAATTGAGGCAGAGAGAGAAGTTAAGCCACTTGCCCAAGGTCACACAGGTAGTTAGAGGTGGACCCATTCTAACCCAGGTCCGTCTGATCCCAAGATTCCCTCGAAGGTGGATGTAAAATTGTGTGTGTGTGGAGATGTTTTTCTGCAGAGAGAACCCTCAGCATTCTGCAGAAGTGCAAAGGCAGGCCTGAGTCGGGTGTGACTGAGGGAGTAGGCAGCTTCCGAGGGACTTCCCAGTGCCACCCACCCAGCTGCCTTCCCTGGCCCCGGCCACCTGGTCTCGTCACTCGGAGGGCACTTCCTGTGGGTGGGGATCCCTTGGGACAGCCCAAACCTGGGGGTGCAGACAGCTCCTGTGCGCCTGCCCTTCACTGTCTGTTTCTCCTCTCACGGGCCCAGAGGACAGATCCCCAGGCCCCCACCTGTACAGGTGGTCCCCCTGGAAGCCACTCATGGCTGGGTGTGGGTGAACCCCATCCCCCCACAAGAACAAGACAGTAGCCACAAGTCTCCCTCAGGATCAAAACTTAGGCTGGTAGGGGCGTGGGGAGATGGTGGCCTGGCATATTCTGCTCATTTTTAGTAAGTTTCCCTGGGTGGTACCTGGGGGCTTTCATTCCAGTGTTGGGGATCATGTTCAGCTTTGAAGTTTTGGCTGCGATTCCAAGGCAACAGGAAGAGTCCTGTTCGACATCCCGTTAACAACTTCATTCATTCATCCAGCTCTCTGTCACTCAACACCTTTTGTTAAACAAACATTTGCTCCTCCCCGGGCAGGTGCCCGTCACTCGGGGTGGGAAGGAAGTTGGAGCAGAGAGGGCTTGGAAGGATATACGTGGCGTGGGGTCAGGGGCAGGCAGGAGGAGAGGAGGGACCCAGTGTCCCAGGCGGGGGTCACGGACAAGCAAAGCCTGGCAGCGGACGGGATCCCTCAGGTGTCTGAAGTGGTGAAAGCACCTTTGACCCCAAATGACCAACCAGTATGGCCACTCACCCTCTTCCTTCACAAGCCCACGTTCCAGGATTTGGCGCTGCAGGCTTGACGGCAGCTGGGAGAGAGGGTCAGATCTGGGCTCCAGAATGACTTCTTCACTGACCACTGTGTGACCCTGGGCACCTCCTTTCCTCTCACTGAACCTCAGTCTTCCTGTCCAGAACCTGCCATGGTGGGACTAAAGCGGGGTTCTCAAATGCTGTTCCATGGAAGCCCTAGGGTTCCACAGAGGTGCATTGCGTGGCTGCCAATGCAGTAGAGACGTTGGGTCAACAGCTAGGGGTGTCAGCCTCCCACGGAGGAGCTCCTGGGCCATGAGAGGGGTGTTAGTGGCAGCTTTGACACACGAGAGGCTCTGAGTGTGAAAGGCCAGCCCCATTACCAACTCGTGCAGAGTATGTCAGCGAATGGACATGAGGTGCCTGGCCTCACGGGGCCCAGATCCCTGAGCCAGCTCACTTCTCTGAGCCTCTGGGTCCTCATCTGAAAAATGGGAATAATCCCAGCCCTTAATTCACAGGATTCTTTTGACAGTTAGATAAACTTATCCCTATAATGTAATTAGATGGCGCCTGGCAAAAAAAACAGGTGTGCAGAAAATGCTGGCGACAAGTTTTAGTTTCTACTCCCTGGCCCTCGGTCTCCTCACCCATAAAACAGAAAGAGAGAGAGACCTGTCTGCCAACCTTGCTGCAGGTGTGGAGGTCCCTGGGGTGGCAGGTGGGGAGGTGATGGTGGTAATGGTGATTATATTAGTTTCCTAGGGCTGCATAACTAATTATCACAAACCGTGTGGCTTCAAACGACAGGAATTGATTCTGTCACAGTTCTGGAGGCTGGAAGTCTGAAATCAAGGTGTCACCAAGGTTAGTTCTTGCTGCGGGGACTAAGGGAGGATCTGTTCCGTGCCACTCTCCCAGCTTCTGGTGGTTGCTGGCAGCCTGGGGACTCCTTGGCTTGTAGACACATCACTCCAATCTCTACGGCCATTGTCACATGGCCTTTTCCTCTCTGTGTCTGTGTTTTCACGTGATCCTCTTATAAGGACACAAGTCATGAATTAGAACCCACTCTAATCAGGTATGACCTCATCTTGATTCCATCTGCAAAGACCCTATTTCTAAATAATGTCACGTTCACAGGTACTGGGTTGATATCCAACATATATTTTAGGGGGGACACAATTTGGCCCACCACGGTGACGATAGTAAAGGTGGTGGTGTTGGTGGTGATGATGGTGACTTTGCAAATGCTAAAGAGCTGTGTTAATGTGGGGAACTTATAATGACTTAGGCCTAAGGGCTGATTCTTAGTTGGGATACTTTTGTTGTAAATGAAAACCCAACTCAAGTGGCTTTCTGTTGGCCCATGTAACTGAGAAGTGCAGAGGTATGGTGGGTGTCAGGTGCGACTTGATCCAGCTGCTCCCCTGGGTCATGTGCACCAGCCATCTCCCTTTGGGACAGTTTAACAGGTACTGACAGCTCCCAGGGCAAGAAGCTCAGTGGTTTGTATGCAGGGATGACAGTGTTCTTGTCTCTCATCACTGAAAGAAATGTCTGGAATTCCCTCCAACTGGCAGGATCTAGGTCACATGCTCACCGCTGAACCCATCGAGGGGAATGACTTGCACTGATCAGTCTAGGTCCGGGTTGGGCGACAGGTAGGAATTCCGTTAAATGGCCTCGGTCCACCCAGCCCTGACCTTAATGTTGGGGTTGGACTCAGCCCGGTGGAACCCCTGCTGGGAGCTTTGGGTAGAGGCAGGAAGGAGCATCCTCCACCTGGGACCCACTCTCTCCGCTGGGGCTCCACTTGCCCCAAACGTAGGAAGGAGGATGGATGGAGGAGCATTCTCCCACCACGGGGACAGGTGAGAATGTTCTCTGAATTTCCCTAGAAGGGCTTGGAACAAGAGAGCCCTTTGGTAGAAGTTGATTTTCTTTTTCACTTTCATTTTCAAAAATTACATAGATAGGGCTCCCCTGGTGGCGCAGTGGTCGAGAGTCCGCCTGCCGATGCAGGGGACACGGGTTCGTGCCCCGGTCCGGGAAGATCCCACATGCCGTGGAGCGGCTGGGCCCGTGAGCCATGGCCGCTGAGCCTGCGCGTCCGGAGCCTGTGCTCCACAACGGGAGAGGCCACAACAGTGAGAGGCCCGCGTACAGCAAAAAAAAAAAAAAAAAAAAAAAAAATTACATAGATAATACTTGTTCATCATAGAAAAAGGAAAAAGGCTGGTCAAGTCCAGGTGAATCCACACCTTTCCCTGGACGGGAGGTTCTGGGCATCCGGCCGGCCCTGATGGCCGTTTGGCACTATGGCCTGCTTCTCCTGCCGTGTCATTGCCCCCACTCTCGGTGGCCCTCTCTGACCCACGTGCTCTCCTCCCACAGGCAGCCCTGGTTTTACGGCTGGGGTTTTAACCTCCCGCGAGGCCAAGCGCTGCTCGAGAAGTGGAACCTCATTCCCGAAGGCGTAGACGTCCTGGTAACCCACGGACCGCCGCTGGGTAAGACTCAGCCAGCCCCGCGCACACCTGCTCCTGCTGGGGGAGGACGCAGGGGGTGTGGGTGCTGGCAGCGGGGGCGTAGCTGGGCCTGTGGAGGGGAGCTGCGGACGGGCTCTGTTCTGAGTCCAGCTTGCTGGGGCACCAGGGACAGGTCACCCCGTCGTGGCTCTTATTTCCTGAGCACCGACTGTGTGCCGGGGGCTCGATGTGTCACCTCACAGCCGCGTGGTGAGGTCAGATCAGCTGCCCCTTTTATACACGTGGTACCTTGGGGCTCGGGGAGGTCAAAAGGCAGGCTGGGCCCTTGACGCTCCAGACCTGAGTCCTGGGGGCTGAATACCACCAAGGTCACTCTCACCGGGCCCCATCCCGTGCACCCCCCCACCCCATCAGACCACCCATCCCACAGTCCCCAGGGCCTGTGGTTCCACCGCCAGCAGCTTTCCTCCCCGGCCCCTCGGCCCCCCTCTGGCCAAGCTGATGTCACTGCTCGCCTGATCTCGGCGTTAGCCTGCCGTCTGCCATCCAGGCCCCTTTCTCAGTCCCCCCCCCCCCCTTTCCTCACACCCTGCTTCCTGTCCCTCAGCTCGTCCCTTTGATTCTACCCCCAAACTGCATTCCAGCTCCTTTCTCTCCTCTCCACCACTGCTGTCCCCACCTCGTCCATGCCAGTGTCTTGTGTCTCTTTGATGACCAGCGTGGTCTCCTCACTGGTCCCCCAGCTCTGAGTCTTGCCCCACCCAGTCCACTCTCCTCACGTCAGTAGGAGGGAATTCTCTGAATGGTCCATTATGCCATGCCATCCCTCTATAGCCCTCTGTGGCTCCCTCAGTCCTTAGAATGAAGTCCAAACTCCCAGCAGTCCTGCTCTTCCCCCCCACCAGTGCCTCCACCAAACCTGTCATCACTCCCTTGGTGTTTGGGGCTGGGCTGGGCCGGGCCATGCGGGACCAGGAGCTAACCCGATGCAGTGCTTGCCTTGAAGGCTCCAAGATGCCAGGCAGAGGGACACCGAACGGCCAAGCCCAGTGGGACATGGTCAAGGATGAGGGAAGCCTGCGACAGAGATCGTCAGAGGGGGCCTGCAGAGGCTGACAGAAAGGGTGGTCTCGGCATCGGGTCTGGGAGAGGCAGGGAGGGAGGTGGGTGCGGGCAGGGCGTCCCAGGTGGGAAGGGCTGTCAGGTGAGGCCCAGTGTAGCTCCAGAGTCATTCGCTCAGATACCTGTTCAGGGAGAAGCTGCCCTGAGCACCTACTGTGTGCCAGACGCCCAGCCAGAGCCCTTGGCACCTCCCTCCACCCTCACAAAGTGCTGAAATGAAGGCTTTCTTACCCCCATTTCCAAACGGAGGGAGCCCCGAGGCCCAGGGCCGTGACGTGGTTTAGGCGTGACATGTGGCTTCTAGTGAGGCTCTGAGGCAGGTTTTTATGCTTCCTTCCTCCCTCCCTCCCTCTCTCCCTCTCCTCCTTCCCCCCTTTCTACCCCTCCATCCACTCCTCCAACAGCATCTTCTGGGTTCCTGCTCTCTGGATGCCTCACCACGCCTGCTTCACACACAACACACAGCTCCTGTTTTGGGGGCGCCTGTGTGCTCAGCCCAGCCCGTTGTTGGATGAATTGTTGAATATGGCACAGAGAGGTTAAGTGACTTGTCCAAGGTCACACAGCCAGTAGGTAGCAGAGCCTGGGACTTAAGCCCAAGTGTCTGCTCCAAGCCTGTCCCCTGCCTACTCCCCGCCTCTCCCCTCTTCTTCCTCCTCTTCCTTCTTGTTTCTCTCTCTCTCTCTCCCTCCTTTCTCTGTCTCAGCTCTAAGTCAGGTCCATTGCAGCCTGTCAGATTCTTTGAGTGGCAGGATTCCTCTTCCCTTTCCCAGCGGTTGTAGAAACCTGTTTCTCCCGCCTGAGCAGAGAGGGGCTGAGATGAACCCTAGTTGTCTGCTTGGAGTAACCAGTCATTCTCCTATGGTTTGTGTAGCCATGTGAGGATAATAAGCCGCCATATGGGATGGCTCCGGGAGGCTGGCGGTGTGAGCAGACCCAGACATGGCCCACGTGCTCGAGGCTACAGTGGATGAAGAAGTTCATTTTCATGATTTTGCGATGTGTGTTTAGAAAGTTTCCAACATGGAAATCCTGCTCCCGTGGTCCGCTCTGCTGCCACCTGCTGGGGTGGCCTTGGGCCTCCGCTGTCCCTCTCCGGCCTCAGTTTGCTTCTCTCTGCAATGGGCGGATGCCAGTCTTGAGACCACTTTGAGCATGAATGGTCTGGGGGGCTCACAGCTGTCGAGACTGCTCCCTCCCCATCATGCCTGGCCTACTCGGGCTTTTATAAGTGGGCTCTCCGTGCCGCCCTGCAGGGGAGGAGAAGGGGAAGCAGGGGAGGATGAGGCTGCAAGGCCCCAGGCAGTGCGAGCTGGAGCCAGGCTTCCCTCCTGGAGGCTGGCAGGACAGGGTGGGGAGAGCAGGGCAGGGTGGGCCCAGGGCCACTGTGTCTCTGAGATTGCAGAGCTGCGGCCTGGGCCCCGTCATCGCCCTCCTGCTGTCTCCCCTGCCAGGCTTCCTGGACTGGGTCCCCAAGAAGATGCAGCGGGTGGGCTGCGTGGAGCTGCTCAACACGGTGCAAAGGCGCGTCCAGCCGCGGCTGCATGTCTTCGGCCACATCCATGAAGGTCAGCGGGGGTGGGGGCCTTACCTGCAGGGGGGCGGGACGCCTCATTGGCCCTTCCGGGGGGCTGTCTCACCTCCCTTGAACCCAGTCACCTCCTCCCTGACCAGAGGGAAATAGCCCTTTCCTACATGCACTTCGTAAATGCCTATCCACGTGTCGGCTGTCAGTTAGCTACTGCCGAAATGTTTTATCATAGGAAGATGGAAGAAAAGTCTAGCAAGACTTAGAAATAAGTTTTACTTCCTTGGAGCCCTGCAGCTCTGCTGTGCCTCCTCCGCCCTGGGAAGTCTTCGGAGATGGCTGGGGCCTTTTTGGAGGAGGGGACATTTGGATGCGACACGGAGGAGGTGTTCGAGTTGGGGGCGCACTGTGAGCTCCTTACAGGGCAGGTGGCCCGTCTTGTTGCTCACATCCCTACGGCCTGGCATGCAGTAGGTGTTTAATGGATGGGGAGGGCTGCCTGCCTGCCCAAGGGGCGTTATTGGCATCTCCCCCCCCCGCCGCCGCCCCCCACACACAGACAGCCGTGAGGTTCTGCCTTCTGTCCTGGGGGCAGGACCCCTTGCTATGTCCACGTCACCTGGGGAGAGTGGGCAGGGTGGCCGTGAAGGTGACTGGTGATGTCGGCTCCAGCCGTGACTGCCCCAGCCTGTCACTGCACGGGGCTCACCTCATGAGACCTCAGGCTTCCTCACTGGAGTCTGATTTCACCAGTTTGCTCCTTTTGAACCGTTATCCCACCTGTCCAAGGCTTCCTGGTCCCATTGTCCCCTGCCAGGAAGTGCATGGTTTTCCCCCAAGCTGTCTCCTGGCCTCCTGAGCCTCTGTCTGCTTTGGGCCAGGGCCCCTGGGACTCACATGGCTTGGTCCACATCCGACCACTTTCCTCTGCATCGTGCTGTCAGGGGCAGAGGTGTGATCGGACCTCTCCAGCCCCAGGGAGCTCACAGACTCCTGGGCAACAGATGAGCCATCAAAGGCAGGATCTGAAAGGTCATGGGAGAGATGGACAGCTCTTGTGCTGTGGGATAATAGTAACGTCTGTCATTTTCTGTAGACCTACTGTGGGCGTGTAGTGCCCTCAGATGCAAGGTTGTGTGTGATCCAAACCGCACCCCTGCATGATTGTACAAGAGAAATGCAGGCTCCAAAGGGTGGGTAGCCTGCGCAGAGGAAGGGAAGTGTCCCTTTTGGTTTGGAGGTGAGCTGAGCTCAAGGTTGAGGAGGATTCTGACCAGTAGATGTGGTGGGAAGAGGGTATGTTTGGGGACAGAGGTGATGAGAAGAAAGTACATGACAACGATGGTGGTGATGATAATGGTGGTTACAATGATGGTGGTGATGGTGGAGATGGTGATGGTGACGGTGGTGGTGGTGATGATGGTGGTGGTGACTGTGATGATGTCTCACCATGTGCTTTCCAGGCACTGGGCCGAGCATGTGAATTATTATCTCATTTGCTGCTCACAGCAGGCTTGGGAGGAGCATCTGTCATCGTCACCATTTATAGATGAAGAGCCTGTACTTGATGGTTTCAGTAGCTCGCCCCTGACATCTCCAGCCCCTTGTGGCTGAGTTCCCTCTGACTACCACACTCAACCTGACCACCCTCACTGCCCCGGGTCCTGGCGTCACCTCTCAGCCCTGACAGCCGTGTGCTTACTTTCTAGGGTATGGAGTCATGGCGGATGGGACAACCACCTATGTGAACGCATCTGTGTGCACCGTGAACTACCAGCCCGTGAACCCACCCATAGTCATCGACCTCCCCACACCCCGGAACTCCTGACTGCCCCCACGGCCCCAGCGCTTCCCACCCGCATCAGCTACGTACACCTAGCTGAGAGCACGGACCTCCAACCCCCCTTCCTTTCATGCAGACAGCCCGTCCGGCTGCGGGGACCAGCCCAGCAGGCGGGCTGAGGCCTTGGAATGAAGAAAATCACCCCTGACTCTTCAGCCTTCTGTCATTTGGAGTCAGGACCCTGCAGGTCCGTCAGGGGTTCTGTGCTCATCACTGATTTCTGCGTGTCCCTTCCGTGTGTTCCTTGTTAAAGGACCTCCTACGCTCGTGGCCCTGTCCTGCTTGGGAAGTGACTGAATCTTTATCCTTCTCCGTTGGACACCTTCGTGGGTTTGGGAAGCCGCTGCTCTTGGACAGATCCTGGGAGTTCTGGCACAAAATCTCCTTCTCACCGAGGGTCTGTGTGGCTGCAAGCCTCAGGGTTGGGGGGTGGGAGGGCGTGTCGTAGCCTGAGTGCAGGCAGCCCTTCCGCTCCTTCCAGGCATCCGAGGGAACGGTCAGGGACGTCTCAGGAATCGGGCCGCACCTGGCCAGGCCGACCAGCCCTTTGCTTCACTGATCCCCCGTTTTCTTCCTGTGGGCATTTTTGCTGATGTAAACTGTGGCCTGAGCATCCCGGGCACCCGCTCGGAGCCTGGACTTGGGGGGTTGTTTCTACGGAACGAGGCTGATGAGGGCCCGGCACCAGCTGGAGGGTTCCCAAGTCCTGGATGCCCCTGGTGCCCTGGGGGCTGTGCTGCTCTGAAGAACTCAGAAGGCTGAGGGCTCTGCGGGCCGAGGCTGCCCTGCCCCCTGCACACGCCCATATGGCTGTGGACACACACACACGTGTGCTCACACCCCCCTCTTAATTTAATGAAGTGGACCCCGTGGTTCTCATCGCCCTCGACTGGGTCCTGTACCCCGGTGGGATATCCCTCGCCCCTCGGATTTTGGCTGCCGTGCCCACAGCCGAGGGAGGCTGAATGGTTCACAGTCGTGCTGCCATGTCCCTGGGTGCCAGCCGGCGGCCCCCACGGGAAGATGGCACAGAGACAGAGATGGGCTTCGGTTCCGGCAGCTCCACCCAGGGCGGGCTTCTTTTTCTTCTTTAAATTAGGACTGGGGGGTTGGGCTGAGTCTCTGATGGACAGAGAACCAGCAGGGCCTCGTTGGGGTGAGGCCAGTGAGGCAGGATTAGCACGTGCAGGGTCAGATTCTGCCTTTATTTAAAATTTGGATATTTTGTTCATCATAGATTTTTTTTCCTGCATTAATTTTGATTTTTAAAAAATTGCATTAAAATAGTATCATTTATCTCGATCTATGAGTTTTTTGGCGCCCCTTAAGTTGTACACCTGAGAGGAGGGCCCTGCTCACCCCCCCTTAATCCCAAGCCTGGGACCAGCATTTAATGAGCCCTTTGCAGATATGATCTCATTTCCAGCAGTCTTGCAAGGTGGGTACGGCTGTCCCCCTTTTGGAGACGAGGAGATTGAGATCAGAGAGGTGAGGTAACCTGCCTGAGGGGACACAGCTCAAAAGAGGCAGAGGCAGGATTTGAACCTTGGTCTCTGGCTTCACAGCCCCTGCTCTCCCACCACTCAAAGCTCCTGCCCTACAAGGCAATGCACGGTCCAAGGCTCTTTTTTTATTAAGGGTCCTATTCAGCACCTGTCTGGTTCATTTCTCATGGAGAGCCCCTGGAGTCTTGGAGGACCCTGTTCTCTGTGCCCAGGATCCCAGGAGACCATGATTCCTTCCCTACTCAAGTGGGGCTCCCCGTGGGGTGAGGGGCACCATCCGGGGAGCCCAGTAGCAGCACCACGTTGGCCAAGGCCAGCTTTGCTCCGCAGGGTGCAGGGTTTCAGGAATCCTTTTAGGCCCAAGTGGTTCCTGGTAGCCGGGGATGTTTACAGGGTCTCTGGGGACACCTCTGACGCACGGCATGTGTGTGAATGCGTGGGGTGGAGAGGACTCCAGGCCCTTTCAGTAACCTCTACTGAATTTCTATGCGGACCAAGAACTATAAACTTAAAAAAAAAAATGTTTTTTTTCCTAAGGTACCTTCAGAATATGGTGTATTTTTATGTGGAAAATAAAAGTTATGAAGGCAGCTGTTACTTTAAAAGAAAATTCATTAAAAGTCCTTGAGGTATGAAGATGACGGCATGCTCCTCAATCATTTCGGCATAACTTGATTGTGGCTGTAATTTTTTTGTCAAGCATGTCAGACAATAAAGTCTTTGTAAAAAGAAAGAGAAGTCCTCCGGGTGCCTCTTCCTCTGTGTCTCCGGGTGTCGTGTGGGGCATGTAGGGGAGGAGTGGCGTCCTCCCGGCCAAGTCCTGAGTCCTGGACTGAGTTCAGAGGCCAAAGACCTTCCGTGTGCCAATAACTGGCATCCTTCTGCTTGCTCCAGCTTCCCTCAGGGGTGGTTGGCACGTGCAGTTCTGTGCCTTGTGTTCAAATTGCCGGAGCATCTCGTCCCCCCCAAACAGAATATCTCAAAATGGCCTTAGCTCTGGCCTCTTCTCAAAGCAGCAAGTTCTAATCCAGCCCTTGTCAAACCATGGGTCCTGGTGTTGCCCAAGAAAAATACTGGCAGGTGTAACAACTCCAGTTCCAAAGCTCCCTGTGCTGTAGAAGTTCTGCCATTTTCATCCATCCATCAACCCATCGATCTATCCACTCATCCATCTACCCAACTGTTCACTTACCCATTGATCAATCCGTTCATCCATCCATCCATCCAACCACCATCCATCCATCCATCCACTCACCCACCCATCCAGCCAGCCAGCCCACAAACATTCACTGAGCACCTCTCTTGGACCTGGCTTGGAACAGGGATGTGGCAGTGGTGGTAGTGATAGATTTAGGAGGTAGGGGCGTGGGGAGACAAGGATGGTAATGGGTGTTGGCTGCCCGTCATGGAGGAGGCACATGGGGCAGGAAGAACAGGTTGGAGGAAGGGTGTTGAATTCTGTTTGGGATTCATGAGCTGGAGGTGCCCTTGGGATATGCAGGGGGAGGTGTCCAGTGGCCGGGGATGGGGGCGGGGGGTGATAAATGGGCCTGCAGGGGAGGAGCCTCTCTGGAGACCTATGTTTGTGGGTCATAACCAGAGCCATGGGGCTGGGGGAGCAGGCTGAGGGAGCCTGTGATGGCGTCAGACCTCAATGACCCTCTCCTGTCCTCAGACTGGCCCACCTGTAATATGCCCTTCCAAAGAGTTCCCCTCCACCAGAGCCTCACAGGTGCCTACAACGACCGGTCCTGGGCCTTGGGTCCCCATCCATAGCCGGTGGAGAGGAGCTGCTCTATTTGAGGCACCGCTTCTGCTACTCTAGGCCATTGTGTACCTGAGCAGGGGTCCCGGGAAGGGGCAGGGGCGCACCGCGGCTGCTGCCGCCTCTGGTAGTGCTGCCACATTGCAAGCGCCGCTTAAGCGCCTGGTACCCGCTCTGCTGACAGGCGGCAGCCGCTAAGCTCTGAGCCGTGTGCGCCTGCTGCCTTCAGTGTAGACGGGCTCTGATGTGTCCGGGGTTTACACAGTGGTGCAGGTGGTTCAGCACTCTGGGCTCACTCATGCTTTACAGCCATCTTTCCCCAGGTGCCCCCGTGGCCCGATGGGACGATACAGGATGGGTCCCTGGTGACGCTCCTTTTGTCCCTGGGAGCCCGCTGGGCAAATCCAGCGAGCTGCCTCTGCTCCCTCTGCCTCCACCCTTATGGGGAGCTCGTTCTCAGGGAGCCCAGCCCCCAGCTGCTTTTTCTTGCAATTCAGCTTCCATGAAGCTGGGCCTTGAACCTCCACCGGGACCAAGTTGCCAGGCCTTTTTCTTCCAGGAGACCCCTGCTCCACCCTCCTGAATAAGCTAGGAGAGGTGACAAGCTCTGTGGACCCAGGCTTCATCCAGTGCTCTCCCCTAACGCCACCCACAGCTCCTAGCTGGGTCCAAACCTGCCTGGCCAGCTGGGGGTCTCGTCACGGAAGAGCTTAGACACTCCAGGGGGCCTTCAGCCCCACCCTCCCCTTGAAGGCATGGACTGCGAAGTCTTCCAAGATGTGAGAATTAGGCCCTGCTGTCTGGAAGCTCGATGAGTACTTTGGAAGGCTCATCTGATCCCAGGAAAGAAGCTGAACCCTTCAGCTGTTACATGCTTGGGGTCCAGTGAGTGGCAGACACAGTCAGGCTTGAGGACCCCAAGGAAGATCAAATCCAGTGTGCAGGGGAGATCAGGGAAAACCTCCTGAGAGGGAGCCTGGCTGGGCCCTGAACAACAGGAAATGATTTCCCTCTTTAAAAAAAAAACTTTTTATTTTGAAATAATTTTAGATTTACAAAGAGTTGTAAAGATGGTACAGAGAATGCCCACATATGCTTCACTCAGTTTCCCCTAATGTTAACACCTTATATTCCTATGTTACATTTATCAAAACTAAGAGATTAGCAGTGATATAAGACTATTAGATCTTCACTTGGATTTTTTTTTTAATATATTTATTTATTTATTTGGTTGTGTTGGGTCTTCGTTGCTGCACGCAGGCTTTCTCTAGCTCCGGCAAGCAGGGGCTACTCTTCATTGCGGTGCGCGGGCTTCTCATTGCGGTGGCTTCTCTTGTTGCGGAGCACGGGCTCTAGGCACATGGGCTTCAGTAGTTGTGACACGCGGGCTCAGTAGTTGTGGTGCACGGGCTTAGTTGCTCCGCGGCATGTGGGATCTTCCCGGCCCAGGGCTCGAACCCGTGTCCCCTGCATTGGCAGGCGGACTCTTAACCACTGCGCCACCAGGGAAGCCCCTGGATCTTTTTCATTAACGTCCCGTCCACGAGACCATGTTGCATTTAGTCATCGTGCTTGCTTAGCCCCCTGTGGTCGGCGATATTTTCCCCGCCTTTCCTCAATTTTCATGACCTGAAAGTTTTGAAGAATACTGACTATTTTGTAGACTGCCCCTCAAGTTGGGTTTGTCTGATGATTTCTCATGATTTGTCTGGGGTTATGTGCGGAGGTGATGTGTCCTTCTCAAGGCATCATATCTGGGGTAACATGAGACCACCGTGACTTATCACTGTGGTTGTTAATCTTGATCGCATGGTTACGGGATGTCTGCGAGGTCTCTCCACTATAAAGAGTTTTCCTTTTTCCATACTCAGTTTGTTAGAAATGAGTCACTAGTCCAGCTCACACTCAGGAGAGGGGAATGAAGCATCAAAGAATGTGGACGTATGATAAGATCACCACATTAATTAATAGCTGTTTGGAGGAGACACTTCAAGGCTATGCAAGCCTCCTAAAGTTTTGCCCACTAATTTTAGCATCCATCCGTGGATCTTGCCTGGATCAATGGTGGCTGTGGTGTTCCTCATGATGATTTTCTATTTCTTTTTCCCGCCTACATTTATTATTTGGAATTGTTCTGTAAGGGAGATTTGTCCCTTCTCTGTCATTTATTTATTTACAGCAGCATGGGTATTCTTTAGGTTAGAATCTCATGCTATCATTTATTTCATTGGTCAAATTGTTCTAACTTTGTCCATTTGGGAGCCCTTTCGAATTGGCTCCTGTGTTCTTTGGACATATTCCTATTTTTTGGTTTGTTCATTTCACTTTCTTGCTTTCTGCTCCAGGCTCACCTTGTGTTTTTCTCGCCCCATTGCTAGCATCAGCCATTTCTCCAGAGTTCTGGCTCCTTTTATTTAGAAACTAAGATCTGGATTGTAGATGGACTGGTTGCTACTCTCACTATTTCTAGACCCCCTTAGTGGCCAGAGCTAGGAAATATTTGTAGTATACTAATCCATGTATACATACACTTATCTATCCCTGCCTCTGTATCCTTCCGTCCATGCATCCACCTATCATCTATTTATCTTAAAATAAGCATTAGTTCATACTGACAGCCTCCCCTCTGACGCTAAACCAACAATGCAGAGTTTACTCCTGCCTTGCTGCCTTGCCCATTTGTAACTTTTTTCTTTGACAATCAGAAGCCTGGCTCCCATATCTACAATCAGTTTAGGTATTTGTTTGACCCTAGGATACCTACAAAGCACATAGTCTCAGAACTGCAGATCTGTACCCCTGTAAGAAACGTCGTTACCAACCAGAGAACAGGGTTCATGTGCAATCTTTTTGTCTTTAGCTTTACGGTCTAAACTCTGTTTTCCAAGGTTAAATTGGTCAGCTCCTTTCCCCCCACCTAATCAGTGAGGTTTTGTCATATATTTGCAATACAATTAGATCCTTCAATCACAGTCTGCATTCCATCCTGAGACTCCCTGACACACTGATTGGCTGTTTCAAGTTTGCATACAATAGAGTTCACTCTTTGTAATGTACAGTTCTATGGGTTTTGACAAATACTTAGAGCTATGTATCCACCACACCAGTACTATAGGGAATAGTTCCATCACCTGAAAAATTCCTTTATTTGGCCCCCCTTTTTTTTTCCCTCATTTTATTTACTTATTTTTTTAACATCTTTATTGGGGTATAATTGCTTTACAATGGTGTGTAAGTTTCTGCTTTATAACAAAGTGAATCAGTTATACATATACCTATGTTCCCATATCTCTTCCCTCTTGCGTCTCCCTCCCTCCCACCCTCCCTATCCCACCCCTCCAGGCGGTCACAAAGCACCGAGCCGATATCCCTGTGCCATGCGGCTGCTTCCCACTAGCTATCTACCTTACTACGTTTGTTAGTGTGTATATGTCCATGACTCTCTCTCACCCTGTCACAGCTCACCCTTCCCCCTCCCCATATCCGCAAGTCCGTTCTCCAGTAGGTCTGTGTCTTTATTCCTGTCTTACCCCTAGGTTCTTCATGACATTTTTTCCCCCTTAAATTCCATATATATGTGTTAGCATACGGTATTTGTCTTTCTCTTTCTGACTTACTTCACTCTGTATGACAGACGCTAGGTCTATCCACCTCATTACAAATAGCTCAATTTCGTTTCTTTTTATGGCTGAGTAATATTCCATTGTATATATGTGCCACATCTTCTTTATCCATTCATCCGATGATGGGCACTTAGGTTGTTTCCATCTCCGGGCAATTGTAAATAGAGCTGCAGTGAACATTTTGGTACATGACTCTTTTTGAATTTTGGTTTTCTCAGGGTATATGCCCAGTAGTGGGATTGCTGGGTCATATGGTTGGCCCCTTTTTAATCACACCGGTTTCCAAAATAGCTGTATGCTTTTGTAATCCCACGGGCAATAAATGAGTATTCCTGTTGGTCCACATCCTCACTGGAATTTGGTATTGTCAACTTAAAAATTTTAACCAAATCTAAAAAAAGGCTACAAATGAATCTATCTACAAAACAGAAATAGAGTTACAGATGTAGAAAATAAACTATGGTTACCTGGGGTTAAGGGGGAGGGAAGGGATAAATTGGAAGATTGGGGTTGACACATACACACTACTATATATAAAATAGATAACTAATAAGAACCTACTGTATAGCACAGGGAACTCTACTCAATTCTCTGTAATGGCCTATATGGGAAAAGAATCTAAAAGACAGTGGATATATGTATATGTATAACAGATTCACTTTGCTGTACACCTGAAACTAACACAACATTGTAAACCAATTATACCCCCCCCAAATTTTTTTTACTTTAAAAATTTTAACCATTTGAGTATTGTTATATCTCATTGTGGTTTTAATTTCCATTTACCTAATGACTAATAATGTGGAACATCTTTTTATATGTTTATTTGCCATATTTCTTTTGTGAAGCACCTGTTCAGATCTTTTGTGCAGCATCTGTTCAGATTTTTTGTGCCCTTCTTTAAAAACTAGGTTGTTTTTTTTTCTTGTTTTTGAATTTTAAAGTTCTTTAGGCACTGGATACAAGTCCTTAATTGAATACGTGATTTGCAAATCTTTTCTTCCAGTCTGTAGGTTGTCTTTTTATTCTCTTAACAGTTTCTCAGAGCAAAAGTTTTTAATTTTCATAAAGTCCAGTTTATCAATTTTTTCTTTTATAGATTGTGTTTTTGGTGTAGCACATTGACAAACACAAGGTCATGCAGATTTTCTCTGACGTTTTCTCATGGAAGTTTTATGTTTACATTTGGGTCTATAATGCATTTTGAGTTAATTTCTGTGTAAGGTGTGAGGTATGTGACAGTTTCATGTTATTTCAAATGGACACTATGTTTCCATGGAATTGCCTTTGCACATTTGTCAAAAATCAGTTGACTATGTTTGTGTGGCTTTATTCCTGGCCTGTGATTTTGTCAAAATCATATTCTCCTGATTACTATAATTTTATGGGTAAATCTTGAAGTTGGGTAGTATGGGTGCTTCAATTTTGTTCTTTTTCACAGTTGTTTTGGCTAATTTAGCTCCTTTACATTTTCATATATATATATTTCTATTTTTTTAACAGATCTTTATTGGAGTATAATTGCTTCACAATACCGTGTTGGTTTCTGTTGCACAACAAAGAGAATCAGCCATATGCAGACACATGTCCCCATATCCCCTCCCTCTTGAGCCTCCCTCCCATCCTCCCTATCCCACCCCTCTAGGTCATCAGAAAGCACCGAGCCGATCTCCCTGAGCTATGCAGCTGCTTCCCACCAGCCAACTATTTTACATTCGGTAGTGTGTATATGTCAATGCTACTCTCACTTTGCCCCAGCTTCGCCCTCCCACCCCATGTCATCAAGTACATTCTCTACGTCTACCTCTTTATTCCTGCCCTGCAACTAGGTTCATCAGTACCATTTTTTTTTAGATTCCTTATACATGTGTTAGCATAGGTATTTGTTTTTCTCTTTCTGACTTACTTCACTCTGTATGACAGACTCTACGTCCACCAGCCTCACTACAAATAACTCAATTTTGTTTCCTTTTATGGCTGAGTAATATTCTATTGTATATATGTGCCACATCTTCTTTATCTATTCATCTGTTGATGGACATTTAGGTTGGTTCCATGTCCTGGCTATTGTAAATAGTGCTGCAATGAACATTGGGGTGCATGTGTCTTTTTGAATTATGGTTTGCTCAGGGTATATGCCCAGTAGTGGGATTGCTGGGTCATATGGTAGTTCTATTTTTAGTTTTTTAAGGCACCTCCATACTGTTTTCCATAGTGGCTGTATCAATTTACATTCCCATCAATGGTGCAAGAGGGTTCCCTTTTCTCCACACCCCTTCCAGGATTTATTGTTTCTAGCTTTTTTGATAATGGCCATTCTGACCGGTGTGAGGTGATACCTCATTGTAGTTTTGATTTGCATTTCTCTAATAATTAGTGATGTTGAGCATCTTTTCATGTGTCTCTTGACTATTTGTTTGTCTTCCTTGGTGAAATGTCTATTTAGGTCTTCTGTCCATTTTTTAACTGGATTGTTTGTTTTTTTGATATTGAGCTCCATGAGCTGTTTGTATATTTTGGAGATTAATCCTTTGTCAGTTGTTTCATTGGCAAATATTTTCTCCCATTCTGAGCGTTGCCTTTTGGTTTTGTTTATGGTTTCCCTTGCTGTGCAAAAGCTTTTCAGTTTAATTAAGTCCCATTTGTTTATTTTTGCTTTTATTTCTGTTACTCTAGGAGGTGGGTCAAAAAAGATCTTGCTGTGGTTTATGTCAAAGAGTGTTTTTCCTATGTTTTCCTCTAAAAGTTTTATAGTGTCTGGACTTACATTTAAGTCTTTAATCCATTTGGAGTTTATTTTTGTGTACGGTGTTAAGTAGTGTTCTAATTTCATTCTTTTACACGTAGCTGTCCAGTTTTCCCAGCACCACTTATTGAAGAGGCTGTCTTTCCTCCATTGTATGTTCTTGCCTCCTTTGTTGTAAATTAGGTGGCCATATGTGCATGGGTTTATCCCTGGGCATTCTATCCTGCACCATTGATCTGTATTGCTGTTTTTGTGCTGTACCATACTGTCTTGATTGCTGTAGCTTTGTAGTATAGTCTGAAGTCAGGGAGCCTTATTCCTTCAGCTCCGTTTTTCTTTCTCAAGATTGCTTTTGCTATTCGGGGTCTTTTGTGTTTCCATACAAATTGTAAGACTTTTTTGTTCTAATTCTGTGAAGACTGCCATTGGTAGTTTGATAGGGATTGCAGTGAATCTGTAGATTGCTTTGGGTAGTATAGTCATTTTCACAATATTGATTCTTCCAATCCAAGAACATGGTATATTTCTCCATCTGTTTATGTCATCCTTGATTTCTTTCATCAGTGTTTTATAGTTTTCTGAGTGCAAGTCTTTAGCCTCCTTAGGCAGGTTTATTCCTAGGTATTTTATTCTTTTTGTTGCAATGGTAAATGGGAGTGTTTCCTTAATTTCTTTTTCTGATTTTTCGTTGTTGGTGTATACAAATGCCAGAGACTTCTGTGCATTAATTTTGTATCCTACAACCTTACCAAATTCATTGATTAGTTCTAGTAGTTTTCTGGTGGCATCTTTAGGATTTTCTATGTATAGTATCATGTCATCAGCAAATAGTGACATTTTTACTTCTTCTTTTCCAATTTGTATTCCTTTTGTTTCTTTTTCTTCCCTGATTGCTGTGGCCAGGACTTCAAAAACTATGCTGAATAAGAGTGGCGAGAGTGGACATCCTTGCCTTTTTCCTGATCCTAGTGGAAATGCTTTCAGTTTTTCACTATTGAGTATGATGCTTGCTGTGGGTTTGTCATTTATGGTCTTTATATGTTAAGGTAGGTTCACTCTATGCCCATTTTCTGGAGAGTTTTTATCATAAATTGGTGTTGAATTTTGTCAAAAGCTTTTTCTGTATCTATTGAGATGATCATATGGTTTTTATTCCTTAATTTGTTAATATGGTGTATCACATTGATTGATTTGCATATATTGAAGAATCCTTGCATCCCTGGGATAAATCTCACTTGATCATGGTGTATGATCCTTTTAAAGTGCTGTTGGATTCTGTTTGCTAGTATTTTCTTCAGGATTTTTGCATCTATGTTCTTCAGTGATATTGGTCTAAAATTATCTTTGTGATATCTCTTTCTGGTTTTGGTAGTGTGATGGTGGCTTTGTAGAATGAATTTGGGAGTGTTTCTCCCTCTGCAATGTTTTGGAAGACTCTGAGAAGGATTGGTGTTAGCTCTTCTCTAAATGTTTGGTAGAACCTGCCTGTGAAGCCATCTGGTCCTGGACTTTTGTTTATTGGAAGATTTTAAATTACAGTTTCAATTTCATTACTTGTGATAGGTCTGTTTATATTTTCTAATTCTTGCTGGTTCAGTCTTGGAAAATTGTACCTTTCCAAGAATTTGTCCATTTCTTCGTGGTTGTCCATTTTATTGGCATATAGTTGTTTGTAGTAGTCTCTTATAATCCTTTGTATTTCTGCAGTGTCAGTTGTGATTTCTCCTTTTTCATTTCTAATTTTATTGATTTGCGTCCTCTCCCTTTTTTTCTTGATGAGTCTGGCTAAGGGTTTATCAATTTTTTTGAATCTTCTCAAAGAACCAGCTTTTAGTTTTATTGATCTTTGCTATTGTTTTCTTCATTTCTATTTCATTTATTTCTCCTCTGATCTTTATGATTTCTTTCCTTCTACTGACTTTGGGTTTTCTTTGTTCTTCTTTCTCTAGTTGTTTTAAGTGTAGGGTTAGATTGTTTATTTGAGATTTTTCTTGTTTCTTGAGGTGAGATTGAATTACTATAAACTTCCCTCTTAGAACTGCTTTTGCTGCATCCCATAGGTTTTGGGTCGTCATGTTTTCATTGTCATTTGTTTCTATGTATTTTTTATTTCTTCTTTGATTTCTTCAGTGATGTCTTGGTTATTTAGTAGCACACTGTTTAGCCTCCATGTATTTGTGTTTTTTACAGTTTTTTTTTCCTGTAATTGATTTCCACTCTCATAGCGTTGTGGTCAGAAAAGATGCTTGATATGATTTCAATTTTCTTAAATTTTCTGAGGCTTGATTTGTGACCCAAGATGTGATCTATCCTGGAGAATGTTCCATGTGCACTTGAGAAGAAAGTGTATTCTGCCACTTTTGGGTGGAATGTTCTATAAATATCAGTTAGATCTATCTGGTCTATTGTGTCATTTAAAGCTTGTGTTTCCTTATTTATTTTCTGTTTGGGTGATCTGTCCATTGGTGTAAGTGGGGTGTTAAAGTCCCCTGCTATTATTGTGTTACTGTCGATTTCTCCTTTCATGGTTGTTAGCATTTGCCTTATGTACTGAGGTGCTCCTATGTTGGGTGCATAAACATTTATAATTGTTATATCTTCTTGGATTGATCCTTTGATCATTATGTAGCATCACTCCTTATCTCTTGTAACAGTCTTTATTTTAAAGTCTATTTTATCTGATACGAGTATTACTACTCCAGCTTTCTTTTGATTTCCATTTGCATGGAATATCTTTTTCCATCCCTTCACTTTCAGTCTGTATGTGTCCCTAGGTCTGAAGTGGGTCTCTTGTAGACAGCATATATATGGGTCTTGTTTTGTATCCATTCAGCCAGTCTGTGTTTTTTGGTTGGGGCATTTAATCCATTTACATTCAAGGTTATCATCAATATGTATGTTCCTATCACCATTTTCTTAATTGTTTTGGGTTTGTTTTGGTGGATCTTTTTCTTCTCTTGTGTTTCCCGCTTAGAGAAGTTTCTTTAGCATTTGTTGTAAAGCTGGTTTGATGGTGCTGAATTCTCTTAGCTTTTGTTTGTCTGTAAAGCTTTTGACTTCTCCATTGGATCTGAATGAGATCCTTGCTGGGTAGAGTAATCTTGGTTGTAGGTTTTTCTCTTTCATCACTTTAAGTATATCCTGCCACTGCCTTCTGGCCTGTGGAGTTTCCACTGCAAAATCAGCTGATAACCTTATGGGATTCCTTTGTATGTTATTTTTGTTTTTCCCTTGCTGCTTTTAATATTTTTTCTTTGAATTTAATTTTTGTTAGTTTGATTAAAGTGTGTCTTGGTGTGTTTTTCCTAGGGTTTATCCTGTATGGGACTCTCTGTGCTTCCTGGACTTGGGTGACTATTTCCTTTCCCATGTTAGGGAAGTTTTCAACTATAATCTCTTCAAATATTTTCTCAGACCTTTCCTTTCTTTTTCTCTTCTTCTCCTAAAACCCCTATAATTCGAATGTTGGTGCATTTAGTGTTGTCCCAGAGGTCTCTGAGATTGTCTTCAGTTCTTTTAATTCTTTGTTCTTTATTCTGCTCCTCGGCAGTTATTTCCACCGTTTTGTCTTCCAGCTCACTTATTCGTTCTTCTGCCTCTGTTATTGATTTCTTCTAGTGTATTTTTCATTTCAGTTATTGTGCTGTTCATCTCTGTTTGTTTGTTCTTTAGTTCTTCCAGATCTTTGTTAAACATTTCTTGTATTTTCTCAATCCGTGCTTCCTTTCTATTTCTGAGATTCTGGATCATCTTTACTATCATTACTCTGAATTATTTTTCAGGTAGATTGCCTATTTCCTCTTCATTTATTTGGTCTTGTAGGTTTTTACCTTGATCCTTCATCTGTGATATTTTTTTTTGCCATCTTATTTATTTATTTATTTTTATGAGTGGGACTGAGTTCCTGTTTTACTGTTTGTTTGGCCTGAGGCTTCCAACACTGGAGTTTGTAGGCTGTTGGGTAGAGCTGGGTCTTGGTGTTGAGATGAGGAACTCTGTGAGACCTCACTCCAATGAATATTCCCTGGGGTCTGAGATTCTCTGTTAGTCCAATGGTTCAGACTCGGAGCGCCCATCGCAGGAGCTTCCGCCCAAACCCATGCTCGCAAATCAAGATCCCGCAAGCCATGTGGGGTGGCAAAAAAAAAAAACAATAAAAATTTAAAAATAATATTAGACTAGGAAACTAACAGATATGTTAGAAAGAATGTAAAAATAAAAACATACATGAATCAACAACTGGAAGGTACATCAGTACCACAACAGTAAAAATGAGGAAGAGGGAAAAGGGAAAAAAAAAAAGGAGGGGGGAACAGACCTTGGCTGTGGAGGGCAGGGTCTAAGCAAGGGTGAGGTCTGGGCAGTGGGCAGGGCCAATGCTCAGGACCCACAGGGCTGGAAAAGGCCCTGGGGGCTGTGGGGGGTGGTGCTTGGACTCAAGGAACAGAAGGGGCCCAGGTGTGCCCCCCACCCCTGGTCTCAGAGGGCAGAGCACCTCACCTGGGAGCCCAGCAGGCTTCCCGTGTCCAAATGGGCGGGGCAATCGCCCTCTACTTCTCTCCTGCTCCTCCTGCAGGGCCCCTCCCACAGGGCTCCTCCCACCTGTCTCCTCTGATCTCCCCAGTCTCCCTCCTATGTCCCCAGGACCCACACAGCCTGGAGGGCGCTTGGAGGGCAGGGGATCGGCCTGGGAGCTCAGCAGGCTCCCCATGCCCGAGCGGGCAGGACAATGGCCCTCTGCTCCTCTCATGCTCTTCCGGGAGAGTCCCTCCCACCTGCCTCTCCTGATCTCCCCGGCCTCAGGGGTGCCAATGTTGTCTGGCCTCCACTTCTCCTCCCCCCTTGGTCCCCCTACATCCTACCCGTTCATTGTGGGGTTCCTCCCGTCTCCTTGGGGGTTAGAGTCCCCACTAGCAGCCACCAGGCACCCTAGTTGTGGAGAGACTAACTCCTAGTCTTCCCACACTGCCATCTTGACTCCGCCCCTCATATATATTTTTGGATTGACTTGACGTATAAATATTGCTGAGATTTTGATTGGGATTGCATAGAATCTATAGATCAAACTGGAGAAAAGTGATATTTTAACAACATTGAGTCTCACAATTCATGAAAACAATTTATCTCTCCATTTATTTAGATTTTTGATTTCCTTCATTTATGTTTTGCAGTTTTCATCGTACAGATCCTATACACATTTTGTTAGATTTATATCTAAGTACTTAATGGGGGGATATTATAAATAGTACTGTTTTTTAAACTTCATGTTTTGATTGTTCACTGTGGGTACATAGGCATATAATTAACTTTTGTGTACGGACCTTGTCACTCACTTAGTTAGCTTATTTAGCTTTTTGGTGAGTTCTTTGGAATTTAACCATGTCATCTGCAAATAGAGACAACTTCATTTCTTCCTTCCTGTATTTATTTTTCCTACCTTATTGCACTGGTTAGGACTTGTGGTATGATGTTGAATAAAAGTGATGAGAGAGGACATTCTTGCCTTTCTCCTGATCTTAGGGGAAAACATTCAGTTTCTCACCATTCACTGTAATTTTAGCTATAGTATTTTGTAAATGTTTCTTATTCAGTTCCTTTCTATTCCTAGTTTGTTAAGAGTTTTTTAATGAAATAGTGCTGAATTTTGTCAAATGCTTTTTCTGCATCTACTGAGATGATCATACGTTTAATATGATAGGTCTATGTGTGGACCTCTGTGAGACTTTATCCTCCTTGGAGTTCATTGAACTTCTTGGATATGCAGATTCATGTTTTTCTTCAAATTTGGGAAATTTTTGGCTATTGTTTCTCCAAATATTCTTTCTGCCCCTTTCTCTCTATCCTCTCCTTCTGGGACTTCCATTGTGTGTATGATACCCTACAAATCTTTGAGGCTCTGTTCATTTATCTTCTTCAAGAAATAATTTTGTTCTTCCTTTATTTATTTATTTATTTCTGTTCTTCAGACCGGATAATCTCAATTCACTCATATTCAAGTTTTCTGATTCTTTCTTCTGCATCTTCAAATTTGCTGTTAAGCTCTTCTAGTGAATGTTAAATTTCAGTTAAACTTTTCAAACTCTGGGATTTCTTTTTGGTTCTTTTTAATACTTTTGATCTGCTTATTTAATACTTTTAATATCCTCTATTTGGTGAGATATTGTTCTTGTACTTTCTTTTTGTTCTTCACACATGGGTTCCTTTGGATATTTGAATATACTTAAAATAGCTGATTTAAAGTTTTTGTCTACCAAGTCCAATATTTGGGCTTCCTCTGGGGCAGTTTTTATGGATTACCTTCTTTCCCCTGTGTATGGGCCATACTTTCATGTTTCTTTGTATGTCTTATAGTTTTTTGTTAAACACTGGTCATTTACAATAATGCACTACAGCAACTTTGGAAATAAGATTCTCCTCCTTCAAAGGTTTACTGTTGTTTCTGCTTATTGTAGTTATTTATTTAGTGACTTCTCTGAAATAATTCTGTAAAGTTTGTATTCTTTGTCATGTGTGGCCATTGAAATCTTTTCTCAGGTAGCTTAATGGTTAGCTAATCATTAGGCAGAGATTTCCTTAAACACTTGGAACCGGTAAATCTCCCAATCTGCCGCTGAGCTCTGTGTGCATTTTGAATCATGCCTTCAACACTCAGGTAGGCAGTTGACAACTCTGCTTTAGCCTTGATTTCCTGCTTGTGCAGAGCCTTAAGGTCAGCTAGAGATGACAGCTTAGGGCTTTCTCATGTCTTTTCTGAGCAATCACACATCCCTGGGCATGTGCCCAGCCCTACGCACATACGTGGCCTTCTAGATTCCCAGGACTATCTTGGGAACTTTCCAAACCCTCTTATTCCTCAGCTTTTCCTTTTAAGCGTTCGGTGTAGCCTATTGGTTACCCCAGCTGTTATCCACTGCCTCAAGCAGCCGCAAAGTTAAAACATTTGTGTGTAATTTTTTTTTTGACAAACGTCCCCTCCCCTACTCTGGGGGAAATGTTTTTTCATACCTGTAACGGTGCAGTCTCTGAGTCAGTTCACATACAGACAGTCTTGCAAATGAGGTCTTCCAGGGAATCACTAGGCAGGTCAAATAATGATAATTCTTTGGGAATGAGGCTTTGAAAGCGCTCCAGCTCTATTCTGCTCCCTCCAGTGACTGCCACTCTGCACTGAGAGAGCTGTTATTTCTCAAGGCTACTGTGGAGCTGGAGGTGGCTGATTGGGCTAGGGCAAGTTAAAATGCCACAAAGCTTGCTGTCCTTGCTAGGTTTCAGCTGCTTTTCTTGAATAAATGTTCCTTGGGTTCTTGCAAATCTTCGGTTAAATTCTGAAAAAGTTGATTCTAACAATTTGGAGGAGAGACGTGTCAGAGGTCCTTATTCTTCTAATTTTGCTTCTATGATTCCATCTTATCTCCTGTATTGACTTATTTTTTTTTTTCTTGGCGGTGATTTATTAACTTTTGAAAGTATATATAACTTTTAACTTTTAAAACTCTCCCTCCCTCCCTCCCTCTCTCCCTCTCTCTCATATGCATATGAGAATCTTATGTATATAAAGGAATCTTGCCTGGTCCAATAAGCTTTTTTTCTCTGTAGTTTAGGGTCTTTCACTAACTTTGGAAAATTCCCAGTCATTATTTATTCAAATATTTCTTCTGCCCCATGTTCTCTTTCTTCCTCTTAGTTTCCAATTATGTATATGTTAGACCATTGTATATTGTTCCACATCTTTCTGATATTTTGTTATTTTTCCCATTCTTCCTTCTCTTTGCATTTCAATTGGGGTACATGTTATTAATCTATCTTCAAGGTCACTCATTCTTTCCTTGATTGTGTAAGCTTACTGATGCGTCTGTCAAAGGCAATCATTATCTTTGTTACTGTTTTTCATTTCTAAGATTTCAACTTGATTCTTACAGTTTCCACCTCTCTGCTGAAACTTCCTGTCTGATTATATGTGTTGTCTACTTTTTCCGCTAGAGCTTTAACATACAAATTGATTATTTTAAGTTTCTTTTCTGATAGTTTAAAATCTGTGCCAAATCTGAGTCTCATTCTTTTCTTTTTCTTTTTCTTTTTTTTTTTTTTTGTGGTACACGGGCCTCTCACTCTTGTGGCCTCTCCCGTTGCGGAGCACAGGCTCCGGACGCCCAGGCCCAGCGGCCATGGCTCACGGGCCCAGCCGCTCCGCGGCATGTGGGATCCTCCTGGACCGGGGCACGAACCCGTGTCCCCTGCGTCGGCAGGCGGACTCTCAACCACTGCGCCACCAGGGAAGCCCCTGAGTCTCATTCTGATGACTGCTTTGTCTCTTCATTGTTTATTTTTTTTCTTTTAATTGCCATTTGGTATGCCTCATAATTTTTTATTGAAAGCTGGACATTTGTATAGCAGAGGTCAGCAAACTTTTTCTGTAGAAAGTCAGACGGAAAATATTTTAGGCTTTGTGGGCTACATACAGTCTGTCAATTCTTGTCCTTCTTGCTCTTGTTCTCTTTCTCCTCCTCCAACCTTTTAAAAATGTGAAAATCATTCTTAGCTCATAGACTGTATGAAAATAAGCCACAGGCCCTATTTGGCCCACTGGTTGTGATTTGCTAACCTCTGATACAATAGAATGGTAGATGCTGAGGTAAGTATTTTTTACACTTGGAGAAGAATATGTCTTTCTTTCTGTTAGGACTTTAGTGTGGGGCTTGGGTTGATCTTGTCAGGAGTTGGGCTCCGTTGAATTTTGCTCGCAGCTTGCCTTTGGGTCTTCCTTTGTGCTGCTCCCTGGAGTGATGGGCTCCTGTGGCTCTCCTAGCTGTTTCACCTTTCATTTTATTTGATGATTGTTGGTGTGATGGTAGAGGATGGGGTGGGGTCTTCTCTGAGGTTCTGATTTGGCCTTGCATACTGTGAGCCTTCATGAGTGCCCTGCCCCTCCTGCAGATGTAATACAGGGCTTAGCATATATTTCTGCCCCCCTCCACCTCCAGGAGTAGAGCTTGTTCTGCCCCGTTGCCTGCACTGGGTTCTGACCGGTGCCCTCAGGCTATGGTTTTGCTGTCCTTTTCTCTGCATATGGAGCTTTCTGTTCCCTTCGAGGGATGGGGAGATGGGTTCTGGCAGAGTTTCAGCAGTGGCTGCTGGTACCCTCTTCCGGCCACACCGCTGCGGGGACAGGGACAGAGGAAGCTTCCTCTGGATCCTCCCTGATCTCTGTGAGCACCTGGTGAGGTTCCCGGAGGATGCAAACTCCTCTGTGTCAGAGCCCCCAGAGCCTTCACATTCTCAGGCTAGCCCACATTTGGTTTTGAGCAATCTGTTAAAAATGACCAGCTGAATCCTCTTACTGGCTTATATGGTATTCTGTAATGTCTATCCCAGGTAAGCAAATGCTTGGGTCTTGTTTTTCCCTGCAGGCACCTGTCTATCTCTAGACTTTAGTGAACTGTTTGCACTGAGCTCCATTCTCAGGTGGGTTTAAGAAAAGCTGTTAACTTGCATTTTGTCCAGCTTTTCTCTTCTCATACACGTGGGAGTGATGCTCTTTCCAGCTCTCTGCATCTCAAAGCCCAAAACCACAGGTGCTTCTCAAACCTCTGTTGTGTCATGCTTGCTAGTAGCTCATTGTCCAAAACAAGTCACGTGGCTGAGTGTGGATTCAAGGACTGGGGAAATAGACATTAGTTAGCAATAGGAACTTCAAGGTCAAAAGCAAGGGACATGGATACATGACGGGGAGACAAATAGGGCCATTTGCTTTAATATGAGTTCTACTGGGGTGGAAAAATGGGCACTCAGTTCTTTCAACACAGTAGGATCCAGAAGGGCTGTTGCTCCCAGCTGGGCCTGGCTCTGGGAAGGGTGCCCACCTGAAGACACCTGATCAGGATACAAGGACCCAGGAAAGAGGAGAGGGAGGGGATGGGTGGTCCCGGCTGGGAGCACGGTACTGCCTTTGGGAAATGGCCCAGCCCTCTTGGCCTCCCAGCATTGACTCTGAGGGCACTCAGCTGAAACCCTCCCTCAACCCCTTGCTGAAATTCTGTCCCGAAGTCCAGCTCTAAGTGTAGGGCCAGGGATCTTCGGGTTCCCATACCTAGGGCTCCCCTCACCAGCCCTGACCTCCTCTCTTTTGATTGTCTCTGACCTACCTTGTTGGGGGTTCTAGGAGACAGGTTTGTGTTTGACTCGTGGGGCTGGGCACAGACCGACTGGTGGATGAGCCCGAGGGAAGCGGGGTTATCTTCATTTTGCAGATGTGGAAATGGAGGCTCAGCCAGAGAGGGAAGTTGCACAGGGGCCAGGGGATGAACAGGGGGCAGCTGGACACCCTGATCCTCAGTCCAGCCCTGCTCTCTTGACTCAAGCTTGAAAGGGCCAGGCATTGGGAAAGCAGTTGCCCCACCTCTTCTGGGGTTAAGGGAGAGGGTGGCTAACAGCCCACTCGCCTGCAACCCTCAGCTCGGAAGCTCTGCTAACTCTGAGAGAAAACCCCACTGCAGAGCCAAACTCTTTCCACATGTGGTCCTCACAATGTCCTCTGAGAGGGTGTTGTGATTGCCCATTTTACAGATGTAGAAAGTGAGACTCAGAGGGGTGAAATGACTTGGCTGAGTGTCATGGTAGAGCTGGAACTGGAACCCCATCTCACTGACACCAAAACTACTCTGAGAATGTTTCAGGAGGGCTGGTGGCCAGTTGTGACCCCACTGAGTCCTGCTCCTGTGTCAGGATGAGCCACTTGCCTCTTGAGCCCCTTCTTGACTTGGAGGCCCCCCCCCAAGTCCCTCAACGACAGACCCACAGGCTGCTGAACAGCATCAGACGAAATGCGCAGCTCAGCCTGGGGAAGTCAGGAAGGCTTCCTGTAAGAGGCAGCTCTGCACTGAGTTTTTGGTTTTTTAAAAATTAATTAATTTATTTATTTTTGCTGTGCTGGTTATTCGTTTCTGTGCGAGGGCTTTCTCTAGTTGTGGCAAGCGGGGGCCACTCTTCATCACGGTGTGCGGGCCTCTCACTATCGCGGCCTCTTTTGTTGCAGAGCACAAGCTCCAGACGCGCAGGCTCAGTAGTTGTGGCTCATGGGCCCAGTTGCTCCGCGGCATGTGGGATCTTCCCAGACCAGAGCTCAAACCCATGTCCCCTGCATTGGCAGGCAGATTCTCAACCACTGCGCCACCAGGGAAGCCCTGCACTGAGTTTTGAAGGACAAGTTAGCATTCCCTGAGGAGCAGGTGCACAGTGTGAGCGGCATCTCAAGAAGGTTGAAGCCAGGCACACGGGGTGGGGGCTGGGCACACAGGTGGGGCCCCGAATGCTGGGGCAGGGGCACAAGGGCAGGGCATCCTCCCATCCCCGCCCCTTAGAAAGAAGAGCTGCTGGGGCCGAGGGCGTTCCTGTTCCACAGCACCGACTTGGGGCCAACAGGGACCACGGCCCCTCCTTCCCTCCTCCCTGAACTCAGGCTGCCCTCAGGGCAACCCCTCCCCCTTCACACACACCCACCCCCCCGCCCCCCGCAGTGGGCATCTTCATCCTCTGAGCCTCCTCCAGGGCCCCCAGGTCCTCTGGGATCTGGGGGCCTCCGCAGTCCTGGCCCAGCCAGACCTCCTCAGCCTGGTCCCCGATGCCCCCTGCCGGGCTGCGGGGTGCCTGGCTGGGGGGCAGGAAGCAAGGAGCCATGTCCTCACTCCTCAGGCACCGCAGAGGGCGTCCTTCCCTCCTCCACCTGGGCCTCAGGGTCTCCATCTCTCCACTGGGGACGGAGACCCCACCCGGCCCGCTGGAGTGGCTGTGCAGCCAGCAGGGCTCACAGGAGGTCAGCTCTGGTCTGGCTTCCTAAGAGCTCCCGTGGTCTCTGGTTGAACATTTGACTCCTTCCCTGGTCAACAGCGTGTCTGTGTCCCGTGGGAGCAGGGAAAGGAGGAGGCGTGGCCATGGCAGTGAGGACAGGAAAGGGGAGGAGAAGCCAAGGCCGCTGCCCAGGCCCTGGGGAACCCGCCCTCCGGTGGCTGGGGCCGCGGTGGGCGCTGGCCGGGCGTCCCTGAGGGACGTGAGGTCCGCTGGCCGTGTGTTGCTTGTGTGTTGCTCAGGGTGACAGTGGAGGCTCCTTGCCCCCACCCCTCCCTGACAGCCCGGGGTCACACAGTTCAGGGGCAGCTCTCTTGCCTGCCTCTTCTGTTCCTTCCAGAACTTTCCAGGAGGCAGCAAACTGTCTCCCTTCCATCTTCTTCATAATGGGTGGAAAGGACTGCGGCAATTTAAAACTTCTCTCAGCTTGTCACGCCCTGTCGTGTCCAAGCAAGAGTCCCCCCCCGAAATGGGCGCTGGTGGGTGGCTCCAATCAGCTGTCAGCTCAGCCAGGCCCCGGAAAGGCTGAGCCCCCAAAGAACACACGGGGCCTGACTTAGATGCCGGCCGCTCCTCCGTGACGTCAGGCTGGTGCCTGTGTCCCCAGGGGCAGAGAGGCGGCCCTGTGGACAAGCCCAGCAGGGGCACAGATGCGACCCAGGTGGAGGAAGTGCTGTGGCGTCCCTGAGGCACCCAGCAAGCTCTTATGAATAAAACCTTCAGAAATTCTGAGTTTTGAAGTTTATCGTTGGTGGTTCTTTTAAAGCCTCAAGCATCATTCTTGCAAAGACTAACATTTTAATTTGCTCAAACTAACGAGGGTCCCGAGGCTCAGCGGGGCAGCCCCGAGGCCCTCTGGAAGGCCACTGCTGATGCTGGAGCCCAGCGCTGGGCCTGGGATGACCTCGGAAAGACGCAGGCCGGGCATGGGTGTGGGCTCTGTTTTGGGGACACTCTGGAAGTTCGTGAGACACCCCGATGATAGCTTTTACTAGTCTCGGGGACAGGCCCTGCACTCCCCGTCTGTCCACGCTGGGCTCGCAGAGCTGGCCCCCTACTGAAGGAAGGCCTGGAGGAAGTTGTTGTAGGAGATTTTTGAAGACAGCGTCTTGTCATAATACTCCAGGATGTGGAAGAACTCCTCCTCAGAGAGGTTGACGCTGTACTGCCTCAGGACCTGCAGAAGAGATGGGGATCCCCCGCTGGTCTCGGAGCCACTCAAGGAGGCATGCACCCACCTCTCCTCCCGCCCCGAGCCTGGACCGCCCACCTCCAGAGTTGCCCCCAGCAGCTCTCTCTCCCGCTTCCCTTCTCCCCACCCCTCATCTTTGCCCACCCCCCGCCCCCCTCCAACAGGGCAGCTCTGTCCAGCAACACGGGTGCGGGACACGAAGACCCCTGGACTTCCCTTCAGATGGGAGCTGCTGGGGTTCCTTACCCCTAGCTGGCCCTCCCACAAACGCCTCCCCGAAGGGTAGTGAGGCTGGTCAACGTGGAGGATGAGGAGGATGGACGGAGAGGAGGGGACTGGAGGGGAGACCTGGCCACAGGGCCTTAGCTAGGGGGGCCTCGGGGTGCGGCCCACCCGGGGAGGAGGGCAGGCCCGCAGGTGCAGGGTGCAGGGAGTCGTTATGACCCAACAGCAATACAGCCCATGGCAGAGCCTGCTACTGCTAACCAATACCGATTGCCCTTTCCCCTTCTGTTATCAGAACCCTGGTTTTCAGGCTGCTGGGATCCACCTAAAAAAGGCGACATTTCTTAGCTTCTCTTATAGCTAGGTATGTTCTGGCCAGTTAAAACTAACTGAGAATGTTATGCGGGACTTCTGAGAAGTCTCTAAAGAAGAAGGGCATGCCCTCTTTCTCTCTCTTCTGCTGCCTGGAATGTGAAAGTGATGCTGGGGCTTTAGCAGCCATCTTGGACCATGAGGCGACCTTGAGGCAGGAAGTCAGGTGTTGAGGAGAGCAGAAAAAAATACAGATGTCCCCGATGACTGTCCAGCCACCACACCAGCTCTGGACTTCCTACCTCTGAGATTCTTTTATGTGAGAGAGAAATAAACTTCTACCATGTTTAAGGTGATGTTATTTTTTTTCACCTCTGTTATGTGCAACTGAGACAAATTTTAATAGATAGATACCCTATTAGATAAAGATTAGGTTATACATTCCCCATCTATGTTTTGTGTTATAATTTGTTTCTCAGAGGGGGCTAGAAAGTGGGGCTAGAAGAGCCTGACGTTCCTCTGGGGCCGGCAGGACAGGCCCGGGACCATGGGGCTGAGGTCAGCTGGCCTGGCTATGGGGCTGATGGGCTGAGAGCAGAAAAGGCGACTGAGCCCGGGTGTCCAGAGGGTCCCAGCACCCATCTGGTCTCGGGCTCTGGCTCTGCTGAGGGCAACGTCTCCGTTTCTATTGCCCTCTCCCTGCTGTCACCCACCCCGAATTCCTGGGAAGTTACCTGAAGACGAGGAGACTAACAGAAGCTCACCCGCTTCCTTCCCTTCTCTGGCTGAGAATTTTACTTGCCCCCAAAGTAAAGACAAACGCTGTGAGCTGGCTGCCACTGTGGGGCACGGAGGCCCCGGCCCAGCGACAGGCCTGGCCGCCGCCCACCATGCGCGGCACTGGGGCTCTAGGGGGCCCCTCGCCCTCCAGCGCCTTGCACGAGGCCCTTGAGAATGCAGCCCCGCCAGGCCCTCCAACTGCGGTTCATCTTCCTGCATTATTATTTAAGAAAAGCTTTTTTACTTAAAAAACTTTTTTCTAGCTGTTGAGCACAGATAAGTCTAAGGAATACATTTTTTGTAAGTGCATTTTGAGGCCATAACCCCTTGTCTCTGTGATGTCTTGACTGAGTTTTCTTCCTGGCTGTAATATTTGATTTTTAATCTAATGTTCTAGACCTCAATGATTTTCTGAACCTCAGTGGCCGGGGTGGGGATGCAGAGAGAAGAGGAGAGGGGGGTCAAGAAACTGCCAACCCGAGGAGTTCTACGTTATTCTGAACGTGGGAGTTTTAAGTCACCCTCGAGGGCGGCTGCTTCTTTCCTCTGGGAGAAGCACTCCCAAGGTTCTGCAGGGTAAACTCAAGCGAAGAGGTTCTGCTCCAGAGGGGCGGCTGCGGCGGGTGAGGCGCTCCCTCCAGACCACCTTCCTCCGTGGATGCTGGACTTGCGCGGGGCAGGAAAGGCACCAGGGTTCAGGCTCTGTCGGGAGAGCTGCTTACCAAACCGTGTGGTGCGCGGTGGGCAGCCCCTCCACGTGAGGGCAGCTGAGGGAGAGGGGAGGGCCGACCCCGGGGCTCCTGCGAGGCAGGGCTGGGGTCTGTGGGCCCTGAGTCGCACACCTGGGACCCCGCCTCGGCCCCCCGATGCTGTCATTCTGCTCTGTGACACTGCCGGCTCCCCCCATAAAGACCTGGGACGGGGGCTGGGGAGGAGGCCTGGCCTGGCGCGGGGTGGAGTGCAGCCAGGGCTCCGCGGAGACGCAGCAGCTGTCGTGCTGCCCCAAGGGCAGCGGCACTCAGGTGTTGGCACCGGGACGTCCCTGCAGGGTTCTAGAAACCTTCAGGGAGGAGAGCCTGGGGTCTGCAGCACAGGGACACGTGCACTCGGCCCTTGACAACCTGGGGGAACCGGGGAAGTGAGGTCTGGGACAGCTGCCCACACCCGGGCCTTCCGCTGCGGCTTGGCGGATCCTTTCTGGAGGTTTTCTGGCCACGGGCCTTTGGCAACTGCTTCCTGGTCAGAGGTCACAGCCGCACAAGAGCTGTGCTCACCTTCCTGAAATCAGCCACGCTTAAAAGCCCCGTCCTTCCCTCGTCGTAGGCCTTGAGTGTGCGCAGCACCGGCCTCCAGCAGTGCACGACTTGGGGTTGAATCCGCAGCAGGGCGGAGTAAAAGGGAGAAGTCTCAGCACCGCCTTCTTTCTGGGAAAAGAACCAAAAACCAAGAGGAGGTAAGAAAGGAGCTTTCGGATGGGAAGGATGGAGCAGACAGGCCATGGCCCGGAGGGAGGGAGGAGGGCTGCCAGCTCCTGTCGTCTTGGCCCCCTGCTCACTCCCCACCCCACGCTCCCAGCTAGGATGGAGTCAGCAAGCGCGCATTGCAAGTCTATGTGTGGGCTGATCACAAACAGTATCGCCTGTGCACCTCTTTCCCCTCCTCCCCCACCCTGGGAGGAAGGTAGGTCTCCACATCCCCATTTCCTGGATTGGGAAATGGAGGCTCAGGGAGGCTCCGCTTGACACCAACACCTGCCAGGCTGCCTCCCAGGGAGCCCCTCCCCATGTACTTGAGGGGAGAGACAGGCAGATAACCGGCCAATTTCAAAACAGTCTGAGGGAAAAAAAGAGATTCAGCTGGGGTCTTCTAGTGCGTTCTTATAATGAACAGAGTTTTTTTTTAAAAATCACAAGGTTGTAATTATATCTAGTAATTAGACAGTACACTACACTATGATTATTTCATTTAGATGCTATTTATTAGATTGGAAACAAGATATTTTAGCACGTTTTGGCCCCAAAGCACATCTGAATATCACAGAGGTGGACTTTAGGCAGTCATGTGTAACACATTTGGGGGAAGTTTAGTTTTTTTTTTTTTTTTTGCCGCATACAGGCCTCTCACTGTTGTGGCCTCTCCCGTTGCGGAGCACAGGCTCCGGACGCGCAGGCTCAGCGGCCATGGCTCACGGGCCCAGCCGCTCCGCGGCATGTGGGATTCTCCCGGACCGGGCCACGAACCCGTGTCCCCTGCATCGGCAGGCAGACTCTCAACCACTGCGCCACCAGGGAAGCCCTGGGAAAGTTTGATTTTTAACATGGCACTACATGAAACAAATTAGCACAAAGTTAAATTGCTTTCAATTTTTGTATCATTTAGCACCTATGATAGAAACCAGATACCCTATAGCTTCGTTAGCTGCCAATTTATCCAATCAGCTGGTCGGCATGCACGGAAGAGAAGGGATCGTATGCGCACTTGCCCTTCCCACACCCAAGCTTGGCCTGAGAAAGGGTTTCCCATCCCAGCCCTGTACACCAACCCATCCAGAAGTCCTCTAGAAGAGCCCCCAAAAGCAAAGCCCCAGCTCACTTCCACAGAGGGTGTCTCTGCTGTCAAAGTTGTAGAAAGCCCCCAAAGCACTAGAAAAGGCAATGGCCCTTTCAGCTCCTCTGCCGGCAGACAGTTGGCATGGTGGGGCCTGGACAGCCTGCAGAGGGGACGGGGACTGGCACGGGGACCAGGCAGGGGCAGGGGCAGGGGCAGGCCACACTCTCTCCTGGGAAAGGCTCCGGGGAGTCTCACCACCTTGTCAGTCATGCCCAGGATGCAAGACAGGACTAGCCTAAGCCACAGAGCGGAGGCTGTGGTCACGGCTGGGTGAAAGACCGGAGCTGGGGGGCGAGGCAGCGGCACACGGAGGCGAGCTGGGACATCTGCCCAGGGCCTCAGCACGCCTCCCCTCATTTACAGAAGGGGGAGCTGAGGCCAGGAGAGGTGGAGGAGGGCCAGAGCTGGGGGGGCCTTGAAGGCTGTGCGGTCTCCATGGTTCTCCAGCTATGTTCCTGTGTCCCCTGACGACCCACCAAGAACAGTGTTTTCTCCATTCACAGAGAAGCTGAGCTAGAGGAAGAATTGTCTTAAGGTTAAGTTTTACTTCCTTAACTTGGCCTAAGCCTTTGCTTTGGCTAAACTAGAAACTATGCTAAGATGGGGCCCGATTTAGCACAAAATGACAAATTCGGCTGCATGGAAAGTTCTGCTATGGAATCCACTGTTTGCTGGGCTAAGCCGCCAGCAGTCTTAAGCCGCCACCTATGCTGTCAGGTCTGCCCCACACCTCTGGTCCCTGCAGCTGAGTCCTACGGCAGCTGGTATCAGCTGTGTTTGCTCCCAGGTCGACAAGGCCAGTTGTACTTGTTTAATTCAATGTAACTGAATTCAGCGTTATAGATGATGGAATATGAGTGTGAAAGAGGCTTGTTCTACGTCATGCTGTGGAGAGACTCGAGAAAGGTGAGTCCGTGAACAGCGTGGTTGAAGTGGGTGTGGGTGAGAATCATAAAATGACAAACGATTAAGAAAAAAGGTAAAAATCTAGGGCACAGGCCTTCCAGTTGCCATTTAAGCATCTTTAGGGTCTCATTCCTCTTCAAGGAAACAAGAAAAGAACTGTAGACAATGCATCACGGGTGTAGTTTACGCAAGAAAGAGAAAGGGTCTCCGACTGGCCGCCCATACCAGGAGCAAGGCCAGCCCGTCTCAGACAGTTGAGGAGTGAACCGGCGGTTATGTGTAAGTTACAGGCGCTTCCCTTTGCTGTGGTCCCACCCCACTTGCCTCTCCAGTGAACTGACCGAGACCCCCCGCTCCTGGTGGCCGTGTGAGCCGCTGACACTCTCCCCGACGCTCGCCGCACAGAGGTGCCCACGGGCATGTGCCACCCAGCCAGTTTGAGAACCTGGGATCCAGGCTGCTGGTTCCCAGTCTGGGGTCTCCAGGCCCTTATGGGGCCACCGTCTGTATGAAGTGAGACAATGGGATTTAGGCGGAACTGAGAAAAATGAAAGGAGCCCGTTCGGCCCCAGCCCCACGCCTTTCCTCTGGACGGTTCACGCACCATTTTATTCGCGTTCTGGAGTTTCATTCTCTGCATCAGCGAGGCTTCCTTTGCGTTTAACAGGAGGACGAAGCTCTGAATGAAGTTACAATAAGCAAACCTCCCGTTGTTCTTTAAGTCGTACTTGACGATGAGCTGCCGGCACTCATCTCTGTTTACGTCCAGGTTGAATTTCTCCACGAGAGCTAAAGGCAAACATGTCAGTTCAGTTGGTGGCGGTCGGTTCACTCATTCGTTTGATCACGCCTTCATTCACTCACTCATCACTGGCTGAGACGCCCTGTGCTTGCTTCACGGGCTCACGGTTGGTGGCTGGACAGATATGGAAACACACAGGCACGTGACGAGGTAAGTGCGGCAAGGGGGGAGGGGACCCGCGTCCTGCTGGGCCCCCTCGGTCCAGGCTTTGCCTGCCGGCCTGGCTTTGCACGGTCACCGTCACTGTGGTCACAGCAGTACGGACACGACACCGTGGGGCTTACGAACGCAGGCGGGGAGAAGGCAGAGGGATGGTCCCAGCAGACGGGAGTCGGGGCAGAGCCGGGCAGGAGGGGAGAAGGGAAGGTTGCATGTGCTGGGGTTGAGTCCGGCAGGGGCCCGACTGGGGGTCAGGGATTCAGACTTGGCCCCCGAGCAAGCATTTTCCAACTGTGCTTCCGAGATATGCTCTCAAGGGTCTTCCAGGCTACACCAATTTATGCATTTTGAGTTTTCACCCTAATGATCTAAAATGTGTATTCTGGAACACATGGACCTCCCGGAAGAGACAACCGCCACGCGATTTGAGGGTTTGTGTCTGGCTTTCTGACTAGGGTCACGTCGATGCCACACTGGGGAGTCCTCCTGGCTGCCCTGAGGTGGCAATGTCAGGATGTCAACACCCCCTTACTTTGCACTAATACACGTGCTCAGTCTTTTACTAGGTATACAGCCGAAGCTTCTTTTGGAGTCACAACGCGTAATTGGAAGAGAGGTAGGATAAGGATTTCAGTTTAAGGTGAATGAGCTGAGACTTCCACTGGACATCACGAAGGCAACAAAGTTTCTGGGAGTGGAACACTGTGCTACGTTAACTGTAGAGGTTAGTGAGGAAAACCAGTGGATGTGGAGTTTATAGACATGATGTCTTCAAACCAGCGCAGCCCAGAAGACGCTGCTGCGCTTGTGCAAACAGGTTTCTTTGCCTTTGCACAGAGGAAAGCAGTAGGAGGGCACGGTGCACCCAGGACATTGGCGGGGGGACCCAAGGGAATGGCCACTAGATGCCTTGGAGGTTCCAACTTGCAGAAGGCCATCCAGCACGTACAGAAAATACAGAACGACTTCTGAAAATTAATCAGTGTTTTGTTTTCAGAGCACTGAACTTTGGATACACTGTCAGAGCCGTGGATGGGGCGCTTCCGGAGTTCACGGTTAGAAAGGAAACAGTGACGATGGTGATGGTGATGAAGAACCGCAAGTTAGGGCTCCTCATGCTCAAAAGCAAAAGAATTAACTAAGAAACAAGTGGGACGCCGACGTGCATTAAAACCCACACTGGTGATTTCGTTTCAGCGAGACATGTCACATCAAATCCGTGTCACATCGCTCAATTATAACTGATTTCAAACTTTTATATTTAACTCATAAGTGTTTGTTTTGGGGGGGGGCGGGGTAGGAGCTGTTCACTTAAAGAGTTTACACCATAAAAGTAGTTTATGTTGATATAGAAGGTTCTCAGGAAAAACGCTTTCCTTTAAAAGGGGTCCATATATTAAAGACGGCGGGGGTGGGGGATGGGCTGAGGGGGCTTTTAAGCAGAGGAGTGACCTGGTCAGGTTTTCCTGTAATGTGAAAGGTTGTGTAAACAGTATGCAACAATTAGTGGGAGTGTACGTCTAACTGGTCTTATTTGAAGACTACCCAAGTGCTACACGGCGAAAATCGAATCAACAGGGCAGAGCTGGGTCCCCAGCTGTCCCCTGCGCCCCGCCCATGTCCCACCTCCCTCAGCTCTCCAAGTCTGTCACCATTTACAACCTGCCCAGAGACCACAACCCAGCCCGTGGTTTCGCGTGCTGACCTGATCAGGAAGGTGTGGACCTGCCTAGTAGGGGCTGAGGCATTAGGAGTCCTTGTCCCCCATACTGGGGGTTTATCGAGGTGCTCCCCGCCGGGCCCCTGTTGTGTCACTCCCCTGCCGCCGCCATGAGGAGTGGACTTGTGCTGGGAGGTGACCCTGTATCCCCAGGGGGAAAGGGAACAGGACGCACCCTGGAACTCGGTGGCGGGGATCTCGCCCTGCTTGTTGGCGTCCCTCTCCTGGCACTCTCGCAGGAACTCGCGCCAGCAGCCCTGGATCTTCTTCCGCAGCTTATTCTCAATGGGCTCGCAGTTCTGCAGGGGCGGGGTCGTGCTCGCGGGGGTCTAGCAAGATAGAAAACAGTCTTGTAACCTGAGATTCCACATGGAAGTAATAAGAGAAACTCACAGATAGGACTCAGGCGCACAATTTCACAGGCAGCATTTTTTCAGAAATAAAATGAAAAACAAAACAAAAACGGTAATGTTACCATTTTAACAGAAACAGGTTTGGAAACAAATATATAGCCGGCCCTTTCTGGCTTCTGGAGGCCTCCACATTCCTTGACCCGTGGCCCCGTCCCTCACCTTCAAAGCTGCAACGCCGGGTGGGTCTCCCCCAGACTGCATCTCTCCGGTGTGACCCTACTGCCTCTGTGTCCCCAGTGACCGGCCGGTGTGATTACCTCGGGCCCCCGGACACTCCGGGACAATCGTGTCTTGCAGTCAGCCGATGAGCAACTTTAACTCCTGCAACCTTGATTGCCCCTCGCCATGTAAGGTACACATGACAGGTTCCGGGGACTGAGGCGTGGACGCCTTCGGGATGCTTCATTCTGCTCCACACACCATCTTTAACTCACTAAATACTTTCCTTACATGTTCACTGCTCTTGCCCATCACCCCCAAGGTGGTAAACTTCACAAGGGCAGGGACCTGTGTTCATTCTCTGCACGTAGTAGGCGTGCGATAAACACGTGTTGACTGAAGGCCCAAGGAATGAATGAGCGCTCACCGTGCACGAGGCTCGGCGGTGGGTGTGCTCCTGTACCCGCTGGCATCCCCTCAACAGCCCTCCCCCGGAGACACCGTCAAGCTTCTTGCAGAGGAAGGGGAGCCTCGGCGAGGCTGAGCCCCTCTCCCAATCCCAGGCCAGGGCGGCTCGGCCCAGGTCCAGGGCCGTGCGGTCAGACAGGCCTGGGTTTGAAATCAGCTCTCTCTGTGTCTAACAAGCGACCTGAACTCACGAGGACCCTTCTTAGGGCCTCGTATCTTCAACCGTAAAACGGGTGTGACAACACTTACCTTGCGGGTCCTGTGGCCCACGGCGGGGCTGTCCACCCTGGGGCATCTGCGTTCGTCCGAGATGATGCCCTCCGTGTGGCTGACATGCCGCCCCTGCCCCCAAGGTCCCTTCCTGCTCTGAATCCTCTTTACTCTTCCCTCCCACACCCCCGTGCCCACAGCTACCTCCCCTCCCAGGCAGGTGACTGAGAGGACCCACCAGTGGCTCTCCTCTGAGCTCCCCGCCCCAGGCTCACCCTGGCCACCTTCTCGGTCACCCACACCCTGTGGGGACACTAGGACCCCAGCCCCGGCGGGACGTGGACCCAGTTAGATGCTGCGAGACAGGAACTTACGCAGGGGTGACTCCGCGGTTTGGACCCTGCTTTCAGGTCTCGAGTGGGCGATGACCCTGCAGACCTGCTTCTCTCTGAGACCTCGGGGACGCTGCACCCTCTCTGCGCCTTGGCCGAGTCGCCCGGGGCCGGCGGTGGGGCCGCCTTCTCCGAGCTGAAGCTGCTCAGGAAGTCCAGGTATTGCAGCCTTCCCTTGGTGTCGACGGGCATCTCGTCCCAGAGCCTGTCAAACTGGCAAAGAAGCAGAGGTCACCTCCCAGGGTTAGTGGCAAACCCTCAGAAGTGGGGAAGAAGCCAGCAAAGAGGCACTCTCCTCCGCAGGGTCCAGGGCCCACGTCAAATGAAAAATTGAAAAAAGAAAAACACCCATCCGGCTGCGGCTTCCTGGGAAAGCAGACGCGGGAGGATTATCCATGGCTTCTGCAGGACAGTTTTTAATTGAATTGGGCCCTTAGCGAGCACTTTAAGGCCATTAAGTCTTGTGAGTAGTCACAGAGACTGAGCTGCAGGACAGAAGAATGTTTTAGGAGAAAATGCAAATCAAGCCACAGCCCACCTCGCTCCGGCTCCCGGGAGCCCAGCCAGGCTCCTTCCTGCTCCTCGAAGGCCCCCTGAGCCCTGCAAACAACGCACAGGTGCTGCAGCCCTCAGCCACCGCAATTTTTCTCACCCTCAGGGCAAACAATGTCTTCTCACAAGATGAAAAGGGAGGCATCTGGAGAACAGCAGAAGTTTATGGTTTTGTGTCGGTGCCGTCTGATGTCACGGGCTGGGTCAGGGCCACACGCGGCCCGGCAGGGATGTTGCAAAATGACTCAATGCCAAGTGAGCCGCCCTTGATGACTCGGGGGCTGTTCAGGGGGCCGAGAAGATGGTAATTTGCTTCTAATTTGCTTTTTCACAGCCCCCGAGGCCCAGTGCAGCTGCCTCTCCACCCCTGAGTCCATGGGAGGGATGTTCCTACCCTGTGCCTGAACTTGGTCAGAAACCGGCTTGGCTTGTGGGCTCCACTGGGGTTTTCCAGAAGCATATTAAAAGGGACCATGTCCGGCTCTACTTGAAATTCTGGAAATGAAGTACTGAGGGGTGAGGAAGAGAGGGAGAATATTCCAGGCCCTGAGAAGGGAAAACGGCTTAGTTTGGGACAACATTCTTGATGTGTTTTAGCTTTTTATTTCGAAATCATTATAGATTTGCAGGAAGTTGCAAGAATGGTACAGAGAGGTCCTCAGGGACCCTCCACCCAACTTCCCTCCAAGGTTACATCTTACGTAACAACTTCACGTGTGTGTGTATAGTTCAGTATCATTTATCACACCTGTAGTTTTATGTTGCTTTAATTTTGATCAATGAGGGAAAACTACTCGGGGGAGCGGAAGTGAGGGTCCCTGAGAAAGTGCCCACATGGGCTCAGACAGGCCACAGCATCATCACCAAGGGCAGTAACCCCCGCACCGGTCTCCTCCAGGGAAGGTTTCCAGAACCACCGGGCAGACCGGAGCCTCTTCTCTCCCTTCCGGCATCCTGATGAAACCACCCATGAGGTGACACCCGGCCTGGCTGAGAGACTCCCCGAAGGATCCTCTGAGATTCATCTTCAGATGCCAACCATCTTGCAAAGGTGCTAGCACACAGTAGGTGCTCAATACATGTTTTTTTTTTAACGGCTGAAGATCCGTATCACATGATAAGACTGATCAGACAATGGGAAGACCCTCTAGAAATGAAGAGGGATTGGAGGCAAGGGCTAAACCGTATTCCCATCACAACTCTCAGGAAGGGCTTTAAGGAACAAAGATGTGGCTTAAAGGAGGGTGGGCTGCCGGTGGGCTCTCATGCTCTCGTATCTTAGCAAGACTTGGGAGGCAAGTGGGAGGAAGGTCATGTGATTAAGGACAGATACAAAGGATGGGCATGAATGCTTCAGGAGGCAGTGAAGAGCTGAAGCATGGAAATGAGGACGCCTGCAGAACGGCCAAGGACAACAAAAGGGGCTCGTTCTCAGGCAGGTGAGGCAGGCGCCCACCACCTTCCTAATGAAAGCCTGTGAGGCAAGCGAGGTCAAGGTAGGACCGCGCAAACCCTATTCTTATCCTATTTTAACTAAAGGGGCTTCAACGGGCAGAATACACATTGCTAGGACGGGCCTGGGAGGGTGGGGAAGTGGAGGCCCACGTGTGGCTCTTCAGCCCTGATGGGTTACAGCCCAGGACACTGATGCAGCCTGGAGATGCAGTCCAGGATGGCAGCTGGTGTGGGCTGTGGGGACAGGAGGGGCATCAGAAGACTGGAAATGGGTACCACAGAAGTAGACTCTGGAAACTTATGGGCCTGTGAGCTGGACGTGAGACCCGGGTAAAATTCCTATGGTTTGTGAAGGAACTGAAAGGCAAGTTCATTGCATGTCAGCAAGTTTCCAGGTCACGGGGCAGAATGCACGCCTGCTGAAAGGTCCCCTGGAAATGCAGAGTAGCAGACAACTACCTTCTAACTACTTAAAAATTCACCACTTCGGGTTCCGCTTCTGCTTGTGATGTGGAAAGCGGCAAGCGAACGCCACTCCCATTCTAACAAGAAAAAGCCAAATACCTACAAACTCAGAGCTTTTCCTGAGCCCATGAGACAGTTGAGGTTGCAGGAGCCAAGAGGACTGAACTCCACGGAGCCCCAAGGCTCCAAGGAGAGCCCGACGCGCCAGCTCTCATGCCTGGTGGGGCTCAGGAGGAAGTGCGAGGGTGGGAAGAAATCAGCCGAGATGTTAGCAAATTCCTAAAGGCCAAGCTGGGCTGGCGCTCAGGCTAGAAGAGCTGGGAGTCACGGGCACAGGGAACGCTCACACTCACAAGCTCTCCTCTGCAGCCTTTGCCACTGCTCCCAAGAGGCCACGTGAAGCCACTGGTGGGGGATGGACGTGAAACACCGCCCGCTTCTCCAGACCCTCCTCTACTGGGAAGCAAAGCCATGGGCGGAGCCATAGCAAACCCACTCAAGCCCGGGGGCCCTGGGCAATCTTCTGCTGGAGGGATCTGACGCTGGGGAAGAGTAGCAACGACAAAATTCAAATGTAGCTCAATTACCCACCAGACTGATTCAACAACGCTCCCACACTCATAGCCTGACAGAGAAGAGGTGCACCAATTTCCAGGCATAAATATCATTGATACCACCATCTCTACTATTCTTCTTCACACTATGTCTGGCATTCCATTTTTTAAAAATCTTGAGACATACAAACAAAAAAACCCCGACCCATTGCCAAGAGATACAGCCATCAACAGGCAAGAGTCAGAGATGACCCCACTGTGGGGATTGTCAGACAGGAACATTAAAACAACTGTGGCTAATACATTAATGGATCTAGTAGAAAAGGTACCCAACATGCATGAACAGATGGGGAGTTTCAGCAGAGAGGTGCAAACTATTTTTTTAAAATGCATTGTCCCTCTAAAGAAGATATACAGATGGCCAACAAACACATGAAAGGATGCTCAACGTCACTAATCGTTAGAGAAATGCAGAACAAAACTACAGTGAGGTACCACCTCACACCAGTCAGAAATGCCATGATCAAAAAAGTCTACAAACAGTAAATGCTGGAGAGGGTGTGGAGAAAAGGGAACCCTCTTGCACTGTTGGTGGGAATGTAAATTGATACAGCCACTATGGAGAACAGTTTGGAGGTGCCTTAAAAAACTAAAAATAGAGCTACCATATGATCCAGCAATCCCACTACTGGGCATATACCCTGAGAAAACCATAATTCAAAAAGAGTCACGGACCACAGTGTTCATTGCAGCTCTATTTACAACAGCCGGGACATGGAAGCAACCTAAGCGTCCATCGACAGATGAGTGGATAAAGAAGATGTGGCACATATATACAATGGAATATTATTCCGCCATAAAAAGAAATGAAATTGAGTTATTTGTAGTGAGGTGGATGGACCTAGAGTCTGTCATACAGAGTGAAATAAGTCAGAAAAAGAAAAACAAATACCATATGCTAACGTATATATATGGAACCTAAAAAAAAAAAAAAGGTTCTGACGAATCTAGGGGCAGGACAGGAATAAAGATGCAGACATAGAGAATGGACTTGAGGACACAGGGAGGGGAAGGGGTAAGCTGGGACGAAGTGAGAGAGTGGCATGGACTTATATCCACTACCAAATGTAAAATAGCTAGCTAGTGGGAAGCAGCCACATAGCACAGGGAGATCAGGTCTGTGCTTTGTGATCACCTAGAGGGGTGGGATAGGGAAGGTGGGAGGGAGAAAGAAGAGGGAGGAGATACGGGGATATATGTACAGCTGATTCACTTTGTTATACAGCAGAAACTAACACACCATTGTAAAGCAATTATACTCCAATAAAGATGTAAAAAATAAATAAATAAAATGCATTGTCCTTATTCAAACACAACAGGGAAATTGGATTAAACAGAAATGGAAAAGAAGCCCATGGCATTCGAGGCATGGTATGATGCAGGTGGGGGGCGGTACTCTCTCAGGAACAGGGACAAGAGGCCCCCATGTGAGATGGGCAGTTAGAACCAAGCCATCACCCACTACCTGACGTAGAAACTGGAACTGGCCTGTGCTCCTAGTGTCCACAGTCACTGAGGACAAAAGCCTAGAGGCCAAGGCAGGAGGAGTCCAGTCCCTAGGACCAGGCCAAGACAACTGTAGGACCACCCGGCGGTGGCAACCACGCCGAGGAGACCCACCTGGGCGAGCTGCGTGTGGAGCATTTGGGACTTATCCGAACAGCCCGGCTGGCTCCTCTCTCCTCACTCACTCCTACCTCACCCCTTGTCTCAGAGCAGCGTTCTGGCGAAAAGGAAGTGGCATGAGCAGCCCAGCCCCTGCCTTTCTTCCCACTGGGATCTGGGCCCTGCAGAAAGCATGTGATAATTAGCAGATGTCGCATCAACACCGAGAGATGCTGGAAGGCAATTGAGAAACCGCTTGAAAGGGTCAGGGAGAGAAAACTTGGACCTAGAATTCTATCCCCAGACAAACTATCTTTCGAGGACGAGGGTGAAATAGGGAAGCTCTCGGGCTTCCTCTCCCCTGAAAGAGCAAGTAAAGATGTACTTGAGCAAAAAAGAAAGTGAACAGGAAGGAGAGCAGGACAGAAGATGTGACTGTGGACAATGGACCAGTGAGGTGCCCCACGCCCGCCCTCCCCTCCCCCCTGCCCCCCACAGCACCCCATCCACGGCTCCTTTGGCTTCCCCATCCTCTACTCCCCTTCTCACTCTTCCACCCACATCCATTAGCAAATTCTGCTGCTTCCAACTCTGAAACGCATTCATGACCCAACCTCCGCTGTTCCCAGCCATCCACCTGACCCAGGTCTTTAATCAGATGTTACCTTCTCAGGGGCCTCCCCTGACCGCCCTACTCACAATACACCCTCCCAATTCCCTAGCACTACCCTCTTCCCTGCTTTTTTTTTTTTTTTTTTTTGCCTCTAGAGCATTTGTCACCATCCAACATACACATATTTTGTTCACTGTCTGCCAGCCCCTCAGGGAACACAGACCCCACGGGCAGGGTGTGTCTCTGGTGTCCACTGGCTGGCTGGCAGCATCACCATCTAAGCAGCATGCCCACTGCGCCTACTTCGAGGATGCTGCCTCTGCCTGCATTGCTCTCTCCGGTCTCCTCTCAGAGGCAACGCCCACATTCCAGCATCGTGTCCTCAGGGAAACAGCCCTGACCCCTCGGTCCAGGTCAGCCCCCAGCTCTGCTCTCCCAGCACGCTGCATGTCCCTTTGCAGCAGAGGGCGGTGTGGAGTTACAGAAATAATGTACCACAGGTGTTTAACCTCTTTCTACCCTCCCAGGATGCAGACTCAACAGAGGCAGGGAGCAGGCCCGCCTTGGTTCCCTCGGACCTAACATCACCACTCTGAGCTCAGAGGGCCCCCAATAAGTGAAGGAGTGGATGCATGCTGTCTTTGGGCACTCACTGTGCAGCCAAGACCGGAAGCTCTGTGCCCAAGAACATGCAAGGGTGTCCCAAGGGCTCAGCCAGATGATGGAGAGCTCAAGGTGGGGGAGCGGGGAGGGCAAAGCGGGGCGTGGCCAGCTCCAGCAGGTAAAGGTGTGGTCAGAAAAGGCTTCACTTGGCTCGAAGTGAGTCTGGAAGAGGGAGTCGGTGTGGCCAGATACAAGAGGGCGGGGGAAGGGGCAGGCAGGGCCTTCACGGGCAAAGATGGGGAAGGCAGAACTGCAGCCTGGGCAGAGCGGAGGGCACCTGGATCTGCCTGGGGAGCACTGTCCCATTTCAGAGGGAAGGACCTTGAAGCTCAGAGAGGTTGAATAATTCTCCAAGGTCACAAAGCTGGACGAGTGCAGAAGCAGGGTCGAAACCCAAGTCTGCCTGCATTTTTCTCTCTTCCTGACGCTGTCTGTTTTAGAAATATCACATCTGGAATGCTCAGAAATGTTTGCTGGTTCCTTCCCCTAATATAGCTGCACATTCAAAGTCCTCATGCGGTCGCTATGGACTGACCTAAATCGCCTCACCAGGACAGGCCCTCCCCATGGGATCTCTATCTTAAGCCAGATCCAGGTGGAGCCAGTTCCACAGGCTTTTATAACACGCTTTATGCAGAGCCATGAAGACCTGTCAGTGTCTGACTGCATCTGCTCTGAAAGTCGCTCTCCTTTTCTGAAAGGTTAATTGTGCCAAAAGGTTTCCAAAGATGCGGCACTTCCCTACTTACGGAGCTCTGTAAGTCAAGAAAGCTGGCCCCTCAGATTCACGATGATTGGATTTTTTAGAGATAAGTCTTTATAATGTAGATAAACGAAGTCATGGAATCTGTACCTGAAAACTGTTTAACGTGGTCGGAACTGTCCCAGTATCTCGGGTGAACTCTTCCCCATGATGGCATGAGGGGTCTAGACATGTCCAGAGTGCAAATTACTTCTGTGTCTTACTGTGCCAGACACTGGGCCATCCAACCAAGAAGGTCGCTGGCTAAGCAACTCATGCAAGAAGAAAGCAGGTGGATCTCTGGGGCTTTTGCTTTCTGTTTACTAGCCTGTATCTAGAAGCATCCTTCCCAAATATAGCACAATTTCTGTTAATCATCACCCAACTTAAACCACAGTACTCATGCCAGACTTTGATGTTCTCAATGGTGCAGACTGTCTTTGAGATGTGTCCGTGTATTTTTAGAAAGCAGCATTCAAAAGTAAGCGCTTGATTTTTTTGCAGGGGGTGGGGGGTGGGGGGTGCTGTCCGTGATGGGAATGGTGAAGCTTTCTTAGTGGGCAATTAGAATCAAATTCTCTGTTATGAATGCCGGATATGTCGGCATGTCATTAATTTATACCTATAATTAGAGTAAAATTTTGCTCATTTAGATGGAATGAAAAATCTTTATTACTAAAATCTTTATTACTAAAAATCTTTATTACCAACCTTTATTAGTTGGCCCCATAGAATAATAAATGCAACTGTACTAATTTTAAAGGCTTCTATCCATTTGTAGTGATGGAGAGAAGTATTGATATTTGCAAATAGAGAGCTCACTTGGCTTGGAGGCTCTGAGGGACAGAATTGTTTGGAAATAGGGCATTGTTTTTGCTTAGCAGAAATGATCATAATGCCTAAAAAAGGTGGTATTTTAGGAAAGTGAAATCTGATGTTCATATTACTAATATCTTTAACAAATTCATTCTTTAGGGCAGTAAGTTCAGAGGCCTAAGTAGGGATGGAGGGTGGACGTGATGATCACCCCTCCCCGTGAATACTTCCAGTCCTTACCCTAAAACTCTGACAATGTGAGACTTGAGTTTGGAGTGACCCAACTTAGGAGGGGAAAGAATGACATTTCCACACGGGGAGCTGTAGAAAGCCCCCTGGGCTGGGCCTGAGCAGAGCCAGGAGGAAGAGGGGAGGCGGGGTTGCTTTTGTGAGTATTTTGGAGTTCCTTTCTCATCTGAATTATTCTCTGGGAATGGATGGGGCATCAATTCACTGAGAAGTGAAGAGGGATGGTAGCAGTGCATTTTCTGGGAAGAAGGGAAATCTGCTTCTGGGACTGGATCAGTGGTGCTCTGTTATCGGCTGTTCAGCCCCTGGACTGCTGGGATGGGGGTGGGAACGTGGACACTGTCCACTCACTGGGACACGCTGAGCACCTGCTCTGTGCCAGGCTCCGTTTCAGTGCTGGGGACACAGTGAGGACCAAGCAGCCAGGGCTCCGCTCCCCAGTGCGGACGTTCAGTGAGATTATCGGCTGAGGCCAGTGACCAAGGCAGGCCCCTGGGACGCCGTCCTGCTGGGAGGTGCTCTCGCCCTAGGAAAGCCACGAAGGGCCAAAGAGGCCAGGGCAGCAGGTTGCTAGAGCTTTGAGCTAAAAAGAGCCCAGCTCAGTCCTTGGGGAAGAGACCACAGAGAAACTCTTGTGAGGGATCTGTGATGGGCAAGAGGCCCTCAGAAAGGGTGGACTGTGTCCAGCCTGTGGACAGTGGAGAGGCCCACTGGGGGTGGGCGTGTCACCAGCATGCTTGGGGGGGTAGCTCCAGAGCATCCAGAAACGCCGGCAGCAGAACCAGGGAGAGGCCGGGAGCCGCGAGGTGGTGGGAGCATCAGAGCAGCCTACCAGCTCTACATCCGCCCTTAGCCCCGCACTCCCAGCTCAGATGTGGGGAGAAACTGGCCCCCTCTTAGGATCACTTAAGCCCAGGAATGATCTGGGGAAGGAGGAAGAAGAACAGTGGTAGCTGGAGCCGAGTTTAATTTGATTTTAAAAATAAAAGTGATATTATTTGCACCCTGTTTGAAATGGTGCGATTCATACCTGTTACATAAACAGAAAGCTCCGTGAGTCTCCAGTAAGATTTAAAACTAAATAACAACAACCCACCCCCCGCCCCCAAAAAACGTTCAAGTATTTAAAAAAACTAGAGAACAGTCTTAAACTCTTTACGCATTGCTTAGGAGGCGAAACGAAATGCGTTTCTTACTTGCTCATCCGTCAGAACTTGGACGTGGCGAGTACAAATGGACCGGAACTCGTCCCTGGAGGCGGTATTGGTCTGCATGGTGTCGAAGTTCTCAAACTCCTGGGCGATCGTGTTGTAGTGGAAGGTCACAGCTTTGTGGAGCCGGGCCAGGACCTCTTGGTTTGCCATTTCCTTGGGAGATATGGGCGGCGGGCCTTTGGGCATCTTCTCAGCCCACTCAGCAGCAGCCTGGGCAAAACAGAATGGAAAATTGATCCATTTAATAAATAAAGAATCACCTTGGCTCTGCGTGCCTCAGCCAGGGCAGGTCCCGGGAGGTCCAGCTTAGTGAGGAAGATGAAGAGGCAGGAGACAGTGTGACCCAGAGGCCCGACTGCAGGGGCAGATTCGGCTGAAGAGGAAGCCTGGGCTGACCTGCCACGGAGGAGAAGCAGAGCATGTCGGCCCCCGTGGGGCAGGGCAAGGGGCCGGGCCAGGCCTGGGGAGGGCGCACCTCTTCCCCTCATCCCTTCACTCGTTCAGCCTGTCCTCTGGTTTGTGTAACAAGCACACGGTGAGTGTCTGCTCTGAGCGGTAAGGGAATCAACAGGGATGTGGATCCAGACTGCTTTCATTTTCCGAACCTCAGTTTGATTAATTTACGCGGCCAGCAGTTAGAATGTGAAAGGAGGCTTTGGATGGCTGCTACCGCCTTGTGCTGCAGCGCCGCTGTCGGCTAAGTGTCCCTTTGGGTCTGAAACTTTGAGACCCGCAGGGATTTGATCCTGATGAGCGCAGGTTCCTGCAGTTGGAGGCTGTGGGGACAACAGAGCCGCCCGCTGGCCTGGAGCCCGTTCAGCACCCCTCATAGGGCAAGGACAGCCGGGTGTTGGGAGGTGCTTTCAGGGCCTGCGGGCGCTGTCCAGGGTGCTGAGAATCCCCGAGGAGGGACAGGCCCTGTCTGCACCCCAGGACAGCTTTCTGGGGGGAGGAGTGAGCCACGAGGAAAGAGGAGCAGAGGAAGGATCTCTTTACTGGATGTTTAGGCAGACGTGCCGGCAAAGGGCTCGTGGCCAGGTGAGCTGGAGGGGCCTTCAGCCCACGTTCAGCATCTCAGTGTGCATCGGCTGACGATCCGTGTGGCGGACAGACCACAGGAAGAGCAGGGAAGTTCCTTAGTGACCATCGGCAGCCCTGGAAATGACAAGGGCCTCTGTCTATCCTGGGCACTAAGGAGACTGCAGCTGGAAGGGCGAAGCCGGGGTCGGGGGCGGCTGAGTCCCCAGCCTCCTGCGAGGGCAGTGAACAGGGCCAGGGCTGCAGCCCTGATGTGCCTCTACTTGCTGCAATTAGGAGAAGACCCCGAAGCTACACCTGTAGTCACTGCATCAGCAGGTCGCCTCCTGGAGTGTGAGGACGGGACGGAGACCCGGGGTGGGAGGGGAGACCGGGCTCCGTGAGAACCCAGGGGTAACGGAGGCATGCATGCTGCCCCCGTACCGGAGTGGATTCTCAGATACACTGGGTCTCTCCACATCAAAACCCTTCATGACTGTTAGCTAGGATAACAATTCTTTCAAAGCACCAGCACTTTACCAGATGATCAATCTAATCCCCCCAGCCTGTATTAAAACTTGGTCATGATTCATGTTCAGCAATTCCATAGCAATATAGGTATTATATGCTACTATCCTTCAGGACAGAGTATGATGTTACTTTATGAAATTGTATTAAACACAGGATGCTGCTGGGAATATCCCCCAAAACGTGAACATACACACACTCAGACCACAGCCCACCACATCCTTGACCACCCAAAGGTTAACAGAGGCTTTTAAATATGTCCATTTGGAGCCATCTGTAAAGCGAATGAACGCCTTTCTTTTTTCATTCTAGAAAAAAAGTGGTATTACGGATGCATCTTACACTTGTTCAAACCGTTGAAAATGCACCCCCTGTATCTAGGTAGGAGGGCCTTTCCCTAAACACTGCAAGGGGTGTTGGTGCTCAGAGAGTACAGGGACCTTTTCTGGATGGAGACTCAGGCTCGAAGTCCATCCTTACACTTGTCACACCTTTGGGGCCTGGGGAGGACGCACCCCAGGTGAACATAACTGGAAGAAGCACAGGTGGTCGTGTCCCGCAGGGGAAGGCGGGTCCCCAGTCTGAGGCCAGACTCTGCCTCTAACCGGCTGTGTGACCCCGCAAGCCACTTAACCATGCTTCCCTCAGTTTCCTTATCTTTCCAGGAGGAATCAAGGCTCCCCTGAGACGGTGTGTGTGACTGCTCTTTGAAAGCGTTAACACACAAAACGAATCGGAAACACTACTATTTTAACAACAGATATGGAAGAATTCTAACAAAGTAGGATGGGCAAACTTAAGTTAATATGCTTTAAACTCTGGAGGAAATTGAATCATTTTTGAGCAAAATATAGATTACTAAATTTAACTTAAGTAATAGGAAAGCCTGAAGAGACAGGTAACCACCAAAGAAATTTAAAAAGCTGTTAAAAGATCTACCATCTATCAGTAAAAAGGTGTCAAGCCTAGATAATTTTTACATTAGTCAAATTATTCCAGATATATATAGTATTCCAGTTCATTTTATGTTACCCTAATACAAAAATGTGCTAAAGAAAACACTTGGAAAGAAAAATATAAGCCAAGGCAGTTTACGGATATAAATGCAAATACATCAAAAAAAAGAAAACTTTAGGAATATTTAGTGCCATATTTTAAAAGGGCCTACCAAGATCAATTAGGGTTTATTCCAAGAATAAGAATCCTTCAAGAATTAGCAAAACTTCAATTCCTTATATTAGCAAAGGTCACATATCAACAGATGGCAAAAAGGCATTTAACAAAATTCGGCAGCCGTTCCTGACTAAATGGTATAGAATAGAACAGAACATATAAACTACATGGAAATAAAATGAACATCCTAAACACGAGAATATTAACAGACGCTATCTGCAAATATGTTACATGGGTGAAAGCATTTCCATTAAAGTCAGAAGCAAGACAGGCATGCTCACTGTCAATTCTGCTGGTCACATTTTTAGAGGTTCCAGCTTTTGAAATAAGACAAGACGAAATAAACAGTATAAATGTTGAAAAACAAGATTTATCATTATTCGGGATATGATTTTACAACTAGAAAATCTCAGGACAATGAGGAAAGTGGCTGGGTTCAAGTAAAAAATACCCAAAAAACACAATACTTTTCTTTTAAACAGTAAATATAACTAGTTAGAAAGTGCATTGTGAAAAATAATCCACATTCACATTAATGACAAAGCTACTGAATACCTTGGGATAGATTACATCGGAAAGGCATAAGACCTATACAAAGAAAGCCATACGCGTTCTACTGAAGGTTATTAAAGCAAGACTGGAATGAAAAGAGACACATACTATGTTCCTGGATGTGAAGACTCTACTTCCAAAGGTAAAACCTTTCTCAAATTATAAATCAATAAAACTCTAGTAAAAATCTCAATGGCTTGGGACTGACATATACACACTAATATGTATAAAATGGATAACTAATGAGAACCTGCTGTATAAAAAAATAAATAAAATTTAAAAATTAAAAAAAAGAAAAAATACCTCAGTGGATATTTGGGGGACTCATTAGACATAGATATTAAAGTTGGTAAAGAAAAAGAAATATGTGAGATTTGCCATGAAATTTTTGGAAACGGTTAGCAATGATGTTTTTGAGCCACCAGATATAAAAACACCATAAACTTGATATAATCAGAATAATAGAATCAGAAGAGCTAGGCCCAGAATACACAAATAAATCAGTGGACACGGCTGGCTGACTCCAAGATAACCTTGGGGGAGAGAGGCCCTGCCAAGCAAAACAGAACATCCGAGTTTCATAAAGGAAAATTCTTTCTTCTTTCTTGAGTCATCAGCTTCAGAACACAGTCCTTCTGAGGTCCCCATCTCAGCAAATGGAAATTGTCCCAGTGGCTCAGAATAGAGTCCTCTGTGACAGATCTTTCTATCACTCATACCCAAACCACCCGCAAATCCCAGTGGCTCTGCTCCCAGTGCATACCTGGAAGCTGACCGCTCTACCCTCACCCCCTGGTCCAGGCTGCCATCATCTTGCACGGATTATTGCATCAGCATCCCTGTTTCCACCCTCAGTCTTTTAAAGTACACACACACGTGTCAGCACTTGTTCTCTGGATGGAGGGGTAAGGGAGGGCAGAGCCATAATCAAAAAGCCATAGTCATTTTCCCCTGAGGACGATCACTTTAAAGTGCAAATCAGGTCAAGCACAGCTCTCAAACGGCTTCCCATGTTGCTCAGAGTAACAGGCAGGGTGTCACAATGGCTTGCCCATGACTCCCTCTGACCTCACTCTGTGAGAGCCTCCTGCTGTGCTTCATTCACAGCAACCTCCTTCCTGCCTCAGGGCCTTTGCACTTGCTGTTCTCGCCCTTCTCTCAGGGTTTTTATCACATTCCCGAGCCGAACTCCAGATTCTCTCTCGCATTCCCTGCTCATTTCCATCCCACGTATGACTCTCTGATCCACCTCATATTTACCCTAATTGTCTTTCTCATCCCAACAGAAAATAAACTTCAAGGCAAGTCTAGTCTTTTGTGCACTGCTGAATTCTTGAGTGCTTAGAAGAACCTGGCACACAGCGGGACCTTGCTATTTGTTCAAAGGAAGAGTGTATAAACAGTGTCTCCACACAGCCAATCAAATGAATGATTGCTCTGGGCAGCCACCCTGGGTCTTCTGTTAAAAAACTCTGACCTGGGGGCTTCCCTGGTGGCGCAGTGGTTAAGAGTCCGCCTGCCGATGCAGGGGACACGGGTTCGTGTCCCGGTCCGGGAAGATCTCACATGCTGCGGAGCGGCTGGGCCCGTGAGCCATGGCCGCTGAGCCTGCGCATCCGGAGCCTGTGCTCCGCAACGGGAGAGGCCACAACAGTGAGAGGCTCACGTACCGCAAAACAAACAAACAAACAAACAAACAAACAAAAACCTCTGACCTGGTCATGCTGCAAAAAAAAAGAGAAAAGAAAATAAGATTCCACTTTTTTCTTCTAAGAAATGCAAATTTCTTGATTGACGATATCAGTGCTGGAAAAGGGGGAATAAGGTATCTGGAGTGCCTATCCTTTGACTTGGTACCTACCCTTTGAAGACTTTCCTTGAGGAAATGAACATGGAATTATCATTACAGTATTATTTACGGAATTCACAAAATTAAAAAAAAATTAGCAACACTTTAGATGTCTAAAGTAGGAGAATGGTTAAATAAAACACGATATTTCTAGAAGATGGATGACAGTGCAGCTATTTCGAATGTTTCAGGAAATAGTTTAACAATATGGTAGAATGTTTGCAGTGCACTAAGCGGAAAGGGGCCACAAAAGGGTCCAAATGATCACACGAGCACACACACACAGGCACACACGTGTATATATACACACCCCAGTACTAACGCTTGTTCTCTGGATGAGGAATAAGCGAGGGCAGAGCCAGGCAGAGGACTAGGTGGGGCTCCCAAGCCGGGAGTCTTGCCTGCCCCACGGGTCGCGGTCCTGAGGCTGTGGGGCCGGGGCCGGGATAGCCTGCTTGCGAGCGACGTGGAGGAACGGCTGGTCGGGGAGCCCTGCTCGGTGTGACTGCCCTGGATGTGAATCTGCCCGCTCTCCACCTGTGCAGGAATCAGAGTGACACCCAGGTCACGCTGAATCCCAGAGCCCTGGGGGGAGGGCGAGCCCTGGGGGGAGGGCGCACACGCGATGCACTTACAGAGGATGAACATTCAACGCACACCCGAGATGACTGTATTGAGCCATCCACAGACACCCCTGGAATGTCTGCTGTGTGCCAGGCTCCTCGTTAGATGCTGGGGAGACAGAGGTAACAAATAATCCTTAAGTAGTCTTGCCTGGGTAGGGTCTGGGGGGGAAGAGAGATGAGGGCCAGTCTCACAGGTGAGCAGAGATTATAACGGGTCGTGTGCTCTGGACACAACTGATGGAAACAGCCTCCAGAGGAGGAAACCACTGAGCCAGGAGGTGAAGGAGGTACAGGTGCAAATCCTTGAAAACTGGCACCCGGGGTGCTATTATCCTGACTCGACAAGCTGGCGGGAAGTTCAGGAGAGCAGCGCCGGCTTCCTGCACCACCAGCGCTTTTCTCAACATCCCCAAAGCCACAGCCAGAGGCCAGGCTGTGGACACGGAGAGGAAGGGGACTATGTTTGTCACAAAGGTGGTTTCGCTGCCAGTTAGAGATATTCTTTTGCTGCTTGCAAAGATAATTATTGCATGTTCACTGTAGAAAACTACAAACAGGGCACAAATTGAAAACAAAGATCACTAATTACCCCGCCCCCAGCAGCACCACTGCCATCGCCTTTGTGCACAAGGGACCAGCCCTTGACCAGAAGGTCCGCAGGCCCCAGGGCACGCAGCCACGCTGCTCCCCACCCCGTGCCACCCGGAGAAGCCTCTGGCCTCTGGAGGGTAGGGCCTCCTGGCTCTCCCATCAAGGGCATTTGGGCTCGAGGCTGTTAGGCGCCCACATTCTGGTTCCCATCCTGCTCTTTGCAAAGCCGCTCAGCCACCACCGCCAGCCTAGCTCTGAGTGACTGGAGACGCCAGGGAAGAACAGATGGCTCCTGGTCTGGCGCTTTTGTGTCCCCGGCACTTCTCACGTGATCGTTATATCTGAATGGGGAAAAATAGTGCTTTTTCTATAACTAGAAGAAATGTTTCTCCTAATCAGAAAAGACACCACTATCGTCAGATGCAAATGTCACTTTCCAAAACTAACTTCGCTTTACACAAAAGGTCCCCTCAGGACAGGAGTCACAGCTGCAAGATGGAGAGGCGCCCGCTTCCGTCCCCACTACGCTTTGGAGCAGGAGACGCTGGGCCTGCGTCCTCAGCGCTCCTCCCCGCAGCCCCCCATCTGACAACTGCGCACACCGGTGACTTTTCAAATGAAAAAAAAAAAAGTAGACTCTTATGCACTACGGGTCTGACCCAGTTAGAGAATGATTTACATGTTTTGAAGGTATCTTCTCTCATTTATTCAAGGGTATTCATGGAACCTTGTTTTACTAAACAATTGTCCCTCTTGATGTCGCAGAGAAGTACGGGCTGCCTGTCCCAAAAGGAAGATTCCTGGTCCCCTTTGTGACGACACGACAGTGTTGGTGAAATACATAAAAGAAATAATGTCCCAACATATGGAGCACACAGTCATCAAAGAGCTGACTAATAACACCTCAATTTTATGGAGTTTTTCTCAGGCTCAAACGTAGCCACGTATGTCATTTAGTAAAAAGCAAGCTTTACAGTGTAATCCTGGGGTTCTGAATCCTGCCATTGCTTGGACTCACCCAAGAGGCCGCCCCAACCAGTGGGGGGTCAGAGGGAGGAAGCCCGCGTGGGAGGGGCCTGGGGGGAGGTCTGTGCAGAACTCACCCTGAGCCCACCCCTTCTGCCCCAGCTCAGGGCTCCTCGCGCCCCACAGCCCAGTGTCTCTGAGGCCGCCTTCCGCCCAGACTGGGCTGTCTCCCAGTGCACACAGTGCCGGCTGATGAACTGGGGGAGCCCTGCAGGCACAGAGCTGGGACCCCCAGCCTGTGTCCCGTCCTCCTGGTGGCTCAGGCCAGATCCACCACCATTCCGCGCCTGACACCAAACGTGAAGAAGGGGCAGACCCACCCGGCCTCAAGAGCACAGCCAGGGAGCAGCAACCCAAGTTCCGCCCGACTGGGACCCAGCAGAAGTCGACCAGGGGCCAGGCTGGTCAAGTGGAGGGGCCGGGCCTGGAGGGCGAGGACAGCTCGCCGTCAGCTGAGGGCTTTGGGGCTGCTCAGGGCTGAATGGAACTCAGTTCTGCTCTTTCTTGTGACCTCAGGCAAGACGCACTCCCCTCTGTCTCACTTTCCTCACAAGAATAAAACCCGAACCGTCTCAAAGGTCAGGCCTGGGATCTCAACAAAAAACCCTCGCAGTGCTTCACCCAATGCTTCGCCCAATGCCCGGCAAACATGGGCGGCCGTTCTTGCTGTTCCTGCCGGTTGTTTTAATAGACATCTTTGCCTGAGTCAAGAGGTCGGGCAGAGCTGGGCTGAGTCCTGGTTCCTGGCCCACGCCGGCTCTATGGTGGGTCATCAGAGGGCAGAGGCACGTGGCGCCCGTTGTTGCCTGCAGGTCAAGCCAGCCTGCTGGGGAGGGAAGCCAGGTCTGAGACGTGGTCATGCACCTCGAGGAGGGCCCTCCACAGGACCCGGGCTCCTGACCAGCTGCTTCGGGCCCTGCAGGCGGAGCCGGGGCTCAGATTCAGGACAGCTAGGCTAGAGCCCTGCCATCTTCTGGCTGGATCTCAAGCAGTCACCTCACTTCCCTGGGCCAAGGTTCTCAGTCTGTAAGGTCTTGACAGCCACACCAGTCAGAGGGAGCTGCCTGCAAGAATCATCCCAGGAGACAGGGGACAAACAGGGAGCATCCTGTCCTCTCAGGAAGGCACTGCACTGACCTGTCCCCCATAAAGACGAATTAACCCCATCTCTGCTGCAGGGAACTCATATTTGAAAGGGGTTGGGGGATCCCCAAGTAAGAAACTTGTGACCCCAACCCAAAGCTGAGAGAGTGAGCCCAGGGCAAGAACAAGCCAGAGAGAGCAGGGCGCCCCAGGGGGTTCACTGACCCTGGAATTCTGTTAGCTCATATTCAGTTTTATTGTACTCTTGTTTCAACAGCTCTGTTACGGGAATGATTCCATAACAGAGCCTTCTAGTGTCCTGTCAATAAGTTACGTCCAGCCACGTTCTTGGCTGACTTATAAAATCAATTTTCCATGAGATCGTACCCTAAGCAACTTCTCTAGGTAACCTGGAGGAGAGAACGTGGTAGGGAAGGGGTGGAGGGGTGGGCTGAGCTGTCAGATGATCTGGTAGGGCTGGAGACAGAGACACGCCGTGTATCTGTTTGCTGGTGGCATGCTGCATTCAAGGCCCATTTCCTCAACTCCCCTGTCTCCACATCCTTTGCCATGGGACTCCGGGGCTCCTCCCACTGAAGAGCTGAGAATATTTCCCTATCCTGTGGCTTTGGATTCAGCCATACGACTGCTTTGGCCAAGGGAACGTTAGCAGGTACAACGTGACCAAAGAATTAAAAAGTGCTTGTGTGATCTGCAAGCTTTCCTGTGTCTGTCGTGCTGCCTTGAGAGGAGCCCACGTGACTTCGCTCTGGTCCAAGAAGCAGAGATATCCCAGTCAGGCCACCAGAGCCGAGCCAGCCCAGATCAGCCAGCCCACAAGCAAAAGCCGAACGAATGCTCACAGTCCTGGAGGTTCCGTGGTTGTTTGTTACACGGCGATAGCTGACCACTTCAGTTCTGAATTTCTAGTTAGTGAGAAATAAAAGGTACTGAGCTCAGAGTACAGAGATGAGAAGGTGGCTTTTTGGCTGTCAGTGTTCCTTGACGATGGGCACTTTGCAAAGGGACTTTGTGATACTCCTCCTGTGGGTGTCCAAGGTGGCAGTCACCTGGCTGGGACAACATGGTTTAGCAAGGTCCATTCCAGCTGTCAGATTAGAAACATGTTAGTATATCAGTCTAACTATTATGAAGGTTATAATTAGCTAATCAGACTGCATGATTCTTCTACTAAGTTTTGTTCTGAATACTTAGGGATTCAATTATACAGTTTTTCCCATGATTCCTTACAGGAGGAAAAAAAAACAATCCCAAAACTTCATACAGAATAAGAATACAGCAGGTAGCAAAAACTCCTAATTAGAAATACTCAGTAATGAATTCCTCTACTTCCTTTTAAAGAACAGTATAATTACTTCTAAGAATTGAAAAATTGCTTCATTTGATCAAATATTTTGATTAGCAAAGAAATTAATTGCACTGTATCTTCATTTGTATTTACAGTGAATTAATGAATGCTAAAAATAACAACAGCAGCAAAACTGCCTGTCAAAAAAAAAGATAAAACATTAAAAAAAATCCAGTTGAGAATAAAGTGAAAGCTCTGTGTGCAGACGCGCTGCTACAGACGCCTCCCGCCGGATCAAGGAACCAACTTTTGCGACTCCCAGAGCCCAGCACGCACGAGGCCAAGGGTAGATGCTCGTCTGTCGGGAGGTCTGGAGGTCTTAGTGATCGATGAATTGGCCTCAGCAATCCAGTATGCTGTTTGCAGATTCAAAAGGGTGACACCAGAACTGCAGGCACAACCCAAGTTTCCCGGTGGCGTGACCGCTGCCCACACTGGGATCTCTGACCACGGAGGGATTCTTTCTAGGCAATGCATGAAGGCAAATCTGGAGATTCCAGGTTCCTTTTCCTTTGGAAAGGCTACAATCAAGTCAAGCTTCAAGTCAACGGAACCAAGGCTAACTGAGACCCAGTCCTGGTGGCCATCCTTCACTGTGTCTCCTTCACCCAGGCGCTGGGCTGGGGCGTTGCAGAAGTTTCTCTAATCCTCCCATTGCCCTTCGAGGCAGCCATGGTTCTCCCTATTTCTAGACAAAGTAAGTGGGTCAGGACCCGGCCCAGTCCCCAGGCTATTCCCCTGTGAGCTGATGACTTCAGAGCTGTGCTCTCCCATCCTTCCATGATCCCAGCCCCACCACACGCACAAGTACAGAGCCCACCCAAGAGAGGAATGTGCGAATTCATCAGCACTGACTGAGGGCTCCATGCCAGGCTCCATGCCAGGCAAGGGGAATAGAGCAGTGAACGGCAGAGACAAACCCCTGCCTTGGAGAAGCTGATGCTTTGAGATGCCCATGGAGGCAAGCACAGGGGAGACCCACCCTAACAGCCCTGCCCCTTGGCCTCCCTCGCAGATCCTCTGCCCCCGGCCTCTCAGCCCACCTGACCCATGCTCTAGCCATGCCCAAAGTACACGTTTCCCATCTTGGGTCTCTGCACATCCTGATCCTTATGCCCGGGAAGCCTGGTCTCCCAGTGTCCAGACACGGTATAAGCTCATCGGAGAGCTGACTATGCCATCTCTGCCCCTGACCATGCAGACTTAGGTCCTCCCCCTTCGGCTCTCCGAGCTGACTCCCACCATACAGCTCGACATTCACAAAGGATCCATCCGACACCTCTGCACACACCCAGTGCACAAATCCTTTGGCAGCACGAAATTCCCACAAAATGCTGAGAAGTAGAGGAAACATTTAAGCCACGCCTTCAACCCTTTAATGATTCAAGAAACTCATGGCTGAATTCATGTATGAAACTATGAGATGAATTCTTTCACGCAAATAAATTACACACCATATAGTCACATCATTACTAATTATTATACAATAACCACGCACTCACTGAAGTAGGATAGAATAAAAAATAATAATGCAAACATTTGGTGTTTGCTATGTTCGGTACCATGCAAAGCTCTTTCTGCATTAACTCGCTTCATCCAAATACCAATCCTGTGGGGTGGACACTCGAGACAGCTCCCACTGACAGTAGGAAGCTGAGAGAAGGGGCCTGGCTCTGGTCTGAATTCTAATCCCAGTTCTGGCACTTCTAGCTGTGTGACCGGGAACAGATGCTGTAACCTCTCTGTTCCTCGGTCTCCTGATCCTTAAAAGGGATCTTAGGAGGGTTAGCTGAGTTAATTTAGGTAAAGCGCCTAGAACAGGGCCTGGCTCACAGCACGTGCCCAATGCGTCTTAGCCACCGTTTGGATGTTGGTGTCTGACTGTGGGTGACAAGAAGATGACGGTAACTGGCTGGGCAAAATCACTAGGTAGGCCGGGGTCTGGCACACACTGTCACACATGTGCTGAATGTGGGAAGGTAAGATTCTCCCAGTCAAATGGGGCAGCTAAAGCCAGAACGTGAGAGCTCACCTCCAAGCGAGACATGTAGGTATGTGGTAACAATTAAGAAACTGGTGCTGTCTGTAGCCTGGATTTGCTCTGCGAGGCTTGTTTGGAACAATGACTTCTTGGATTGACTCCTGGCTTCCTGATATGGTCATGACCTTGTAGAATCAACGGTACAGCGCAATTCTGATGTTTAATTGATCCAAACATTGGCGATTGAATTAGACCGCAAATCAGACTGCCATGGCCCTGGAGGGGGTCTGCGGGGATGGGCTGTGCCACAGTCTGCTTATTTTGAACATGTAGAGAGCCTATACATGAATACCCTATACATGAATACCCTCATGTATTCCCACTGAGGGTAGGAATCAAGAGAGATCGTCAGCCCAGATTCGAGGGGAGTGCTGGCGAAAGCGTTTGGAGAATGCGAGAGTGAGTGACAAATACAAGGTGCGACGTCAGAGGAGCTGTACAGCGTTCCCTAGAGACGGGCTGAGGGCCCGGCCCTGCTGGCGCTGTACAGGGGTCAGGTGGAAGCAAGCCTGGCACAGCCCCCTTTGCTTTTCTGCAAGAGGCGTGGAAACCAGGTGGCCGAGCCCTGTCCTAATGCTGGCAGGGGCCCATCTGGCAGCTGCTAGAGAGGTAGGTGCCCAGTCCCTCGACTGTCCACACCCCTGGAAGCTGGGGAAGGCGGGGGGACTTCTACTCCTTCTGACTGGAGGCTCCAGATCAAGATGGGGCCCAGGACACATGAGTGCTTCGACACACTCAGATTTGGGAGAAGTGTGTTAACCTTACGAGAATGGCGATGCGTCATGCTGGCTGTGGTCAGGTAACTTGAGCAGGTTGGCCCCTAACTGCTCCTCTGGTGTGATGATGTCATTTTCATACAAGGCGGTGGTTGACAATATTCCTTTTCCTTTAGCTCAGGCACGGCGGGCCCAGCAGCCCCTCACCCTGTACTGTCACCAAGGCCACCGCAAGTGTCCAAGCGGCCTGTGTTATCCCTCCCACCCTGCCATATACTCAACCGTCTCCAGGACAGCAGGTAGTAATTATCCCATTGGCAAGTGGAAAGTGAGTGAAATTTAGGGGAAACATTCAAAACTCACTGAAATTGTATCAAGAGGACTTAGCCTTTCTCGCCATCAGAGGCAAGAGTAAATAACAGGAATGACATTTCTTAATAATTTCCTTAATTTATTTCCAATAACCTTCGAGCCTTTTCCTGAAAAGGAACGTCCCCATTCTTTATAATATTCATTAAAAATACATGGACACCATTATGTTTACAATAAAAAGAAAGATAAATCAAAGTAACACTGTTGGCAACTAATATAAATGTGATGTTCATAAAAGATTACAAACATTTTGATGTGCTTTACGGTCTCGTTCAATTGAAAACTACAATCTTAACTTCTCTCTTGGAAAAAAATCATCTTCAAGTTACTCAACATCTCACTGGATGACTTTAAAGACAATATATTATAAACACAAGGTAAGGACAGATCTCATTGGCTCTCTGTTAGCTAGAATGTGACAAAATAATTACTCTGCATTGAATAAGGATGCATTTTGTTAAAAAAAATTCCATTATTTCCATGATAATAAAGTAGAAAGATTTTATATGGGTTTCTACTGTGTCTTTTAAAAATTCCATTTCTGCTCTGAGCATTATTTTATATTCACGGAAGACACTGAAATTGCACTTTAAGACTTAAAAGAAATGTTAAACAGGAATGATTTCTAAAAACAAGTAGTGATACTCTCTACAGTTTGCACGTAGCACTTTGAATGTAAAATGTTTTTCCCAGAAGTGAAAAAGAGGTATTTGCTGAGGGCAGACATTCAGATAATGTTTTCACCTCGTTTGTGAGAATCTTATGAAAAAGGTGTTACTGCTGACGTCCAGAGCTTGTCTTGTTTTTTCTTTTTTACTCTTCAACCAAGGCTCTGGTAGCATTTCAGTTTTAATACCTCGTTCCTCTTCTTTTGTGCCACCTGAGCTAGTGTTTCTTGTCCTGACTCAGGTGTGATGCTCCCGGTGGCACCAGGCATGCCCTTTGCTCCTGTCTGCAAAGCCTGACGGAGTCTCGTCGTCCACAGCTCCCCGGGCTCCAGGCCGAGCTCGGTGTCCCAAGAGTGATGTGCGGCCCACGTGCTGAGCCGACGGTGCGCGGTTGATCTGCGCCAGCCTGTGACCCCCACTTTGAGAAACGCTTCAGTGGGGCAGCGGAAAGAGCAAGCAGCCAAAAAGCCAGGGCCGAGCCACACGCCAGGGCCGATCCGCACGCCAGGATCTGAAAGTAACGCGGCACCTGTTCTGAAAGCAGCTGAGATGCTTTTCCCCTGCTGTGTGTGATGGACACACGAGACACAGATCAATACGAGTTTTGGGGGGCAGATTTAGTGGTGCACCCCGACTGAGAACCGGATTGTGAGCAGGGGTAAAATCGTCATCTTTACTCTCTGTGTGCTTTCCATCTCCTCAAGGCCTTACAAGACTCCTTAGCTACCTTTCCAGCTGTCCCTTTTCCAAGAACGGATTCGGTTTGGCTGGGGATTATTCACAGCGAACTTCCTTTGCGAGAAGAGGTCCAGACTGCCTTAATTACATTTTGGTAATCTCCTTTTAATTACTTGCCGCCCATGCATCCCCTAGAGGGAGGGATGGCTGATGTATTTAATGAGCTCGAGGAGGATGCATTAACTCTTCCTATTGTCTGTTACTTCTTTTCCTTCTATTAAGAACATCAGCTCAGGACTAAACTTCCGAAACCATCACTATGTACACGGTCACGGCTCTCACACAGCCACTTTGCCATCTCAGCCCCCCTTGAGGAAGCTGACCCAGGTCCCTGCTCAGAAGTCTTAAGGAGTCTCCTGCCGCTCAGAGAAAGGGACCTGAACTCCGGAGCGAGGGACGCAGGGCCCCGGTGGTCAGCCCCTGCTGCCCTCCTCCCTCTTCAAAAAAAACGGGGCAAAAGAAACCCCCAATGCACCCTGAACAGTGTGGTCGCCCCACACTGAGTCTTCACACCCCACATCCTTTCAAGCTGGAAGTCCCAACCTCAACTTGTCCTTCCGGTAAAGGCACCTCTGCTCAAGCACTGGCTTCTCAGCAGGACTTCCCACCCCCAGGCCGGTGTGGGGCTGATGCCACTTAGTCCCAAGCACCCACTGCACATGGACAGCGAAAGCAGGGGGTGAGGGCAAACAGTGGGCTAGTCTGTGCCACCTCTGAGTCCCCACTGCCCCGCCAGCCTCCATGTCCCCTCCTGTCTCGAAACACATCTCCCACCATCATTCACGTTGCAATTAATCCTAGAACCTCCTCGCAAGGACGTTCAGCAAAGTGCTTCCAGAGGCAAAGGGGACTTTGCGAAGAAATCAGGTAGGACGAATGTCAGGGGAAGCGCGTGGCAAAGTTGGAAGCTTTGGAGACGTTCGCCCCTGGTTCCGGGAACTCAAGGGTCGGCAGAGGTGCCAGAGTGACCGTGAGTGAGGACGAGCCACGTCCTCTGCCTGCAGGCTGCGTGACCTCTGGACACAGCCCATCAAGATTCAGCGTGGCCAGTGGAGTCCTCCAGTGGGAGCCGCTGGAAGGGTTTGGGCACGTACTTATAGGTGCTCAGCAAGGACACTCTACAGTAATTAGAACTCGGAACACTGGAAGTCGCTTCAAGACCAACGACGGGGCATCGGCGAAGCCAATGAAGCTGATTGCTGACCCAGGACACCTGTCTTCCCGTTCCCTTCCCCATTCAAAGGCCCAAAGCCTGGGCCACTCCTGACTCATTCTCCTACCTTCCCCTTTCCAAATGTATCCAGAAGCAGCCACGCCAGCAGCATCCCTCCCCAGGGTGCGCCCGCCTCCCTACTGGCTCTGGGCGCCCCTGGGCGCCCTCCCCGAGCCTTCCCCACCCGGTGTCCACCGTGACTTCTCTAAAATGTTAGTTGGTCATGGTCACGACGCTCCTCTCCCCACACCTTCCCTGGGTCTCCATGTTATTCAGAGTCGAAGTGAGCTACAGGGCCGCCCCCCTCATCCGTCCCTCCCGCTCACCCAGGCAGCCACACCTCAAGCCCCGAGGGCTCCCTCCTGCTGGGTCTCTGCAGGGTTGTGCTCCGACAGCCCCTCCCTAGAGGTCACTGAGTCCCTCCCTGCCCTCCGCTGGGTCTCCGCTCAGATGTCCGCTTCTCACTGGGCTACCCTTCTGTCCGGGTTTATTTTATCCCACAGCACATACTGGCTTCTGACATCTGGTACATATTCTCATTTCTCACCCGTCTCCCTCGCTAGAACGCAGGCCCCTGGCTGACCTCAGGACCCGCTCAGTGCTGGGTACACAGCGGGCGCACAGGAAATGCTGGCTGATGGACAGAGTGACTGGGATGGTACACATCCACCCCACTTTGTCTCTAAAGCAAAGTGATTTGCGTTAGAGACAAATCACTGACGTGGAAATGCCCGCGATATCACAGGAAGTGAAAAGGCAGCTCCAGAGGGACATGCAGGGGTCCCAGAGGAGGAGCTGGGCAGCTGGGGTGGGAAAGCCGAGCCCTCTCTCCTCTCTGGGGGTGGTTAGGGAATGGAGGGGAGGGGAGGTGCTGAGAGACAGGAAGGTGCAGCTGGAGAAACAACAGGGGGTTACAGTGGCTGCCTTTGGGAAGCAGGACTGTGGTGAACAGTTGATCAAGTGATCTCTGCTCTTAAATCTTTTGCAACAATTCAATTTTATTTCTATATGGGCATATATTATTTTGATACAGATAATAAACGTTTGTTTAAAAAAGAGTCTTGGGACTTCCCTGGTGGTGCAGTGGTTAAGAATCCGCCTGCCAGTGCAGGGGATATGGGGTCGATTCCTGGTCGGGGAAGATCCCACAGGCCACGCAGCAATTAAACCCGTGCGCCACAACTACTGAGCCTGCGTGCCGCCAGTAGAGCCTGCAAGTACCTCACAACTACTGAGCCTGCGCGCCTAGAGCCCGTGCTCCGCGACGAAGAGTAGCCCCCATTCACCACAACTAGAGAAAGCCCGCGCACAGCAACGAAGACCCAACGCAGCCAAAACATAAATAAATTAATTAAAATTAATAAAAAATAATAAAATAAAATTTTAAAGTTCAAAGAAAAATAAATTAAAAAATATTAAAGAGTCTTTTAAGAGTTGCGAGAATCCCCAACCACCCCCTAATTCAGCAGCATATACTCTCTGTCCTTGACCTCACCCCCAAAGGATATTTGTATAAAAAAGAGGATTAGAGATAAATATACCAACATGTTAACACTGTTTGTTCCTAGGGCTGACTTTAATTCTCTCCTTCAAAATGACTGGTATATTCCTAATCATGTAAAATGGACACAGATTACGTCTACAAATATTAGCTTAAACCATATGAAACTGTCAATATTCAATCACTTAGGACTCTAAAAATGGTGATTTCATATGATTCAACTTAATAGAAAAAGATATTTTTTAAAAATGGGGCTGCTTTCCAGATCAATAAAAGTATTCCTATCCTTTGAGCCCAGTTATTTTATTTCTTGGATTCTTTCTTTAGGAAGAAGGTCCAAAATGTGTACATAGACTTGCATACAAAGTGTTCATGGCCCAGCAAATTACAGTGGCGAAAGCTGGAAAAAACCCAAAATGCTTAAAAATAAGGAGTTGATGGAATGTTATGCAGACATTTTAACTCATGTTTGGAAGAACTTTAAGTGACTTGGTGGAATTTAATGTTAAAGGAAAAACAGCAAGATACATGATTATATCTAAAATGTTATCTCCACTGTGTAAAAACACGCATTACATCTGTACACTCACGTTCATGGCGGCATTATTCACAGTACTGTAGCTAAAACGTGGAAGCAACCCAAGTGTTCACTGGATACGATAGATATAGATGTATCCGTAGATCAATGGATACACAAAACAGGGTCTATCCATACAGTGGAGTATTATGAGACTTAAAAAGGAAGGAAGTTCTGACCATGCTACAAGAGGATAAACCCTGAAGACATTACGCTCAGTAAAATAAGCCAGACGCAAAAGGACAAGTACCGCAGGTTTCACCCGTCTGAGGCACCTGGAGTCGTCAAATTCCTAGAGAAAGTAGAACGGGGGTGCCAGGGGCCGCGGGAGGGGGTTGGGGAGTTAGTGTTTAATGGGGACAGGGTCTCGGTTTTGCAAGACGAAGAGAGTTCTGCAGGTGGAGGGTGGTGGTGATTACACAGCAACGTGAATGGACTTCATGCCACTGAGCTCTGCATTAACTTCAAAAGGGTTAACATGGCAAACTTTATGGTTTGGGGGTAAATGCATTAAAAATAGACGAAGAAGCTCTCCGAGGCAGCGTGGCCCTTGGGAAGAAGACAGCTCTGAAGCTGAACTGCCTGGCGTTCACTCCAGCTGCGGAGGCGGGTACCTGACTTTGGGACCCACGTGTTCCACCTGTATCCCCTCCCTCATCCGGGCAGCAAACCAGGTGAGCAAATGCCAGGGGGAGGGCCCAGAGCTCAGCAGGTCTCACTAAACCGTATGGAGGTTGTTCCTGTCATCACACCATCGTCACAGGGTTAAACGACTATCTTCTTTTTTTTACACTTTCCTGTATTTTCCAAATTTTTCACAATATGTATTTCTTTTAAAATCAGAAAAAAAGTATAATTCACATAAAAATAGTGACAGTCACCACAGACAAAGAGAAAAGACAAGTCACAGACCAGGAGAAGACATTTGCAACACCCATACCAACAAAGGAGTGGAATCCTTTCAGGCAGTTCTCAGACGAGGGAGCCTGGATGGCTGATAACATTTGAAAGCCTTGGCAGAAATGAAACTCCCGATAACACCAAGGGCTCCGGGATGCGGCGCGTCAGCAGCCCTCCCACATGGTTGGCGGGAGCGTGCGCTGAGTGACAGGTGCAGCCACCGTGGCGGTGTCTGTGGAGCTCAACTTGCGCCCCCGCCCCCTCCCGCAGCCGTTCCACGCAGAGTGACCCCGAGTGTGCAAAGGACACAGTCACAGAAGGCTAACCGTGCCCTGCTCGTAACGGAGAAAACCGCAAACCGCCTGTATGCCATTAGCAGGAGGACGACGACTGAACGGAGTTTGTTCATTCAATAGAATATATTCATTTATCATTTAATTGGCTAATTTTATGGCAGCTTGAGCGAGTGAACTAAAGCCAATGTAACAACATGGACCAATCTTAAATTCATGATATTAAGCAAGAAAAACACAAGTGCCGAAGACAGAATTTGATACAATATCATATATATAAAGTTTTGAAACAGGCAACAAAATAGTACATTTTGTTAGGAAATGGCATCTAAATGGCACTCACACACCCCAGAGGAGATGGCACAGCCTTCAGAGACCTGGAGTCGGGAGCCAGGCTTCTGGGGCCACAAACCAGCTCTACTGCCCACCTTCGGGGTGACTGTGGGCAATGACTTGATGTGTGTGCCCCAGTCCTCGTCTATAAGATGGGATATTACTAGCATGTGCCTCGTAGTGATAGCAAAAGAATTAGACCAGTTATATCTATATAGGACTAAGAAGGGTGCCTTGCCCTCAGGAAGCATTATACTGAGTTTGCTGCTGTTATTATTACTACAGTGAGTCTCAGACCTTAGAAACGCTCGTGCCATTTGCTCTAGCAATCTCATTTCCAAGAATGTATCCCAGATCAAGGATTTATGAACTCGGGTGTTCACTATATACAAAAGTGTGCAGTTGGAAATGACCCCAGTGTCCAGCTACAGGAGGACAGTTAAATACACTTCAGCACAAGCCTGTTGTGACTTAGCTGTTGCACTATTTTTGGATTTTTCATATTTGTTTTCATCTCCCTTTCCATGGCGGCAGGTACACCTGTGTGTCCATTCTCACTCAGCACAGAATGGTGACCAAAGAAATCCAAGTTGGCTGAAACCAGATTGTAATTGCCGCTAATGATGTAGGTCCATTTACATTTAGAAAAGGAGAAATAGCCTAAGAAGGAACAGTTCGTGCTGCCAGAGAAGTGGTCCCGGGAAGGAACGAGAGCCCTGTGGTCAGCCACCCACCCTCCTCCAGGAAGCCCTCTTAGACTTCCCCCAGGACTCTACTAACTCCACGATTACCCCTACCTCGGGCTTGGCTGACACATGGCCCAGGGCCTGACACATAGTGGGTCCTCAACAAATGTCTCCCAAGTGGGTCCCAATTCCCCCATTGCTGGTTCAGGGCCTGACGTGTAGTGGCCTCACTTCTCTCGACACTAGGTCATCTACAGGGATCTAAGATTCTTAGAACTCATTAAAACAACCAGACAAAAGCAGGCTCTCCTAAGCTTCTTTGAAAATAAACAAAATAATAGAATAGAATAACTTTCTAATGAATTAAAGGATACATATTTACCTTCTAACACTACGTAGAATTTATATCAATTTTTCATTTAGAATGAGCTAATTAACTGAGGTGATAGCCAATTTATCTGTTGTGGTTTTAATCAATTATCTATTTTGCAAACACTAATTTTAGCCCATTTTCAAAAAGAAATGCTTATGTGCTGCATACATTCTTACCTCCTCAAGGTAACTGTTGAAGTTCTGGAGAAAATATTTCCAATTTATATAGGGGGTGAGATGAATTCTTAGTTTTCTCAAAAAATAATGATACTGGGTATCTGTTAGTTTGTAACAGAAATCCTTAAGAACTTGTCCAAAATCCGAAGCCTTTACAAGCCCAGTGTCCTCTTTATCCAGTACAGAAAATGCCTACAATTAAAAATAAAGGCAGATGTTACAGTCAAGTGAATATTTCAAAAATATTTTTCTTAAGTATTGCTTTTCTGAATGCAAATGAAATCAAGTGAACGTGAGTCCCCTGCAGATTCTAAATTACTAAATAAACGCACGAGGACTGAAGACAGACAGGTAGGATGTGCACCCCGTCTAAGAGTTGACGTGTCGTTGAGGAAACTCGCCTTAGTCCCTCCTCTTTGGATACGAAGACGAAGAGGTGTGAAAGAGAAGCCCCGGTCCTCGCGAGTCCCGAGGAGGCTCTGAGGCACGAAGGCACTTGCCTGAGGTCTCTGCATCATTAAATTTTAGCTCCCCAATGAATCACCTGTGAGTGAGAAGCTCAGGCGCTACCCCACTGCGTCCAGGTGTGGGGCAGGGGTCTCACGATAGGAGTCTGATGTGGGAAGCGGCCAGAAGGAGGAGTGAGGGGCTGCCCCATCCCACCCACACCCCAGGGCATGAACACCGAGGCTCTGTCCTTTACGGTGGGGGAGACCCCCCCTGCCCGCGCCTGTGCAGAGAGGCTGGGGCAGCCGGCACCAGCCCAGCAGTAAAGCAGTCAAACCGAAGTGCAAACATTTGCTATAAAAAGAAAGCACATTTTTTTCCCATCTGTTGAAACAAAATCATTCATTTCTATTGCACTAGAAAATCCGTATCGAGGGGTAAGTTAAGATCTTAGTTTTTTAAGAAAGAATTTAACGTGCTTGCAGACCCAAGCCCAAATTCCCTTGCAGTTAATTCTCACTCAGGACTAACTGGGCACACCCCATCCGTCCACAAGGTGTTATACAGGTAACCAAGTTAACCTTAATACTGTCTGGCTTCAAGCTTTCATTTAGCCTGTGTAGATACGACACAGCCAGGTACAGTGGAAAACCTCTGGCTGCACAGCCAGGTGGTAGACGCTGAACCCTGGCTGTGTCGCCCACCATAAACCCTTAACCTCTCTGAGCTTAACTTCATCGGTATAAAAAGAGGGACAACAGAACTCGTGTTGGTCCAAGTTTTACTATGGCAACCTGAAGATGCACCTGTCCAGGTACCCGGTGCACAGTGGATCTCGGCATATGTTCAGGAGAATGGCGGTCAACATGAAGGGAGCTGACCGAGCATTCTGTTCTGAGGGCGTTAGAAGGTGCTGCGGTGCCGCAAGGCTCAGTGGACCTAAGGGCTGAGCTGGGGTCTGGCTCACTGTGGCCACGGGACCTGCACTTCCCTGGGGCTGTGTGGCTTCCCCGTGTGTCAATCCAGCCTGACAAGCCACGGGGTGGGTGGAAGAATCAAATATGCCAAGGCTTAGGGATCTATAAAACTCTACATAAATATAAGGTATTGCTGTGTCATTTCAGAAACAAGACGCTGCATTGAGACGTGTCTCCAGTGACACAAGGAGCTGCATCGTGTGTCCGGTACCCTTTCTGACAGCCATCCTCAGACATCGTCATTCCCTCCTTGCCCCGCTGCCCCAAACGCCCTCCCCCTCCAGGCCACCTGCCAGTCTCTTGGCCAGAGAATCTCACTCTCTTGCTTAAAACCTCGTCTCCTAAGGAGTATTTCTCAGAAATGAGAACCGTGGTTCCTCCCACAGGTTCCATGGACCTCAGTTTGAGAAACATCCCGATAGATGTGACGTGGTGCCACCCTAAACTGGAACGGGGCAGAGCCATCCTGCAAATGGATTTATTTGGCCTGCACGGTGCTTTTGACAAATCTGAAGTACGTGCTGACATTTAGAAGTCAGGAGGCTTCATAGCTTCTCAGGAAAAATACAAAGATCTAGCAGAGCTGGGACCATTTTTCAGCTCAGCAGCAGTCGGCAGGGGCTGGGGAGGAGCTGCGCTCTGGACAGGGCTGTGCCTCTGGCCTGCTGTGGCCGCGGCCTGGCCCCGTCATCACTTTTGTACTTCTGGTCCCTGTGCCCATCTGAGTTTGCGGTCCTCACGCGGTGACCACTGGGCCAGGACAACCTGGTGTCGAAAGGGGTACAGATGGTCTTTCTAGATGGCCCGCAATGTGTTCATACTGATTTTTCTTTGATCTTTAGATAGTCATTAAAATAAAGACACAGATATGCTAAATCCTCACAGAGAATTCCTGCATGCAAACAATGTCTGCTGTCGGGAGGAAGGCCACGCTCGCCGGCATTCCAGAATGTTCATGAGCTGGCTGGGCTGCCCTGCCTTTCTCCTTGTCTCCCACTGAACCTTGGACTGCAGGGCCCAGCTTGCCTCCCGGTGCAGAGAGGACGCAGGCCTTCAGCGAGGTGGGCCTCGGTGTCGGCGTGGGGCCGAGGGTCTGCATGTGGCAGACACAGAGGCAACCCTGCTGGGACTGTGCTGTCTGGACAGCACGCGCCCAGCATCACCCGGGAGGCCCTGCGTTCACCATCTCATTAGGCTGCAAGGCCTGCCCTCTGCACACAGCATCTCTCTTCCCATGGCTGCTGCAGGGGAAACTCATGTGGGGACCCGCAAAGGGGACCAGCACCCGGTGGGGAGCGCGGCCCGAGCACTGTCTTCCGAGGATGGGCCCCGCAGTGCCATGCCCACGTACACCGGGTCTCGGCACGCCCCCCCGGGGTCACACAGACGTCAGCCTAAATGTCAGTGTACTCGGGGGACCCCGTTCTTACACCCCCTGCCCTGGGCTCCCAGTCATGGTGAGGCTTTGTGCCACCGCCTGGCCCCGGCCAACATCTTCAAGGCCACCTGGAGTCACTCATTCCCCACTGGCGTCACTCATTCCCCACTGGCCCGGGCTCCCCTGAGGCCTCTGTCCTCTGCCCTCTGCCCAGAACCCCTTGCCCTCACTGCAGACCCACCCTTTGCTAAACACCGAGCACTTTCATCTCACAGAACACATGCTGGGCACGCTCACGGTAGCTTTGTACAGAACAAAAGCGGATACACATTTGCTCCAGTGAACAATCCGTTCTTGACCAACCATCGAGTTCTGATGCCCCAAGGAGAGTGGCGAGAGGTGGAGGGGCCCAGGATGAGGGGCAGGGCTGAGAGCTGGTATTAGGAATTGGCGTGAACCCCAGAACTTCGGTTTCCACAGTAAAAAGCACGTGCTTTCTCTCATACCGTTGACAAAGCCGGACTGGAGAAGGCAACGACCTCCTGGGTGTTCTTCAGAACCTCCTCTGGACTTAGGGTCGCAAAATTGATCGGCACGCTCTCCTCTTTCTCTTGTGGCTGAGGTTTTGTCGGCTTGCTATTCTCCACTGCTCTCAAGAAGTCGAGGTAATTGATGGAATTACCATGCCAGCTGATTCCCCAACTTGTCCCAAAAGAAAGAAAACAATATATTAATTAAAAAAATCATCACTTATTCATTCAACAAACATTTGCTGAGCACAGAACAGCGTGGAGAACATGAATAATGTTGAGACACGGTTCCCTGGCCTGTAGGTGCACGCACACCGGTCAGCTATGCTATTAGACGAGCACACACGAAGACTGCACTCTAAGGGCACAGGGGAAGGGCTATGACAGGAGAGAGTGCGGGGCCACTGCCGGCTGGGGGGGGCCACAGACTGTCCTGCCCTGAAGCTCTGAGACTTGAAGGCTGGACGGTGGGCTCATGGGCTTGAAGAGCAGAGGATGGAGGAGGAGGCCTGGTTGAGGAATCTGGCCCCGTGGCAGGGGCAGATGAAGGTGCTTCGGCAGGGACGCGACATGTGCAGAGTCGGATCCTGGGGAGATGCACGTGATGGTGATGGCAGACCTGGTCCGGGGGCAGGACTGTGGGGTCAGGGGTGGGGGTAGGGGTGTGGTCATCGGGACCTTAGCTAACGAGGGCCTGCACTGCGAAATGGGAATCTGACAATAAGGGAAGTACAATAAAGACAGCGAAAAAGAAAAGAGGAACTGAGTAAAACAGATGCTAAATCCTTTTTCAAGAATGGTTGAAACTATGCTGTCAAGCTGAAAGCACTCACAACATATTTTTACAAAACCTACATCGTTTAGTATTTTCTCAGTTAGAAATTCCATCTGGGTGTGTGTCTCTGTGTCTCAACAAGGACATCCACGCAGAAAAAGAGCACTCCGACACAGAAGAAAATACCTTTACCTTCTACAAGAATACATCGCAAGAGCAAATCCACGTTTCGTGAGAATATAGAGCATATTTACGAACCATGTAAGATAACTCAAAATAAAGCTTAATTGCATTCAAAGTTCACATCTCTGTAGCTTAGATTCCCTGAGGATTGCTGGCACCTTGACCCCTGAACTTTCTTTTAGCAGGATGGAGCGTGTGTCAAAGAACAGTTTGGAACGTCGGGAAGCCGGAGAGGAAGGTTTCCAGCGACTCGGCTATCTGCTCCTAAAGAGAACAAGCCAAGGGCTGTGCATCTCCAGCCCACAGCTGCAAAGCTGCCGTCCACAGGCCCCGCGTTGCTGGCTTACACGACGGAGACACGGAGGAAAAGGATAATCAGCTCTATTTCATCAGCAGGATAAATTGCCAACTTGGTATTAAAATTTAGTAATAAAATCAAATGCATATGCTAATCTCAGCATTATTTAGAAAAGTCTATTTTGGATCTAGAAAAGAACAATCTACATATAATTACAAATAACAGAGATGTTTATCATCAAGAGGTCTTTGAGAAGAAACAAGCGGCTGAGCGATGGATCCTTATTAAGGTTTTGATTCGTAAAAAAGTTGATCACCCCACCGACAGGTGGACTACAGAAATTCCACAGCCCTTGTGTCGTTGCTCATAAAAGTATCAAGCCTAACTACGTTTTAACAAGACTCTCTTGTAATCATTTAGTTAATTATTTATCTGGTGCTATTTTTCCATGGTTTATTCACTGAATGCATTTGAATTCTTGTTCAGCTGGAAATAGATTTAGTGAGAGGAGACCATGTTTAAGGAAGAAAAGAATATACAGACATTTGAGGATGAAACGGTCCTCTTTCCCCTATACACACATTCACACACACACACTCACATACACACTCATACACTTGCACACACTCACACATACACATACACACACACAGACAATGGAGCACTGTCCTTCAAAGCTTTACGGGAAAATGATTTTCTCCCTAGGAGTCTATGTTCAGGCGAGCTAACAATGTGTGTGAAGGAAAATAAAAAATAGTTTCAGACAAAGAACTGAGAAAATTTATTTCCTGTTCCCCCACTTTCTTAGGAAATTACTCCAGGAAGTACTCCAGCAAAATAAGAATGTAAATTAATAAAAAGATGTGGGATATAAGAAACAGGGGATCCAGCCCTGGAGAATAGTGGGGACAGCCCAGGACACTCTTGGGTGACAGACCTGGAATGGGAGAGTGGGGAGCGAGGCTCTAGGATGGAGGACAGCAGGAGAAAAATGGAGAGAACAGAAAGTGGTGCAGAATTCCGGGGAAAGCTGAAGGCTGACAATGTTGAACTTCACCCGAGCCCCGTGTTCAGAAAACAGCAATGGTTAAAGAGATCACCCTACTCTCTATGTCCTTGCAAGCAGCTCACAGTGAAGAACCGCCTTTCCCCAAAGGGCTTAGAAAAGATGCATGGGTACCCCCAGGTTTGCCTACAACAAGGTGGACACAGAGGCCCAGGGATAGTGCCACTGAGAAGAAAGCTAATTTTCATTCATTACCCGGACATTGAATATTATGAATTATGAATATGTACATAGTCATAATTATGAAATGCCGTTTAATGGTTTTTGAGTTTTATAATCAAGCAATGAACCAAGCAGAGAGGACCTGGTTGTGGCTGTAGGACATTTAGAAGTTAAATTTAACTAGCTCTTCCAAAGAAAAACTGTAGCTGACAAAAGATGGGACATGGAGAGGGAAAGTGATAGGAAGGGGGGGAGCTCTGACACTTGGAAGTGTCCCTTTCATCTTCACAATAAGAAAGAAGCTGAACAAACTGAAAACCAATGGTTTTTCTTGGTCCCATCAGAAAATTGAGGTCACAGGGCAAAACGTCACCCCAAAATCTGGAGAGATGGGTGAACATAGAGAATTACAGCCAAGATCTGCTCTTCCTGGAGCAAAGGCCTTTGGAGCTGGCAGGAACACTTAACTGGTAACTTGAGCAATGGTGGAGGCTGTGTGTGGACTAGTGTGAGGCTGAGAAACCCCTGGGGGCCCAGTCTTAGGGACCCCCTACTTTCATGGGCTTTACCGTCAAGAACCCCACTAGGTTATCACAGTGGAAATCTGAAGATGGTCTCCTCTTGGCTCTGGCTGGGAAAGGGGAATAATAATCCTAGGGAAATATGCCCAGAGGCTTCGGCGTAATAATTTTCCAAGGGAAAAGAATTTACCAGAGCCTTATCCCATCTGGGGGAAAGGCAGTGAGCCAACTCCAGCCCCCTCTAGACTTCCTGTCTCATCTGAGGGAGAAAAAAAAGCTAAGAAACATCTCTGAAGGTTGCAGCCCAGGGACTCAAGCCCACTGAAAGACTGAGATTTCATCATAAGAGTATAGAATCTTTCCCCTCCCTCATCCCTTACCACCACATCAAGCCAGCTCCAGCATAACAACAGTGGGTTACAAAGGAAAGAGCTGCAAACACAGACTGTACTTAAGGAGGAGTTCCTAGGAAAAAGCCTAAGGAGACAGGAGGGACAAAAACAAGGACACTCTAGGAAATCCAAGCCCTTGGCACTGACAGCTACAGCAGCACTAAACACAGCCCACCTCCTGCCCGAATTAACATACAAGCTCACGTGAAATGCTTGCTTACCTCAGTTCCTATTACCCAGTGTGTCATGTCTGGCTTTCAGCAACAATAAAGCTGCAAGTCATGCTAAAAGGCAAGAAGAAACACAGTCTGAAGGGACAGCAAAGCAAGCATGGGAACCAGTCTCAGACATGATGTAGTTTGGAATTATCAGACAGGGAATTTAAAATGACCAGCTATGATTAAATTGTAAAGGAGTCCAATGGCAAAAGTGGACAACACATACAACAAATGGCTAATGTAAGCAGGGATGGATACTCCTTCTTAGGAATCAAAGGAAATCCTGGAAATGAAAAACAGCATTAACAGGAATGAAGAATGCGTTTTAATGGGCTCATCTGTAGGCTGGACATGGGTAGGAAAAAATCAGTGAGCTTGAAGTATGTCAGTAAGAAAATTCCTGAATTGAAATGCAAAGAGAAAAAAAGAGTGGAAAAAAAAACCCAGAGCAGAACATCCAAGAACTGTGGGACAGTTTCAAAAGTGGAACATACTCGTAATTGGAATACCAGAAAGAGAAAAAGAAAGAATCAGAAAAAAACATTTGACGTAATAACGGCCGAGAATTTTCCAAAATTAATAATAGACACAAGGCACATTTCCAGGAAGCTCAGAGAACACCACGCAGAAAAATACCAAAAACTATACCCACTTATATCATACTCAAACTGCTGAAAACCAAAGACAAAGAGAAAATCTTGAAAGAAGCCAGAGAGGGGGTAAAGCATCTACAGAGGAAGAAAGATAAGAATTACATGGGGCTTCTCATCAGAAATCATGCAAGCAAGAAGAGAGTGGACTGAAATATTTAGAGTGTGGAAAGGAAAAAATCACCAACCTAGAATTCTATAACCAGTGAAATTATCCTTCAAAAGTGAAGGAGAAATAAATACCTTCTCCGACAAACAATCACTGAGGGAATTCATCACCAGCCACCCTGCCCTTCAAAACATGCTAGAACACATTCTTCTGAGAGAAGGAAAATCAGACGGGTCAGAAACATGGATCTACCTAAAGGAAGAAAGAGCATAAGAGAAGGAATAAATGAAGGTAAAATAATATCTTTTATTCTTCTTATTCTTAGTTGATCTAATAGATCATTGTTCAAAGTAACAATAACAATGTATTGGGTGACTACAGCAAATGGAAAAGTGACATGAGTAAGAGCAATGTTACAGGGGACAGGAGAGGATTCAGGGACACTTAGTTTGTCATAAGGCGCCTGCGCCTCCCGTGAAGTAGCAATGTGTTTAATGTGTTATTTGACAGTGGACTTAGGCTAGCTGTTCATGTGCAGTGCAAACCCTAGAGCAACCGCTAACATTTTCTAAAGGGAGGGGAGGGGTGCTAGTATCCTCACCTCACAAAGAGAGGAACATAAGACCCATGCACTTAGTCATAGAGCTTCCAGCCAGCACAGCTAAGGGACACCGCAGGTCAGAAACTGCATGCAAAAGCAGTCCGAGGAGGACCAATCAACTCTGAGTTATTTGGGTTTAAAATTATAAGAGGATAGGACTTGCAGTTAAAGTGGCTTGAATGCACATAACTAGCTCCGTTCCTTCTAAAGTGACAGAAGAAGGCGTTTTTAAAAGGCGTCAGACAGTGGTTCTTGGGATGCTCTAGTCCAGCAGCATCAGCATCACCCAGGGCCTCGTTGGAAATGCAGATTCCCAGGCCTGCTAAGTCAGAGAGCCCGAGGGAGGGGCCCAGCAAGCCCAGTTTCTGATGCTGGCTGGAGTTTGCAGAACACCAGCAGAAAACACGAAGGACGGAGAGAAAGTGGAAGAACACAACAGCTGCTGGGAATTTGATGGATGAGGGAGAACAGACGTGTCAGATTCAAGAAATCTCCTCCTGGAACCAACAGAAGGAACACGGAAGGGTATCCGATACACCCTGCAAACCCTCAGAGCCTCCAGAAGTGGGCTCCAGGTACACCTAGACGTAGGAATGAAAGTGGGGTTAAAAGAGAAGGATTGGCTAAAAGCCTGTGGGGGATGCAATTTGACCCTGTGCCCCTCCTCAGACTCCCCAGGCTGGGTGCCTGGCCCCCACCCACCCACCACACACAGTGGAGGATCTGGAGGGGTGTCCTCTGCAGATGGTAAGTGTTTGTCACAGTTCAAAACAGGGAGGGTTCTTAATGAAAAGAGGGGAGTTAAGTGAAAGCTTTTATACTGACTCTACTAGTTTCCTGTGACTCTATAACATGATGCCACGAAGTGGGTGGCTTTAAACAGCACACATCTATTCTCCTACTGTTCTGGACACCAGAAGTTGGAAATCAGCTTCACTGGGCAGAAATCACGGTGTCAGCTGGGCTGTGCTCCCCCGAGAGGCTGTAGGGGATAATCTGTTCTTTGCCTCTTCCAGCTTCCGGTGGCCGCTGGCGATCCTTGGCTTGTGGCCACATCGCTCCAATTTCTCCTTCTGTGGTCACTTCTGGGTGAAATCTCTCCCTGACTCCCTCTTATAAGGACACTTGTGATCACACTGGGCCCACCCATATAACCCAGGATCACCTCCCCTTCTCAAGTTCCTTAACTTCATCACATCCATAAAGTCTCTTTCCATATAAGGTGACATTCACAGGTTCCAGGAATTAGGACTTAAATATCTTTGGGGGCATTATTCAGCTTATCATGCTGACTGTTGAAACTTCCAGCCTTCTGTTCCCAGTCAGCTCCCAGAGTGCTGGCAGCAGGAGACCAACAAGTCTTCTCTGGTTGGGTCGCCAGATTTAGAAAAACAAAGAAACAAACAGAAGCCTAGAAGGATACTCAATTAAATTAGAATTTCAGATAAACAAAAATAATTTTTAGTATAAATATGTACCAAATATCGCATGGCACATACTTATACTAAAAAAAATATTGTTTATCTGGAATTCAAATTTAAATGGGCACTCTATGTCTTATCTGGCAACCCTAATCCCTGGGAAATCTGACCAGCCCAAAAGAAAAGTTTTAAATATTCTGACATTGGGAGTCTTCTTTGGCAGATTACCCTGCCAAAGCGGTTCAAACTGAAGTTGACTAGCTCTCCCCATCTGTGCAGAACTTTTAATCTATCTCTTAGTATCTCATTCTTAATAGGAGCACATTTTTGAGGAAAATGTCTAACATGGAAGAGAGCAGAAAAAAGCAACACTGAGGAGAGACTTCTCAAGTGAAGAAAACTTTAAAAAAATCTATTCTTAATATCTTCAGAGACATGAACTAGTATATCCATGAAACAAGAACAGGATGCTATAGAAAAGGAAAATTCTGAGAATAAAAACAAGTTCTGGGGGCTTCCCTGGTGGCGCAGTGGTTGGGAGTCCGCCTGCCGATGCAGGGGACGCGAGTTCGTGCCCCGGTCCGGGAGGATCCCGCGTGCCGTGGAGCGGCTGGGTCCGTGATCCATGGCCGCTGGGCCTGCGCGTCTGAGGCCTGTGCTCTGCAGCGGGAGAGGCCACAACAGTGAGAGGCCCATGTACTGCAAAAAAAAACAAAACAAAACAAGTTCTGGCAATTTAAAATATGATAAGTATGATTAGCAGAGACAAAAATCTCAAAAGAAGGGTTGCGAACTAAAACTGAGGAGGTCTCCCAGAAGGTGGAGCAAGAAGAAAAAGAGATGGAGGATGGGGAAGGCTTAAAATATAAGGGGACACTCTGGGTGGCTCACTAATCAGTAACAACAGGAGGCTCAGAAAGAAACAAACAGGAGAGGAACTCTTTAATGAAGTAAATCAAGAAAATTTCTGAGAGTTGAAGAACGTGAAAAGGGAGGTCCAAGAAGATGAAGCTGACAGATCAGCTGAGGTGTCTGAACATACTGGAAAGAGATTTCACAAGCTGGGGTGGGTTGGGGGTTTAATTAATGATAAGAACTACATGGAAACTGAGCAAACAGAAAAAATTATTATTAACTCCAGGGCAAACAGCATGTTCTACGGGAAAAGAAAAGTGATCAGCTGGTCACAGTAATAGAAAGCCTGAATATTGAACTACACCAAACTGTGACACAGCAATATGGGGGGACAACGGGGTAAGTTTGCGTGTGTCTCCACGGGGTGGTGGAGGCTGCGGGGTGAGGTGGTTGGTGGTTATGTGATGGGTGAAAAAGAGTTAAATCTGCATCTTCCTGGTAGGAAGTTGATAGACACTGCCTAGAAGTGAAAAATCAAGAAGTAGCTGTATAAGTTTGTCACTTAGAACTACTGAGTTAAGTACCAAAAGATATGAATTAAAGCATTGGAAGTTATAGACTCTGGGGAGGAGGTGGGGAGGATAGCAGGGCAGGGGGCTGCTGTTTTTAATAAGCCTTGCAGGACAACTTGACTCCTGCCCAAGTGCAAGAATAACGTGGGTGAAATGAAAATAATGTTAAAAAAGGATGATTATGCTGTTGAGACACACCAGGAAAAGTCATGGATTTGTCAAGTTGCTTTCTTTTTGCTTTGAGTTGACTCAAACCCATTAGAACGCAGCCCAGCCAGAGGAGTATTTGAAGATTCATTCATTCTTTTTTTTTAAATGGAGATCCCATTGGTTTATAGTATTATATAAGTTCTATGAGTACAACACTACAGTTCTACTTCTGTACACAGATAGAGACTGAGTTTTTGGTGGCACGGAGGTTATTTCAATGCCGAAAGGCTGTTTGAGTGGACGGGAAAGGAAGAAATTCACGAAAGCAATGCGGCAACCTGATTTTCAATGCTGTAAGAAACGTATTGCCTCATCGTAGAAAACCTGGTTAGAAGATCGGCCAGCTCCTCTGCCTTCAGAGGACAGCCGCACTCCTGCAGCAACTTCTGCATCTTGCATAAGGATATGTAGCCATTTTTGGATGTATCTAGTTTGATGCGTGCTTTGCTGATATCTTGATAGAGGTCCTTAAGCTTATCCCTGAAAGAGAATGCATTTGAGACACACACTAAAAGCGGGAAAACAAATAATTTCTTTAAAGCAAGAGTTCCATGATCATTCTAATGTGATGATTTGATGCTTCATCTGACAATGAATTTTGAAGATGCTTTGCAGCCTTGATGTAACATTTACATTGAAAGGTATTCTGGAAAAAAATAATCATTTTTATCATTACCATTTTATTATTATTATCATTAGCAAAACTATGTTAGAGAAATTACAACCTTTTCTTTTTACTAGAATGGGTACTTTAAAAATGGAGCCAAACATTTAAAAATACAGTGATATTACAGACACGGGAAATACACCTCCATCCTCTTGATGCAGACTCGTTGAGCACGTATCACGTGCCAGGTACTGCTCTAGGTGTCAGGATACACCTAGTGAATGAGAGAGGCCTCCCTAGAAGAATTTACATTCTCCCTGGGGCAAGGCCAACGATAAACAGGAGACAACAGTGCCCTGCACAGTGGGTCAGGGGTTAGCTGAGCCCCCATAAGCGGGGCTGAGAATGCCCATGGTAGGGGGCGCTGCAATTCCCAGTAGGGGGTGCAGGGGGACCTCACTGGGGAAGGTGACACTTGAGCAGAGATGGCAGGGAGGTCAAGGACCCAGTGGGGATTTACCCCTGGAAGACCTCTCTGGGCCCAGGGACAACCAGCGCCAAGGCCCTGAGGCAGGAATGCAGGAGCGGGAACCAAGGAGGGCAGAGAGTCTGGTCAGTGAGCTCTGATGGGGGCGGGGGTCCAGGTCCTTTGTCCTTAAGAAGCACAGCCCATAATTTGCGTGTCTCGGTTGGGAAACCAGAAGCTGTGCTGTCTTTATGTACCTTCTCCCATTTATTTTTCTCAACAGCCCTACAAGGGAGGAGCGTAATTATCATCCCCGTTTTATAGGAAGAAGACAGTGCCAGCCTGTGCAGCGTCTGGGCTCAGCCAGCTCTCCCCTGCTGGGATAGAGACAGCGTCCGGCTGTAACTCCTGATCGTGCTCGAGGGCTGATTTTCTTAGGAATGTGTTCAAGTTTCTGATTCAGTCTTTCAGGAAAATTCTTCCCAGACTTAAAAAAAATTATTGATAAGGGAATAAAAAAGTGTGGACAATTTTAGGAATAAACAGTCTTACACCTGACCTACAGGGGATGGATTATATTCCATAAACTCGCTCATCCAGGTCCCAGGAAGCTCGTCCTACCACACTGAGCACTGTGTCCGTCTGACTTGAGCTCGGCTGTGAGGTTCCTACTCAGGGAAAAGGATATGCCAGAAACTCCAAACACGAACTCTTTGCTGGTAATTGTCTACCACCTCCGATATGTATTTGTGGATACATATCCACAAACTGTTCCTTGAGTGTGCCTGGAAAAAATAATCCATAGCAACAGAGAAGTCAGAAATCAGAAGAGGGGAAGTTGAGGGAATACTTGGGGGGAGAGGGAGGCTTGGACCCTGAAGCTACGTGGGTCACCGTCTCCCTCCCCTGCTGGCCTCCGGGTCCGAGCTGGCTGGTGTGAGTCTTCAAGAAGCTGATACAAATGAGCTGCAGTAACTGTCCGGGGAATGTATCCCAAGGGCAGCAACACCCTGGATTCCCTCACAGGTGTACTTTGAATTCCGTCCCATCCTACAACATGATTACTCGTGATCACAACTATTATATTCCACTTAATCCTTCAAAATGAAAGCAAATGAAGGTATAAAAAAAATCAAAACTTTTTTTGAGATACATATTTTTAGAAAATTGAGGCGTTCAGTATTTCTTGGACTGGTTTCCAGGCAGTAATTATTTCCCTCGCAGGGTAAATATGTGCTCAGAATAAGTGAGGATTCGGAGCTCTGATCACGCCACACTGCCAGGCAGAACCTGCGTCAGCCCACACAGTGTCCGGTCCCTGGTCTGGACAACGAGACGGAAGCCCGAAGAGGGCAGTGGCATGGCCGGTGGACGGCCACAGAGCCCCTCACACACAGCCTGGCCGGCACGCTGGCGAGGACCCTGTGCAGCCAGGCTGGGTTTGCTCCTGTGTCTCGCAATTTGCATTTGAGAACAGCCGGCTGAGCTTCCGCGGCTAGTTCACTATTGCTGGTCTGACTCTGGAAAATAAATAGGGGTTTAGAAAAGGATTCTTCTGAATTTTTAAAATGTATTCAGGCCATTTCAAACAAAATTAAGCCTCTTAGATTTAAGAGGCAAACATAAAATTTCAGTCACTTGAATGAACACGACTCCTGTTTCTTAATCTTATCAAAGCTTCAGTATAAATGAGGAGGTTAAAAGTCCTGGAAACACTGCATCTGATGGGTTATCTGGAAGACCCACTGACACCAAAAGTGAAAAGTGGGCCATCCTGAAGGGGAAAGTGACTTGACAATTTCGCAATCTGACATCTTTGAGGAAACAGAAGCCGGTCATGAATTTTTACGCATCGGGCTTGATTTCTTTGGTAAGGGAGTGTGATGGTGGGAGGGGACCGGGTGAGTGTGAATCAGTTTTCGGAGCCTGATGATCTGAAACGCTTCGTCCAGTGGCACGTAGTTCTCCCAGCTACAGATCCACGATCGCACAATAAACAGAAACAAGAAGAGAAAGACCATGCGGACGATGCTGAGGATATGAGATGCCTCCCAGAGCCTCGTTACTCACAAGTAGCAGGAGAGAGGGAAGGGAAGACACGTGTGGGTAATGAGGCCAGCCCTGTCTGGGAAAGATAAATTCCACTTTTTTGTTACTTTTATGGCATATTTGATATTTATACCAATCTTGCGCACATTTTTACTTGAAATTTCACCAACTCCATTCTCTGCCTTCGGGCTTTATAACTCAGTAACTTAGACATAATTCAGGGGTGTGTTCAAACTGCCCTTCTCTTAAACCCCATTCAGCCATTACATTTCATCCCTGTGTCCTTGGAGTGCTTCTTTCCTCTGGGGATTCTTTAGCAACAGCTCATTCACTCATTCAGAGATGATGGGGACAGAGAGGTGAAGTGACAGACAGGAGATGGACAGACACACAGATGAGAATGCCAGGGAGGTAAGCCTCTGGAGCAGGGGGCAGGGTCCCAGGCCTGGGGAGTGGTGGTGGGCGGCCACCCAGGACCGAGACTGATTGAGAAAGTCTGTCCCATCCCTTTAGGGTCACATCAAATGTGGCAAAATTTTCTCCTATGTTCCTTTTTTTTTTGAGGCATAATTGACATATAACATATTAGTTTCAGGTATACAACATAATGATTTGATATCTGTATACACTGTAGGATGTATAGTTACCGTCCATCACCATCCATAGGATGAGAACTTTTAAGATTTACCTTCTTAGCGACTTTCAAATACGCAGTACAGTATTACTAACGAAAGTCACCTTGCTGTACATCACATCCCCAGGACCTATTTCTATCATAATGGAAGTTGTGCTTTTTGACCCACTTCACCCACTTCGGCACCCCACGCTACCCTCACCTCTGGCAACTGCCAATCTGTTTTCTGTATCTATGAGCTTGGGTTTTTTTTAAAGATTCCACATATAAGTGAGATCGTATGGTTTTTGTCTTTCTTTGTCTGACTTATTTCACTTGGCATAATGCCCTCAAGGTCCAGCTGTGTTATCACAAATGGCAATATTTCATTCTTTTTTATGGCCGAATAATATTCCATTGTATATGTATGTACCACATTTTCTTTATCCATTGTTTTAGAATTTTAAAATATGGCATTAGTGACTAGTTTCATTAGTGACTATTTTTAAACTTTGAAAGGAATCACGCGCAGTCCCACCATCCAAATACGACACGATACCTTCTGTACAGCATCTTGTGGACAGGCACGTACATTTGGTGTAGCTCCAATCATGGTATACAGACTGTTTATTTATTTATTTTGGCTACACCACGGGACACTCGGGATCTTAGTTCCCCAACCAGGGATCAAATCCGAGCCCCCTGCAGTGGAAGCGTGTAGTCCTAACCACTGGACCGGCAGGGAAGTCCCTATACAGACTGTTTAAAACTTCATTGCCAATTAGCCTTCTATCACAGGCATTCCCACAGTGTCTGAGGTGATGGTTGAAACTGGCATACACCATCTCATATTCCTTGGGGCCACGCTCTGTAAGCCAGGCCCTCATCTGGGATTGACAGGTGTCCTTTTCTTTCTTTTTTTTTTTTTGTGGTACGCGGGCCTCTCACTGCTGGGGCCCCTCCCACCGCAGAGCAAAGGCTCCGGACGCGCAGGTCCAGCCGCTCCACGGCATGCGGGATCCTCCAGGACTGGGGCACGAACCCGTGTCCCTTGCATTGGCAGGCAGACTCTCAACCACTGCGCCACCAGGGAAGCCGACAGGTGTCCTTTTGTTGCTGCTGTTGAAAACACACTGCAAGTCATACCTTCTACCTGCTAAACTGCTGGCCTCTTCCGCATTATTTCTTTGGGATAAAGTCCCAAAGTTAAAGTTGTGTTAAGTTGAGTTAAAGAATGTGTCTGTTCCTTCATTCATTCGCTGGACAAATACTCACTGGGTGCCTACTAGGCGTCAAGCACTGTTCTGAACCAGGTAGAGACAGGCATGTCCTCGTGGAACCTCCATTCTACTTGTCCAGAGGAGGGGCCAGGGGCTTAGGTTAGTAAACACCTCAAAGGTTCAGTTCTCAAGGGTGACCTGAGAGTGTGACTGCGTAGGGTGGCGTAGGCTTATAGCTCTTTAACTCCTTTGTAGCTTTGTGACTTAGCGCCGATTTCTAGAATCTACAGCAGTGAACGAGTATTACAATTTCACGGCAGCTTTGCCAGCACTGGGAGGTACCACTTCAGAACAAACAGTGCTGCAAGGGTCAATGAGGAACGGACGCCGGCCCCCGGGCCGTGTGCTCACAGACTCACCCGGCCGGCACGGCCCTCTCCGTGCTCTGCTCCTTCATCTCTTGCACCTGCTGTGGCTTCGTGAAATGACCCACGAAGTTGAAATAATCGTCTGCGTAGGGCTGATGAATAGCCACTGAACAGTTAACCCCCAATTTCTGTAAAACTTCTTGGTAAGTAATGTGCCCTCTTCCCTCGGTGTCGTACCTTTAAAGACAAACAAAACTCTCACCAGTGCGAGGTGCTCAGGGCTTTAACACCGTCTGCACTCCATCTGCCTGGCTCCTCACACCCCGTGTGCTCTGCAGGCCTGCATCACCGGCCTCCCCGGGGGTCAGGAACGCAGGATCTTGAGCCTCACCCCAGACCTGAGCTGGACCTGCTCGTAACAAGACCCTCAGGCGATCCACAGGCTCATCGATCAACAGGAAGGTCACCTCACACAAGGTGATCTTGGACCACCCCAAGAGAGCAACCGGATTCATCCTCTGTCATTCTGTTAGAAATACGACCGTGACCACGGAAAATTAAAACCAACCCTTCCTTAATTCAACGGTCTTTTATTGAGCACCTACATGTAAGAGGAACTATGCTAAGGTTCAGAAGAAAATCCGTCAAAAAGCATATTCAGGGGCTTCCCTGGTGGCGCAGTGGTTGAGAGTCCGCCTGCCGATGCAGGGGACACGGGTTTGTGTCCCGGTCCGGGAAAATTCCACATGCTGCGGAGCGGCTGGGCCCGTGAGCCATGGCCGCTGAGCCTGCGCGTCCAGAGCCTGTGCTCCGCAACGGGAGAGGCCACGGCGGTGACAGGCCCGCGTACCGCAAAAAAAAAAAAAAAAAGCATATTCAATCTTAAAACTCAAATAAATGAATGCCACTTGATTCCAATTCCCCATTTTCTCTTTGAAGAGATGCCAATTACACACAACCAACGAGAGAGACTAGTAAGGAAAACAAGATAAGGATTATGTTATGTACCTTTTATGTCATTTTCTATTATTGGGATTTTTCTAAATTGTAATTCATTTTAAAAAAGGCATAATGGAGGGTTTTTATCTCCCAACATCATTCAAATAGAAAAGAATTACTTCAATAAAAATTTTTAAGGCAAATTGCCAATTTTCTTTAAAGAAAAGAAGCATTTATTTTCACGGAAAGATCTCGGTCCTCCTCTAACCGATAAAAATGGCATTTCCGGCTGTGCTTTTCCCAGATGAACTCAGCGTTCCGAGGGCTGAGGCGGTATTTGCACAATGTCTGGGGCTTCACGCTGCATCCGGCTGCTGTCGGTGCCTGTGGGACGGAGCCAGGCGCCCTGGGCTCTCCTGTGTGAAGCAGGGCCCCCTCTGCTCTCCGCCGCCGGCCAGATGCTGCAGGACCACACGCTGGCCGCCGCCCCAGCACCGGGTCCCCTGCGACCCTCCCAACTGAGTAACGACGAGGAGAACGGATTTATTTACCCGACTTTCCTGTCCTCAAGGGCTGGGGTGCTGGGTGGAGGACGAGGGGTGAGAAGTTCCCGAGGCCCCCCTGCCCACCCCTCCCCCTGCGGCCCCCCTGGGCCTCGCGTCTCACATCCGCCTGCCTCCCAGCATCCAGGCCTGCTTTCATCAGGGACTCCTTCCTAGAAGGTGAGGAGAGTCCCCTCCTGCGACGGAGGGGCAGGGAGGGCAGTGATGTCTGAGACGCCAGCTCACCGGCCTCGAGTCGCTGGCCAGGTCCCGCCACCCAGCCGGGCTCGGTTTCCTCGCCTGGCCTGCAGCACGGAGGGGGAGGGCGCTCTGAGACCTGCTGGCCTGCAGCACGGAGGGGGAGGGCACTCTGAGACCTGCTGGCTGGAATCATGCCCCCAGTGCCGTCGTTGTTTCTAAGGGTTTGGGAAGCCCTCCCAGACCTTTCCAGGCGTCCGCTATTAGTACGACCTTAGTGCCTGCAACCCCCAAAAGTACCATTCTACCTTTAGTCAGTGAATTTTCCTTCTAAAACGAAACAAAGCGACCCACCCACCGGAGGAAGCCCGAGGCTTGTAGTGGCTTTATGTGCCAGGCGGCACGAAGGGCCAGTGCCTCTAGCAAATGGCTTCTCCTACTGCTGGTGACGGGACAGCTGCAGGAAGGAGAGTCTAGTTCTCCATCAGTGCACCTGGGAAGGGGAGGGTTGCCATTTCTTGAGCTCCTAGGGCGATCCCAGGGCCGTGGGTCTTTCCCTGAGCTGCATCAGGCCCGTGACCAGCCTGATGCCACCAGAGTGCTGCTGTGATGCAACTCTATAAAGACACCCCTAGAAGAAAGCTCCCCAAGGGGGCTCCCCAACCCTACAGGGCGCTCCTGAGAGAACGTGCACAGACCACCCGCCTGACAAGCAAGGCCTGGCCAGCAGGGCGCCTCTTCTGGGGCCTCTCTCTCGTCCTGAGGCAAAAGCACTGTGTCTCCGCCTCCCCTGGATCCCTGTAGCCTGTGGTGAGGACCGGGGAGCGGGGTGAGCGCTGGTGGAGGCTGGGACCAGGGCCTGGTGTTTGCCACTGCTATTCGCCACCCAAAGGCTCAACCACATCTCACCTCTGCTTCCCCCACTTCAGTCCGTGTCTTCCCTCCCTGCTTGACGGTGGGTTTCTCGAGGAGAGACCATGCCTCGTTTATCTTGATGGGCGAACCCACAGTTCCCAGCAACATGCCTCGCAAAACCTCCTTATCGATACCTGGCTGCTGAGCAATGAATGTGAAGGGCATGTGTCCCTAAGGAAGGCCTGCCATCCCCGCAGGCAACGCTCACGAGATTCCCAACAACAAATTCTCAATCGTGACACTTGAACTGAATGGAAAGACACTTCTTAATTACTTCATTAATAAAGATCATAAACATTCTATTCGCATCTCCAAGGAACAGAAGACCAGATTGCACAACTGCAACTAAAATATTGTTATGAATGTGAATAATAAGAGAGTTAATTCAGCTTACATAACCTCACCCTTCATCATATAATCCTTTGTGTCACATTTAAAAAAATCAACTTGCCTGTAAAGGTTGAATTTTAAAAGGGTTCGGCAACAGATATGCCAAGAAAAATGTGCACATAAACAGAGGACCCATAAAAACTCGCATTTGCATATGGCAATGGCCACTAATTTATGATATAATCAGATTACTCTGCCCGTCTATTGTACACACAGCAATTTGGTTGTACACATGATCTGAATATGTTCACATCGATTGCTGTGCTGTGAAAGTCTTACCCTTTCATGCTCAGTTTAGCAGTTGATTCTTACATAAATGACAGAAGAATCTTCCAGCACCACTGACCCCAGATTCAGAGGGTCTGGTGCAAGCCCCACTGACGACCCAGGCCCGCAGCAGAGGGAGACGTGGTCCTTACGCAGCTTGGACAGAGGGATTCTCTCGGGGACCATCTGTGAGGGTGGTCCGATGGCTCAGAGAGCTGCCCTTCAGAGCACACAATGTCCAGCTGCCTAAGGGGGCAGTGCCCAATGGCACACTCAGCCAGTCCTGGTGGAGCCACAGATGAGACACCATGGGCTCCATCCCCATCCAGGGCCACAATCCCACCCTTACGCTCCCCAATAAGCGGCGGTCTAGCCTTGGATGAAGCCACGCCAGAGATGGGAAATCTTCTCCTTCAGGGACTGTCCAGTTTAGTTCTAGACGACGTTAGTCACGAAGGTGTCCTTTATGCGGAGCTAAGGGCCTGTCCAGCTAGTCCCTCCTTCACGCGCAGCTCTTCTAACTCATCCCCGACCATCACGTCCCATTCGATCCTCTCTTTTCTGAACTGTTCCTTCAACCTTTTCAAATCCTTTCCCACCCAGAGGCTCTCCTGGTCCAGGTGTTCCACCAGCATGGCACAGGGTAGGTTCTCTCTAGACACTGCCTTGGTTGAGGCAACAGAGATGACCCAGCTTCACGTTAACCGAGAGTCATATGTGTTCCTGTGGGCCGATGCACATGACACAGGGACTTTTTAATAGTCTTTGCCTTTTATATTGGAATACTAACATACAACTTACCTATCCAAACAAGAAATTTGCATAAATTGGGCATTAATTATCTCCCGAACATTCTGCCAGGTCTGCGTGATCAGCTGGTTGCACACGACCGGCATCTATACGCAAGTTTCCCAGGCTGCTGCTGTCCTACCTGAGTCGTCTGTGCATTTTTATAATACACTGGCTTCATAGTTTTTCAGCAAATTTGTTTTAGATCTAAAATAGCGGAGTTCTACCCAATGAAACGAGGCTACAGAAGGGGCTCAGGACACTGAGCGCCCCTGAAGGGCGTGTCCCCCAGAGCTCTGTGCCCTGGTCCTGGGGTGCCCTGTGCCCAGCAGGCTCTGGGTCTCAGGCTCTTCTGATGGAAGCAGCATCCTTCCTCTTCCATCCCAGGGACCTCCCACTCCCCCGGCTCTGGGCCTCTCTGCTCACTAGGACCCCCTTTCCCCACCTCTGGCTAATGTCTGTTTCTTAAGACTCAACTCAGGCATCGCACCTCCTGGGGGTCTCTCTCTGAACACCCACAGCCCGGGCTGCCCAGCCTCTCCCTCCTGGCATGCAGCTGCTGTCTTCCCGGCCGAGTCGTGAGCAACCTGAGGGTGGAGGCTTCCTTCATCTCTGGAACCCCACAATATAGCACAGGGCTTGCAACTTAGAAAGTTTCAAGAAAATCCTGCTTAATGATTGCTCTAATGAATGAATGAATGGATGGATGCACTTTCATCTTGTAATTTATTCTCTGCAGTCTCTCCAAAACCAAATGCATTGCTCCTGAAATCTCGTGCTAAAAGATCCTGCCTGGCTTCAGTTACCAGATTTCCTTTCACAGCAGCCTCCTTCAGGCTTGACGGTTGTGTACCTTTAACCCTCAGTGAGCCAGGCTCGCTTAACACGCATGTGCTCCCCACTCTCTCCGCCCCTGTGCAGTTAGCTGGGGCCACGGCCCGGCCCTGGGCCACGGGCTGTGGGCAGAAGTGTGTCCTTCTGGGCCGAAGCCCGCCGAAGCCCGTGTGCGGTCCTGTGCTCTGCAGGTCCCGGGGGACCCTGCTGAGGGATGAGGCCACAACTGGAAGCCAGATCCCGAATCACCACTTGGAAGAGAACCGTCCAGAAGAGCCGCTAGACATGCTAGACTTCGTGTGAATAAGAACTAAGCACACATGTGCCAGGTCACTGAGATGTGGGAGTTAATGCACTAATTTACTTCCAGCGTAAACAAGACCTGCCAGGCTAACCCGGAGCTCTGAAAGCGTGCGCTTCACAGGTGCTTCGTAAATGTCGAGTGAACAATGGATGCCTACAAGTTTTGTCTATATTCTCCCTATTTTCTAATTCTGTGTTTTCTAAAGAGCTGAACGTTATTTTCCTACTCACTTCCAGCTACCCAGTTTTGGCGGGGGCTTTCCTCGTCTCACTAGCAGACCCCGGGAGCTGGCAGAGTGTCACGTTGGCCCCAGCTGCTCCCTGCCTTGCCGGGGGTCCCTGTCACTCCCGCCGGGTGGGAGAATGCCCCTCCCCCTGTACGGGCGACTGCAGGAGGCTCCTGGTGCCTGCACAGCCTGGCGCGGGCCACCACCTTGCCGCCTAGCCCTCCTGCTTCGTAAGGCAGGCGGGGACTTGGAAGGAGTGGACCAGGGTGAGTCAGGGTCAGCAAACGCTGAGCCATTGAGAGGAGCAGGCCAGGAGATGAAATGAGGGTGAGGACGGCTAACCGATATCATGGAAATGCCTAGAAAATGGATGAAAAAAACCACACCACCAAGTTTATCCTCTCTGCTGAGTGGGGTACGGCTGCTTTCTTGCTGTTGTCTTTTCTTTTCCTTTATGCTTCTCTGGATTTTCTGAGTCTTCTAAAATGAGTGTGCATTAATATTGTAATCAGAAAATAATTTCAAATCTATATGATCTTTTTGCTACTAATTTTTATGCTTATCTACGCCAGGTACCCTCTTTATATCATTTGGTCCCCATTGCCATCCCACTGGAGAGATTACTGAAGCTCAGAGAAGGTGAGCCACTGGCCCAAGGTCACACAGCTCAGTCCGGGTGCCATGGGCCAGGGTGCACGCCCCCTCAGAGCATAGCCCCTCAGCTGCGGGTTCACTTCCTAAATCTCTCTCACACCTGTCACTTCCATCCCAGTCCTCCAGGCACCACCCAGGGAAGACAGCCCTGAATTCACCTCTGTGCCTCCCTCCCCGTCTCTGGCAATTCATCCTCCTCCCCGTGGCCAGAGTGATCTTTCTGGAACGTGGGCCTGCCTCCCTCTTTCCCCGCTAAACACTTGGCCTTCAGGATGGGGTCCCCACCTTGCCCTGCCCTTCACGATGTGGCCCCACCAAACACCTAGCCTTCAGGATGGGGTCCCCACCTCGCCCGGCCCTTCACGATGTGGCCCCACCAAACACCTGGCCTTCAGGATGGGGTCCCCACCTCGCCCGGCCCTTCACGATGTGGCCCCACCAAACACCTGGCCTTCAGGATGGGG
>NW_021703783.1:95169143-95298767 GCF_005190385.1 Monodon monoceros
GGGTCCCCACCTCGCCCGGCCCTTCACGATGTGGCCCCACCAAACACTTGGCCTTCAGGATGGGGTCCCCACCTCACCCTGCCCTTCACGATGTGGTTCAGCTGATGTGCAGCCTCCCCTCCTGCCTGGCCACCCAGGTGACCCCGCAGCCCTGGAATGTGACACACCCTTTGCCCGTTGGCTGGACATTCATCTGGTGGCTCTCGACCCCGCGCTTGCCCTTTGCACAACTTCCCAGCTGCCCCCTGGCTGCGCCCAGGGAGCTGTGCCCTTGGAGGTGGGAAGAGGGCAGGGCCAGGCTGTTCCCAGGGGACCTGCTGTCATGGCTCCGTAGCTCCGGCTCAGCACAGCAGTCGAGGTTCCCGCAAATTCCGAGACAGCATCAGGAGTGGAGGCAATTTCCTGGTCTCCAAATAATACGGCCTCCCCTTTGCCCTGCAGTCGCTGGTGGGGAGCAGCTCCCTCATCTCTGTGTAACCTCCCCCGCTTGCTCTTCCAGCCCAGGGCGCAGCAGCCTCCCGGCCTCTGATTAACAGCGCAATCCCCCTGCAGACCTCTGCTACCCCCAGCCTCCCTTGCAGGGGTGCAGCCATCAAGGGATTCTAGCCAAAAGAATTTGGGCAAAGTGATGGCCATGTTTCCAGGCCTGGTCCTTACAAAGCTGACCAGAGGGTCCTCTGTACTCTGTTCCCTTCTCTGCTGGCAGACACATAAGATCCAGGGGTGGTGGGACTCCTGGTCCCTGAATGACTGTGAACAGAGCTCCCCAACACCCACACTACATTTTGACATCATTATGGGGCAAGCCCCTGGGATGCTGGCCTTGTCTGTTACCGCAGCCAGCCTACCCTGATCCATACACCACTTGAGCTAACTCAGCAGGGCAGAGTGAGGCACAGAGAAGTTAAGTAACTTGACAGGGGGCACACAGCTATAAGGGGTGGAGGCATGTCTGGATGCAGAGCTCTCAACCACTCACCATCTACGGCAAACAGCCGGCTAAACAAAAGTAGATGAAATTCTCATCTCAAACAGTTTTCAGCACAGGGTAGATATCTGTGTATTTAATCATGTTAATATGTGTATAAAGAAACTTTAGCCAAAAGCAACAGTGAGTGTCTCCCTCCCATGAACATGGAACCTTGCTCTGTCCCCCATCGGGAAGAGGGCTAAGCATGCTCTCCTTCCTCACGGGGACACCTGACTCCTACACCCCTCATTCTTGCAGCCTGCCCCATCCCTCCCTGATGGAGACCACAGTCTCCCGAAGCCCACACCCCACCAACCCCTTTTCTGAACTGCTTCCTGACTAGGCTTCCTAAAGCATGGCTTGACCCACATCACATTTTGTTGTTTCTGAATGACTCGTTAATACTGCCAGAAAGGGAGGACTGTGGCCAGGTGATCAGCCTCACCTTTCCTTCCTCAGCCTGGAGCCCAGGCACTGCTTGGAGAATGCCTCACCCGTCCTCCTGGCCCGTGGGTCAGGCAGCCCTCCTTCCCCATCTGGACCTTTGGAACAATTTCAGCTTCTCTTCCACCATGACAGCTTCCTGCTCTTCCATGGCCCCCAGCACCCATACTTTTGTCTCCCTTTCTGCTTGACATGTCCCTCCTCTGGCATTTATAACAGGTGACTCTGCACCCTGGTATTGGGGTGAATGCTTCCTGCCCCCTGACAGCTCCCCGAGCGTCAGGACCACACAGTCACCTCCACATCATCCACAGGTCTACGTGGTGAGAGCCCCACGCATTTGGCCACTGCACCCCATCTTCTGATTACTCAGATGGACCCACTCATCTAGTCCTTCAAAAGAGAAAACGGGTAGGGAGACCAAATTGTCCCTGAGTTGGAACTGACCTAAAACAAAAAAAAAAACAAAACAAAAAAGAAACCAAGGATTTTGTAAGAACTTCAAGTTGCTTTTCTAAATTAGACACAAAACAGCCTAATTCTAAACTCGGCCAACATTGCAGCTTTCCCCTTTGAACAGATGAAAAGCTGAAATACTACATGGACTGCTCCGTGGGCTTGCCTCTGAGAGGACATGCAATATTGGGGTACGATCCTGCAGGGATGCAAGTGGCAGCTAACATATAATGAAGAAGAAAGTAATTCAAAGACAGATCTGGAACTTGGAAATGGACCGCATTGTTAGTGCACCTTGAAACTTAAACATCTACACAGGGAATGTTGTAACTGGGGGCCTGGTTCAAAAACAGCTAAATCTAAAGCACATTTTGTAAAATGTAGTCGACATTAGGTACAAGTTTCAGTTTAAGACACTCTTGGGAAACCACTCCAAGTTACCAAACCTTTGGTGATTTTCTTCCAGCAAATTACTGATCTATAAAACAGTTGTGCAACATTGATTTCTATCTTTAGGTGATGGGGAGAGACCACTTTTCCCTTTACCCATTGCAGATCTGTCTGCTGAGCTACTTGTATTAGAGTTAAGTCTTTGGGGAGGGACTTAGTTCTCTGAAACAGTAAAAGGATGTGGTTGAACTCCCGGTTCCTTGGAAATGCAAAACTCTCAAGTCTAGTATTTAATACTGGTGACAAGTGTTTACCTGGCTCCCCATGTTCCTGAAGGCCAGCCTGTTGGCCAAGGCTTCTTTCTACGGGGGAACAGGACAGATACAACCGTAGGAAAACCATTCCTGGTCCCACCTGACCCCTGAGGAGTGACGAAAGCCTGGTGCTGAATTTGGCCATCCGGAATGAAAAGCCAGCCTTCAGATACCACTCACCTCATCCAAAGCTTCTCACATTCTCTGGGTGTGAGGGGAATATCAAAGCCGCACAGCGCGTTCTTTACATCCCGTCGTCGAAGAATGCTGTTGCCCTCATTGTCGGTTTCGATAAAATTCTACAATATTCCAAGGAGGCATTTAGTAACATGCATAATTGCTCAGACAGTATACAGGCTTTTCAATAGTCAGTATCTGGAACAAGCTAAGACATTTTTCTCCCATTCCTCCTGCTTAAAAACCTTTTAATCTATGTCCTAGATACCCTCCCCATTCCTCTAAAGAAGGTGATCGAGCAAAACACGAACAAGTGTTAACACCTAGGAGGGGCTTATTTCTGGGTAATGAGGGGTCTCAGGTGTGTGGCTTGGATTCTTCTCTGACCAACAACTTGGGATCAAGCACTGTTAGAGATAAGAGTCAAGCAGAGCCTGGGGAGTGAGGCGCAGCCCACACTGCTGAGGTCATCATCTCCACGACGCAGCGAAGTTGGCTGCCCGGCTGTCTGTCAGAGGGGAAATGAGGGACATGAGACTCTGGTTGTTGTGACAAGATGGTATGGTACCATTTTAATATCCCTGAGGGGTGCAAAAGGCATCTGGGGATTTGTCACCACAGACTAGAAGAGCAGGTAGCACAGGGCATTCCACTCTGTCTTAAATTGTTTCCGAACAATAGCTCATTCGCTCCTCCTTCTAATACACTGTGAGGGAGACACAGTGGGTCCATCTCCCAAGTCCTCTGCGAGCATCATACCTAACGGTGAAACCACGAAACATTCCCTGTAAGATCAGGAACCAGGCAAGAATATCTCTATCGCCCTCTATTCATCATTGTACTGGAGGTGCCCGCCAGTGTAGTTAGGCAAGTTAAAATTGTTAAAAGGTGTAAAAACAGGGCAGGGAGAAATACAATTGTCATTTATTCACAAATGACATGACTGTATATATAAGAATACAAGGAATCCATAAATAAATTATTACACTAAGAGGCTTTGGCAAGAAATCTGGATTCTCTATCAATACATAAAATTATCCACATTTTTATATCTCAGACATGGAAAATGAATTAAAAAAATAACATTTACAGTAGCATCAAAAATAGAAAGTTTGAGGAATAAATCTTATAAATGATTGTAAGACTTCTATACAGGAATGTCTAAAACTTTTTTGAAAGATATTTAAAAAGATCAAAATAAATGGAAATACAATGTGTTCATTAATCGGAAGGCTCCATGTAGTAGAGATGTCATTTCTTGTCAAACATCCCAATAGTTTTTTTTTTTCTTTGTGGAACTTGACAAACTGATTCAAAAACTCTCAGAGAACAAGGAGGCAGGACTTGCCAACCAGCTAATTAAGATGTCTTACTAAGTTATGGGGACTCTAAAGATGTGGTATTGGTGCCAAGATAGACAAACTGACCAATGAACCAGAAGGAGGAGCCCAGAAACACCCATGGGCATTGATGCAGGACAGTGGTGATGCTGCAGATCAGTGGGGGAAAAGATGGACTTTGCAATGAATGGTGCCAGGACAACTGGATCTCCATACGGAAGATGGAGTTGGATCCCCACAGCATGACACGTGACACTTCCAGTGCTGATGTCAAGACCTGAATGTGAAAGGTGAGGCTGTGAAGCTGCTAGGGAGATCGTAGGAGAATATCTTCATGACTTCAGGGCAGGGTTTCTTCAACAAGAACTTTAGGGAGTAGTTAAAAATGTGACTACATTAAACGAAGAACTTATATTTATCAAAAGATATCATATAAAGAGGGTGAAAACAGGAGAGGGTGTGGCCATGATGGCGGAGTAGGAAGACCCTGAGCTCACCTCCTCCCATGGACACACCAAAATTACAGCTATTAACAGAGAAGCTATTGATGAGCAAAACCAGAAGACTAGAAGAAAAGAGCTTCTACAACTACCGATATAAGGAAGGAACCACAGTGTGGCCACAGAGTCATGGTATAGTCAAGACCCATACCCCTGGCAACCCACAAATGGGAGGATAATTACAATTGCAGAGGTTCTCCCCAAGAAGCAAGGGGTCTTTGCCCCACATTGGGCTCCCCAGCCTGGGGTTCCTGCGCTGGGAAGATGAGCCCCCAGAACATTTGGCTTTGAAGGCCAGCAGGGCTTACTCTCGGGAGTATCAGAGGGCTGTGAGAAATAGGAACTCCACTCCTAAAGGGTGCACACAAAATCTCACATGCTCTGGGCCCCAGGGTAGAAACAGTAATTTGAAAGGAGCCTGTGTCAGACCCACCTGCTGATCTTGGAAAGCCTCTTAGAGAAACAGAAGGCACCTGGGGCTTGCCCTGGGATCATAGACACTGGTGGCAACCATTCTGGGGGAGCTCGTTCTACCACGTGGACACTGGGGTTGGCAAACGCCGTTCTGGAATACTCCCTCTATCTTATTAATGCTGGAACCTGGCCTGCCCACCAGCCTGTCAGCACCAGTACTGGGATGCCTCAGGACAAGCAAGCAGCTGGGCAGAGACACAGTCCCTCTCCCCAGCAGGCCTGCTGCCTTAAGACACCCTGAGCCCACCACAGGGTCCAGGACTCATCCCCACATACCAGTGCACTGGCACGAGCTCTGGGACCAGCCTCACCATGAGTGGCTAGGCATCAGCCCCAGGACCCCCAGGGCCCTGGCCCTGACCACAAGCAGTCTGAAACATCAACTCCAGGACCCCCAGGGCCTTGAAGCCAGAGATCCTGAGACGTGGCTCCACCCACCAGTGGACCAGCACTAGCCCCAGGACCAGCCTTACCCACCAGTGGGCGAGCAAAAGCCCCAGGACCCCCTGGTTCCTGACCCACCCACCAGCCCCAGGACCACCACAGCTCTTCAGACAGCCACCCTGGGATCTAGGCCCACCCAACAGGCAGGCTGAAACCAGCTGCAAGACACCTTGGACCCCACAGAGAGGTGCCCCAGGATCCAGCCCCAACCACCAGTGGGCCAACAGCAGCTTTAGGACACGCCAGACCCTGCAGCCAGCTGTGTCAGGAATTAGCCCTTCCTACCAGAAGGCTGACACTAGATCCAGGACACCCAGCACTGCAACCACCCACCCCAGAACCTGGCTTTGCCTACCAGGGGGCCAGCACTAGCCCTGGGACCCCCTGGGGCCCTGTAGTCAGAAGCCTCATGACCTGGCCCCGCCCACCAGCAGCCAGTGGCCTCTGCACAAGGCAGAGCCTGGCAACCAACTGGACTGTGGGCCAGCCATGCCTACCAGACCACCCACAGCAGTCAGCCTGACCCAACAGGAGAAGCCACACTGCCCACATAGGGGGCACCCCTAGAGCATACAGCTCTGGTGACCAGAGGGAAGTGTGCTGCTGGGATGTGGAGGATGTCTCTGACAAAAGGCTACTTCTGCAAGGTCAGGAAACATAACCAACCTACCAAATACATAGAAATAAAAGCAGCAAATTAGGCAAAGTAAGGCAACAGAGGAATATATCCCAAATGAAGGAACAAGATAAAACCCCAGAAGAACTAAGTAAGGTGGAGATAGGCAACCTACCCAATAGAGTTTGAAATGATGATCATAAAGAAGCTCAAAGAAATCAGCAGAAGAATGGATAAACACAATGAGAAGTTTAACAGGGTTAGAAGATATAAAGAAGAACAAAACAGAGCTGAAGAATACAATAATTAACACACATTAAAAGGAATAAAAAAATAACATAAATAAAAAACACACTAAAAGGAATCAACATATTAGATGATGCAGAGGAACAGATCAGTGAGCTGGAAGACAGAGTAGTGGAAATCACTGAAACAGAACAGAAAAAAAGAATAAAAAGAAATGAGGACAGTTTAAGAGACCTCTGGGACAACATCAATGTAATAACATTCGCATTATAGGAATCCCATAAGGAGAAGAGACAGAGAAAGGGGCAGAGGACATATTTGAAGACATAATAGCTGAAAACTTCCCAAACCTGGGAAAGGAAACAGACATCCAGGAACAGGAATCACAGAGAGTACCAAACAGGATCAACGCAAAGAGGATCAAAGCAAAACACATTGTAATTAAAATGGCAACAATTAAAGATAAAGAAAGAATATTAAAAGCAGCAAGGAAAAAGCAACAAACTACATACAAGGAATTCCCATAAGGCCATCAGCTAATTTTTCAGCAGAAACTCTGCAGGCTAGATAGAAGGGAGTGGCACAATGTTTAAAGTGATGAAAAGGGAAAATCTACAACCAAGAATACTCTATCCAGCAAGGCTTTCATTCAGACTTGACGGAGAGATAAAAAAAATTTTTACAGACAAGCAAACGTTAAGAGTTCAGCACCACCAAATGAGCTTTACAAGAAATGTTAAAGGGAATTCCCTAAGTGAAAAAGAAAAAGGCCACAGCTAGAGACATGAAAATTATGAAAGAAAAAAGCTCATTGGTAAAGGCAAATATACAGTAAAGGCAGTAAATCAACCACATGTAAAGCTAGTAGGAAGGTTAAAAGACAAAAGTAGTAAAATCATCTATATCCACAAAAAGTAGTTAAGGGATACACAAAACAAAATGATGTAAAATAAGATGTCAAAAACAGCAAGTGTGTGTGTGTGGTAGAAATGCCAGGATTGTTAAAATACATTTGAACTTAATAGCCCAGCAACTTAAAATAATCACATGTATATACAGATTGCTATATAACCTTAACAATAACAACAGACAAAAGATCTATAATAGACACACAGAAAAAAAAAAAAAAAGGAATCCAAACGTAACACTAGAGATAGTCATCAAACCACAATGGCAGAGAGCAAAAGAAGAAGAAAGGAACAAAAAAGAACTATAAAAACGATCCCAAAACAATTAACAAAATGGCAATAAGTACATACCTATCAGTATTTATATTAAATGTGAATAGACTAAATGCTCCATCAAAAAACACAGAGTGGCTGAATGGATACATAAACAAGACCTATATATATGCTGTCTACAAGAGACTCACTTCACCTCTAAAGACACACACCCACTGAAAGTGAGGGGATGGAAAAAGATATTCCATGCAAATGAAAATGAAAAGAAACCAAGGGTAGCAATACTTATATCAGATAAAATAGACTTTAAAGACCGTAACAAGAGACAAAGAAGGACATTACATAATGATCAAGAGATCAATCTAAAGAAAAGGTATAACAATTCTAAACATATATGCACCCAATACAGAAGCACCTAAATACATAAAGCAAATATTAACAGACAAAAAGGGATAAATAGACAGTAACACAATAATAGTAGGGGACTTTAATATCTCACTGACATCAATGGACAGATCGTCCAGACAGAAAATGAATAAGGAAACATTGGCTTTAAACGACACGTTAGATCAGATAGACCTAATTGATATATATATATAGAATCAAAAAGCAGCAGAATACACACTCTTTTCAAGTGGACATGGAATGTTCTCCAGATCACATGATAGGACACAAAACAAGTCTCAGTAAATTTAAGAAAACTAAAATAATATCAAGCTTTATTTTTGACCACAGCACTGTGAGACTAAACATCAACTGTAAGAAACAAATTGCAAAAATCACAAACATGTAGAGACTAAACACTATGCTACTAAACAACCGATGGATCACTGAAGCAATCAAAGAAGAAATAAAAAAAATACCTGAAGACAAAAGAAAATGGAAATACAAGGACCCAAAACCTATGGGACACAGCAAAAGCAGTTCCAAGAGGGAAGTTTATAGCAAAACAAGCCTATCTCGGGAAAAAAGAAAAATCTCAAATAAATAACACAAGCTTACACCTAAAGGAACTAGAAAAAGAAGAGCAAAACCCAAAGTTAGTAGAAGGAAAGAAATCATAAAGACCAGAGCAGAAATAAATAAAATACAGACTTAAAAATACAATAGAAAAGATTAATGGAACTAAGAGCTGGTTCTTTGAGAAGATAAACACAATTGATAAACCTTTAGCCAGACTCATCAAGAGAAAGAGAGGGCCCAAACCAATAAAGTCAGATATGAAAAAGGAGAAGTTACAACTGTCACTACAGAAACACAAAGGATCTAAGAGATTACTATGAACAATTATATGCCAATAATATGGACAACCTAGGAGAAGTGGACAAATTCCTAGAAATGTACAATCTCCCAAGACTGAACTGGGAAGAAATAGACCAATTGCTAGTAATGAAGTTGATTCAGTAATAAAAGAACTCCCAAAAAACAAAAGTCCAGGGGCAGACAGCTTCACAGGTGAATTTTACCAAAGATTTAGAGAAGAGTTGTCAATCTTTCTCAAAATTTCCAAGAAATTGCAGAAGAAGGAATGCTTATGAACGCATTCTATGAGGTCAGCACTACCCTGATGCCAAAACCAGACAAAGATATCACAAAAAACAAAATTATAGGTCACTATCACTGATGAACATATATGCAAAAATCCTCAACAAAATATTAGCAAGCCAAATTCAACAATACCTTAAAAAAGATCATACACCATGATCAAGTGGGATTTCTCCCAAGGATGCAAGGATGGTTCAGTATCTGCAAATCAGTGCATGTGATACACCACATTAACAAACTGAAAAACAAAAATCATATGACCATTTCAATTGATGCAGAAAAAGCTTTGGACAAAATTCGACACCCATTTATGATAAAAACTCTCAACAAAGTGGGTATAGAGGGAACATACCTCAACATAATAAAGGCCATATATGATAAGTCCACAGCTAACATCACACTCAATTGTGAAAAGCTGAAAGCATTTCCTCTAAGATCAGGAACAAGACAAGCATATCCACTCTCACCATTTTTATTCAACATAGTACTGGAAGGCCTAGCCACAGCAATCAGACAAGAAAGAGAATGAAAAGGAATCCAAATTGGAAAGGAAAAAGTAAAACTGTTACTGTTTAAAGATGACATGATACTATATGTAAAAAATCCTAAAGATGCCACCAAAAAACTACTAGAGCTCATTGATGAATTTGGTAAAGTTGCAGGATACAAAACTAATATATAGAAATCTGTTGCCTTTCTATACACTAATAATAAACTATCAGAAAGAGAAATTAAGAAAATCATATCAAAAAGAATAATATATCTAGGAATAAATCTAACTAAGGAGGTAAAAGACCCATATTCTGAAAGCTATAAGATACTGATGAAAGAAATTGAAGATGACACAAACAGATGGAAAGATATACCATGTTCATAAGTTGGAAGAATTAATATTGTTAAAATGACCACACTACCCAAGGCAATCTACAGATTCAATGCAATCCCTATCAAAATACTGCTGGCATTTTTCACAGAACTAGAACAAATAATTCAAAAATTTGTATGGAAACACAAAAGACCCCAAATAACCAAAACTGTATTGAGAACGAAGAACAAAACTGGAGGTATCACACTAACTGATTTCAAACTAAACTACAAAGCTACTATCATAAAAACAGTATCCTACTGGCACAAAAACAGACACATAGATCAACGGAACAGAATAGAGAGCTCAGACATGAACCCACACTTATATGGGCAATTAATCTATGACAAAGGAAGCAAGAATATACCATGGGGAAAAGACAGCCTTATCAATAAGTGGTGTTGGGAAAACTGGACAGCTACATGCAAAAGACTCAAACTGGAGTACTCTCTCACACCATGCACAGAATAAATTCAAAATAGATTACAGTCTATTTAATCAGTTGTAAGACCTGAAACCATAAAACTTCCAGAAGAAAACATAGGCAGTGCTCTGACATCCATCGTAGTAGTGTTTTTTGGATACGTCTCCTCAGGCAAGGGAAACAAAAGGAAAAATAAACAAATGGGACCACATCAAACTCAAAAGCCTTTGCACACAGCAAAGGAAACTATCAAGAAAACAAAAAGGCCACTTATTGAATTGGAGATGATATTTGCAAATGATATATTCTTATAAGGAGTTAATCCAAAATATACAAAGAACTCATAGAACTCAACACCAACAAAACCAAACAACTTCATTAAAAACTGGAGTTGCAGCATAATGTACAATAGCCAAGATATGGAAGCAACTTAAGTATACATTGAGAGATGAATGGATAAAGATGTGGTATACACACATATATACAATGCAGTATTACTCAACCATAAAAAAAGAACGAAATCTTGCCATTTGTGACAACATGGATGGACCTAGAAGCATTATGCCAAATGAAAGAAGTCAGACAGGGAAAGACAGATACTGTATGGCTTCACTTCAATGTGGCATCTAAAAAATACAACAAATGAACAGAACAAAACAGAAACAGAGTTATAGATGCAAAGAACAAACAGGTGGTTACCAGAGAAGAGGGGGCTGGGAGGAGGAAAGAAATAGGTGAGGGCGATTAAGCGGTACAAACTTCCAGTTGCAAAACAAATGAGTCACAGGTATAAAAGCTACAGTGTGGGGAATACAGTCAATAACTAAGTAATATCTTTGTGGTGACACATCATAACTAGACTTATCCTGGTGATCATTTTGAAATGAACAGAAGAAAAATCACTATGTTGTGTAACAGGAACTAACATAGTGTTTTAGGTCAATTATACTCTAAAAACAAAGAAACAAGCATACAAACAATTCATAGAAAAAGAGATCAGATTTGTGATTACTAAAAGCAAGGGGTGCGGGGAGGGGCTATTGGATGAAGGTGGTCAACAGGTACTACAAACTTCCGGTTCTAAGATAAATAAGTACTAGGGATGTAATGTACAACATGATAAATATCATGAATACAGCTGACTATAATGAACACAGCTGTATGTATAACATATATATAATATATAACACATCTGTATGTTATATACGAAAGTTAAGAGACTAAAACCTAAGAATTCTCATCACACACAACATTTTTTTCTATTTCTTTAATTTCATATTTATATGAGATGATAGATGTTCACTAAACTTATTGTGATAGTCATTTCACAATATACGTAAGTCAAATCATTACGCCATACACCTTAAACTTGTATGGTGCTGTTTGTCAATTATATCTCAATAAACTGGCAGAAAAATTAAATTAAAAACTTTTTTAAAGGGTGAAGACTGAACACAAACTGAGAGAAGATATCTGCATCACGTACCACTTACAAAAATCTACTGGCCAAACCAAAGTAAGCGTTCCCACTGACCAAGGAAAGAAAGACAGACAAGCCAGTGTGAAAACTGTAAAAAAGTCTCAAGCAGGCACTTCGCAGATAAAGAAAACTGACTAATGAATAAACAAATGAAAAAATGCCCAATTTCATTAGTAAACAACAAATGCTAATTAAAACAGCAACGAGCTACTGCTACACATCCACTGGAGGGGAAGAAAGTAAGACGTCTGAGAGTCCCAACAGAGCCCTGTGACCCACAATGTCGAAAATATTTACTGTCTTGCCCTTCACAGAAAAAGTATAGCTCCCTGGTCTAAGATACTGTTAACATTCTATTCCTTCATCTGGATGGTGGTTACATGGTGGCGTACAATCTGGGATACACGGTGACTACACATTATACACACTTATTTAAACTACACAAATACATTATACATATAATACATATATATTATAAAACATGTATGTTAAATGTGCATATGTACATACATATTACATAGTTACATACATATATTATTTTTATATTCCACTGTAGCGTCACAAATTAAAAAACAATTAAGCTTAAAAAAGTTAGGCCTGGGGCTTCCCTGGTGGCGCAGTGGTTGAGAGTCCGCCTGCCAATGCAGGAGACACGGGTTCGTGTCCTGGTCCGGGAAGATCCCACATGCCGCGGAGCGGCTGGGCCCGTGAGCCATGGCCGCTGAGCCTGCGCGTCCGGAGCCTGTGCTCCGCAACAGGAGAGGCCACGGCAGTGAGAGGCCTGCGTACCACAAAAAAAAAAAAAAAAAAAAAAAGGTTTGCTGAAGAAACCAATGAACTTATTTTCCAAAAACACCTAAATAGCAATGGGCATATTAAGCTGCCCCCAAATGGGACGACTCCTATGTACTTCTGAGAATGCAGCTGGAGGTGCCCCCAGCAGCGCATGGCGGAGCGGAGAGCCCCGTGACTCTATGTGAAGGTCACTAGATGACTAAACGCTGAATCCTTGTTCAAGTTCAAACACGGTTTTACTGGAGAATACATCCTTTTGGATATTAGCAGGTCCTGTCTGGCAAATTCCCAACAGAAATGCGGCAAAAGGGAGACTCCACACCTTTGGTCACCTTCACCATCTCTAAATGCTGGGACCCAGAAGTGAAGAGCTGGGATGGGTGCACCGGGTGAGAACAGCCGTCTCATCTCCAGTTGGTCCGGTGGGAGTACTGCTGATCTTATTTAGGTATTATACTTTCTGCCAATTTAGAATTCAGAACTAATTCCTTCAGTGCTTTAGTTAAAATAAACTGAGAGAGTGGCAGAGATGTCCACATGTGCAAGATCGTTTAGTCCTGTGGGGGCCAGTGAGGTGACACGATGCTTGATTCTGGACAAAGCGCGTCCTCTCCCCGCCAGGCTCAGTCCTAGAAGAGCTGGAGGAGGTCTCTGCCCGAGAGACGCAAGGCTCCTGGTTTAGCAGCACAGCACCCTGGGGTCCCCAGGCCTCCTCCACACATAGTTTGGGGTCCCGCACGACATCAAGGATGAAGGTGGCTACAAGAGGCCATGGAATCGAGGTGGAGTGAGAGTCCACACTGACGGGGAGGACGTCACCCAGCCAGGAGGCCGGGACAGGAGGGGAGGGGGCCCTGCAGGGTGTCATGGCGCCGAGGGTGGAGGCGTTTCAGGAAGGATGGACTGAACAAGGCAGAAACAAAGGCCTCCACAGCCTCTGGCCACTCCCAGTGGCCTGCTCCTTCCAGCGCCCATCTGCTCTGTTAATAATCTGTCACCTCCCCTGGTTCGTGAGCTCCGCCAGGCAGGAGCAGAAAGGCCTTGGTTACCACTGAACCCGGCGCACAAACCCCTGCTCAGTGAGTCTGTGCTAAGTCAAAGCGGGGTCGGATGAAGCTGCAAAGGGCCCTGGCCGTGGCCCTCGGGAGTCCCTGGAGTCAGACCACAGGGCGGGGCTGCTCCCATGAGGGGAAGGAGGGCAGGGCAGCTGAGAGGGGAGGCACGCTGGGGAGAAGGGGCTTTTTCTTAAATAGGTTTGAGGGGGTTTGAAGGCCAGAGAGAAGCAGGGATGGGGCGGGCACACAGGAAGGTGGTCAGGTGGCCAGCTCTGCCCTCTCCCCGGCTGGCGCTGCTGTGGCCTGTGTGGCCGCTGCTTACAATCCAGAGCTTGCCCTGCACTCCACGACCCAAAGGACTGCTCTGGAAGGCTGGCCCGGCCTCGATCAGTATGACCCAAAGGACTGCTCTGGAAGGCTGGCCCGGCCTCGATCTGTGCGACCCAAAGGACTGCTCTGGAAGGCCGGCCCAGCCTCGATCTGTGTGACCCAAAGGACTGCTCTGGAAGGCTGGCCCGGCCTCGATCTGTGTGATTTGCCGGCCTGGGCTGGCACAGTCAAGGCTGTGAGGCAGCCCGGGTGCTTAACAGGACTTAAAAGCGGGACTTCTCATCGGGCACAGGCCAAGACAGAGCAAACATAGATAGAAAATGACCACGTGAAACAAAGTGGAGACATTCTTCAGAATAGTGTGAAAATACTTCCATAATGCAGGATACGAATACTTTTTTAAATGAAGTTTTTGTGTCCTTGTTGCATTGAGAAGTGGTGACCCCATATCCTAGACCTCAGGATGACCCACGCTTGCATTTCAGATCTACTGTCCTGCAGGTACAGCTGCCATTGCTAAGAGTATGTTTCCCATCTTGACACCATAATCACAGTATACACAATTGCACATGGAGGGTATTCACCTTCAAACTATGCTTTCTATAATTTTAGCAAGACAGGAAGAAATACCTCTTTAAAAAGCATGTTTATAACTGTGTAAAAACAAGAATGATAGCATCTTACATTTTTCATTTAAATTTTTAACTCATATCAAACCTGAGATAAAGCCAGCAATTTCAGTCCATGTAACTCTTAAAATTACTTATTTTTCTAAAGATCAATTGACCTCGAATGTGAGAATTTATTTTGAAAAAGTATTTTAAGAAGAAAAGGAGTCCCTAAATTGCTATACAAAGTTGCTTTGCCATCTTAGCGACTGGATGGAAAATAGCTCCTTCGTCACAATGATCCTGGAACATTGAAATCAATTCCCTTTCCTTTTAAGGAAATAATCATTTTCTTACCTTAGACAAGTCTGACCATCTGGTTTTTGCTTTGGTAACAAGATACTGATGAGCCTGTTCACAAGCTAGTTCTGAATCTGCAACCTTCTGTTTTGGTCTTAAAAGAAAAAAAAAAAGAATCTGTTTAAATTTAATGGACTCATTAATCTCTCAAGGGATTCTCCTACCCCGGTTTGTTTCAAAGATAGCGTTAAAGTCTGCTATTTCACATCTGGTCTAACTTAATTCTTAAAATACAGTCTTATTTCCCCAGCTGCATGTTAGGGAAATCTTAAATTTTAGGAGTACTTGCTTATTTCCAGATAAATGCTGTTCAACTTTTCCTGCAGTTCACAAAACAAAAAGGGCTCATTTATTCCCAGAGGGATAAAAAACACACTATAACATTGTCTTCAGATGAAGACAACTAAAAACTTTTATTTCTGGACGTACACGTTGGCGTGATCACGCAGACCAAAGCTAACAGTCCAGGAACACTGTGGGAACGTGACCTACAGACTGAGTCTCAGCTCATGTTCAAAGGTTAGGTCTGTGGGATGTAAAATGATCAAAACTCTGTTTAGTCACAGAACGATGGGCGCCAAGGACACTTTAAAAAAAGACTGTGGCTAGGCCTCCACGGGGCGCAGCGAAGACTGTGGCTGAAGGAGTTTGGGGTGCCCTGGATTCTTCCAATCACTAAAACAAATTAGGGGCACGTGAAACCCTGTAAAACCCTTTGCCACTTCTTTCTCCTCGGTTGCCTTGCTTGGAACCACGCTTGCGCACAGGCACGTGGGTGATCAGTGCATCTTGCCTGAGGGTGAGTAAGGGGGACACCTGAGCGAGGCCCCACAGGGACCCTCACGTGAACTTCCCCTCCAGGGAACCTGGAAAACCAGGGTGGGGACAGCACACAAGCCCCACGTCGCCCTTTTAAAGAAGTGGCGTTATTCATGCTCCAGCAGGTGAGCTGCTCGTAAGGAAAAAAAATCTAAAGTCAACCAGGAGGCCGCCAGTTGAGAAAATGCAACAGTCAAAGCTTTATGTGATCCCCAAAGACGCGGCTTTGTAGCTGACCCTTTGTATGTGATGCCAGGTGGGGAGCACTGTGGTTTTAGGGTAATCGTGGCCTCCACAAGCTCTGTGACCAGTCAGGCTGGAGCTACCGAATCTGGGTTTTCACAGCAGTGCTGGCATTGCCACCCCAGTTTGCAAAAGGGGATGCTGTGGTTTAGAGAGGTGAAATCGCGTTCCAAAAATTGCACAGCCAGTACCGGGAATCCTGGCACTGAAGCTCAGGGTCCTCCCATGCCAGAGGAAAGCCTTTCTCACCGTTGTCATTCCGTCTGAAGCTACAGTTTTGGTAGCCCCTCTACCTTCACTCCTCAGAGGAAAGGATCCATTAAATATTACATTTCACAGAGGTGAGGGCCACCCATGGTTTTTACACACGCAGGATCTTCTTTTCACTTCACGTGTCTATTTCAATTCAACCGGAGCAGTTCTGCTGAGCACCGCTGAGTGCCAGGCACTGTGTGAGGTCCTGGGGAAAGTGAAGCCTGCAGCGTCCCAGAGAAGGCCCTCCTGGAACATCCCACTACTGTCCTACATTTTAAAAGCAGACAGCAGGACACAGTACTGCAACCAACAAATTAAGCAGTAATCATTGCTCTTCATGTGGCTTCTCCTTTGAATCCTTTCTAAGAAACTCTGCTGCTGGTCTCAGCTATCCTGGACCACCCCTCAGGTCCCCTGATGACTGACAGTGCTCCGTACTGGTCACCAACAACACCATGGCCCTCATTACCCCAGAAGCCCACACTGTGCTGTTGACCCATGTGTCACACGGAAAGGGTCTTATTCAGACCAGCGCTTCTTTGGTGAATTACATAAACTTTGACTCCTGTGGTTTGGCAAACAAAAATTCTTGCATTTCCTCAGTGGGCAGGTGCTGAGGACCCGCTGCAGCTGGGCGGGGTCTTCTCCCTCTTCCCATGTCGCTGCTGAAATGGACCAAATGAGGTCATGCCCACTTTCATTTTCTCTCCTGGCAGATGCCAGCTTGTGGGGAACACAGGTGAACTATGGTGGCACACCTCCCCTGACTGAGACCCCCCCAAATACACACAGTCTTTAAATTTGCCAGTTGCTTCTATATTACCAAGTCCGGGGTCTCTGCTGGCTTAACGTGTGACGCTGTTAACAATCTCCCTCTCTCTAGTCACCGTCATGATGCTGCTCTTTAAATGACACCATGGGTTGGAACACCCACCACCTGGCAAATGTGTGCCCTCAGTGAGTGACTCTCCCTCTCTGCCTGCCCCCTCGACCACTCCTCTCTCCTTCCACCCCAAAGCTTATGTACTCTTCTGAGAGGTCATCCCCGCTCCTGTCCCCAGCTACCACCTGGACGCCGTTTGCCCACACTCTGTGCTGTTAGCACGGTAACCTCACCTGCCTCTCCATTCCGTCTCCAACTGTCTACAGGACTGCACAGAATCATGGAATTTCAAGGGTGGAAAAGGATCCAAAGGTCCAGCAGTCTAATCTTCTATCGTTACTTTACCACTAAGGTTTTGGAAGGTTGGGTGGATTATGTTGCATTTTCACAACTATTGTTTAAAAGGACTGTAGGTCCTCACGAGGCCTATTCCCCTGCCTTCACCGTTAGGTGCCTCGTAAATCCTGTCTGAACCCAGAGGACGCACCTGGACTTCCCTCAGAAGGATGGAGATCCTGAGAGGCGTGTTCTATCTCTGCAAAGTCAACTCACTATCAAGCTGATCTCACTGTCTAGACACATGTCCAAGCAGCCTCCCTACCCAATTCCTTTTCCAGGCTATGATGCTGGATTATTTTTCTTAGTGACTCGTGCTCAAACCAGGAGCTCCTACCTATCTCCCATTCATTTCTCCTCTGTACCATTTTATATCCTTGTCTCCTCTAGAGAGATTGGAAGGTTTTTCTGTGGCCTTTTCCAGAAGTTACTTATTTTCTCTCCTATTGTCTGCCTCTTTAGATCTTGACAATCAGTCAGATCCAGCCTTCCTATCAGCCAGACTGTCAGTCACAAATACATACAATGTGCAGCTCTAAGTCCTACAAACACAATGATGAGCATGGTGAACAGAACCCATGTCCTCAAGGAGCTCATCCTGTGATGGCAGGAAGGTACAGCAAACACATGGAAAATTAAGTGAATCAGATAACTTCAGCTACTGCATGTGACTGAGAATGATGGACCAGGGCGGGGTCTGGGGCACTTCAGCCAAGAAGACCAGAGAGCGGGGACTCCTTGAGGCATGAGTGATGACCCAGTTAAGATGGAGTAGACACATATACTTACTTCATCCTGTCTCTTCCACTGGTTACAACCAAAAACTCTAGACAGAATACAAAAAGCAACTCTCTGAAGACAGTAAAAAGTAAATAATAGGAGGCTTATGGAGAGGGAAATCAAAACTTGAAGAATGACTTACATAATGGTGAGGTTCATGGGCTTTTTTCCTCCCATATTTCCAACTTAAGGGCTGCTTAAAGGCAGTCCTAATTCTGGAACTGTGCGGTGGATATGGACAGAAAAATCTCCAAAAGAAAGTCTGTTTTTCTGACCGAAGAACTAGGAAGGTGAGCCCCTGAAGTACAAAGAGCATGGGGGAATCCCCCCTTTCTTGTCTCTTTTTACTGTCTCATTCCTGATCTGGGGCAAGCCCAGTTACAAAACTGCCCTTCTATGGTGGTGCCAGCAATAGTATTGGCCAAGTAGGTACCCACAACTGAAATTCTTCTCTCTAACCAGAGGAGATGGTAAAAGGGGTCCCTGTGTTCAAGGAGGATTGGAGAAATCCACATTATTTTCTCTTTCTCGTTTTTATCTCACCATGTTGGCCTGGAGGGGGACCCAGTCATGAGAAGCACTCAGTAGCACAGAATGGCTAAAACCTAAGATTGTCCAACCAAAAGGGGTCCCTGAGTGCTGGAGAGTGTGGGGAGAAATCATAGAGAGGGCTAGAAGAAGGGACGCCCAAATGAATGAAGGAAGTTCCAGGTTCACCTGTGATGTGCACATGTGTGAAACTAACCCAGAGCAGCAGAGTGAAAGCGTTGAGAGCTTTACTACAGTGTAGTTAAGACTGTCTCCTGCATGCTGCACTCGTGGGCTCACCTGATAGAGCTGCGATGGCTTTGAAAGCTGAACCGATGTTGAAACCACAGAAGGCAGGCCAGGACTTGCACTGTGAAACTAAATGGGCTGATTGCCTGCCTAAAAAAGATCAATCCGTCAACGCATCACCAAGGATGTTAACGGGACCAGGGTGTCACAACATAACATTAAAAATGTCCATGATACAGTCCAAAATTACTCAATATACAGAGGACCAGGAAAATCCCAACAATTTTCAAGATAAAAGACAGCAAGCTTGACCCAGATGTTGAAATTATCATATTTTAAAGCAGCTATTATAACCATGAAGTAAGAGTACACATTCTTAAAATAAATGGAAAGACCAGTTCTGAGCAAAGAAATTGCAGTCAAAAAAAAAAAAAAAAGAACCAAGTGGAAACTTTAGAACTAGAAAAAACAACAACTGAAATAAAATTTTCACTGGATTGGCTCAAGGACAGAATGGAGATGACAGAGGAGTGAGTCAGTGAACTTGAAAATAGATGACTAGAAATAATCTAATCTGATCAACAGAGGAAAAAGAAAGAATATATCTCCAAGGACTATGATAGAGAGACCTGTGATACAAAAACAAAAGGTCTAACACCCATGTCACTGGAGTGCTGAAAGGAGAAGAGAAAAAGATTGGTACAGAAAAAAACTGAAAACTTCAGGAAATAATAGCTGAAACCTGCCCAAATTTGATGGAAAAACATAAATTTACAGATTCAGGAAGTTCAGCAAACCTCAAAAAAGATAAACTCAAAGAAAATCATGCTCAAACACATCATACTAAAACTACTGAAAACCAAAGCTAAAGAAAAAATCTTGAAAGCGACCTGAGACAAATGACACATTACAGAGAGAAAACCACTTGAATGACTGTAGATTTCTCCTCACAAACTGTGGAGGCCAGAAGACAATGGAACAACATTTTTAAAGTGTTATAACAAAAGAATTGTCAACCCATAATTCTATATCCAGAAAAAAAAACTGTTAGGAATGAAGGAGCAATAAAGATATGCTCAATGAAGGAATATTATGATAACTTGCCTCCAGTAGACATGCTGAAAGAAGTTCTTCAGGGGAACGAAAATGACAGCAGAGAGAGACACTTTTGAGCTTGAGAAATAAAAGAAGAGAAGCAGAAATGGGAAATACAAATATACTTTTTCTCAGAGTTTCAAAACACATGAAGCATAAATTGATAAAAATGGAAGTAGAAATAGACAGATGCAAAATTTTTGTTGGTGACGTCAACACTCCTCTCTCAGTAATTGATAGAACAAATAGAAAATAAGCGAGAACCTAAACACTATGACCAACTTGATCTTACTGACATTTATAGAACCCTCCACCCAACAACAGTCCGATATACATTCTTTTCAAGATACATGGAATGTTCACCAAGACAGATGGTTTCTAGGGTCATAAAATGAACCCTACCAAATTTAGAAGAATTAAAATCATACGAAGCGTGTTATCTAAACTGAACAGGATTAAACTAGAAATCAATAACAGATAGTTGGAAACCATGGAAATATTTTGAAAAAAACCCCCATATTTCTAAGTAATCCAAGGTTTCAAGAAACAGTCTAAAGGGAAATTAGAAAACGTTTTGAACTGAATGAAAATAAACACTATAACATATCCAAATTTGTGAAATGCAGCTAAATCAGTGCCTACGAGGAACCTGATAGCGTTAAGGGCTCATATAGAAAAGAAAGAATTCAAATAAAAAATCTGAGTTTTCAGCTTAAGAAAATATAAAAGGAGGGCAAACTACAGTTGCTCCTTGCACAACACAGGTTTGGACAGCACGAGTCCACTTATATGCTGATTTTTTGCAACAAATATATTGGAAAATTTTTTGTAGATTTGTGACAATTTGAAAAAAATTCACAGATTAACCACATAGCCTAGAAATATTGAAAAAAATTAAGGAAAAGTTAGATATGTCATGAATGTATAAAATATAATAGATGTAGATACTAGTGTATCCTTACATAGGCACAAGGTGAGTGATATTTAATATAAAATTAATATGTTAGTTTTCTTCCTGTTCTATAACTTTGCTTTCAAAGAATTATATTACCGTACAGGTTGCTTCTCTCTCTCTCTCTCGTATTGGAGAAATTGTGTATCAGACTATCATCACAGGCAAATGGGTTTTTTTTAGAGGAACGATTCCAATACTGTATTATGAATATGATTGGAATACTGTATGCTATAAAAATTTTATGATTCATTCTTTACTGTATAGGCTAGGCTACCATGAAGCAATTATATCGGTTACACCACACTCCCATAAAGCAATCGTACTGCTGCTTCTTTGTTAACAATGCATGCATCGTTATACCTCTAAACAAATATGAATTTCTTTTTCACATTATCTTTCCAGTTTTGATGTCCAGAGTTATACACCAAAATGTATGGCGCCTGCAGTGTTTTGTACTGTGTGAGACAATATTGATATGGGTACTGATAGACGGATGATTTATCTTGTAAAAGACAATGTAAACTTACAGTATTGATAAACACAGTGCTATAAATGTATTTTCTCTCTCTTATGACCTTTTTTTAAACATCTTTATTGGAGTATAATTGCTTTACAATGGTGTGTTAGTTTCTGCTTTATAACAAAGTGAATCAGCTATACATATACATATATCCCCATATCCCCTCCCTCTTGCGTCTCCCTCTCACCCTCTCTATCCCACCCCTCTAGGTGGTCACAAAGCACTGAGCTGATCTCCCTGTGCTATGTGGCTGCTTCCCACTACCTATCTGTTTTACATTTGGTAGTGTATATAAGTTTCTTATGACTTTCTTAATAACATTTTCTTTTCTCTAGCTTGCTTTATCGTAAGAATACAGTATGTAACACATATAACATACAAACTATGTGTTGATTGACTTTATGTTATTGGTAAGCTTCCAGTCAACAGTAAGCTGTTAGTAGTTAAGTTTGGGGGGAGTCAAAAGCTATACACAGATTTTTGACTGTGCAGGGGGTTGGCGCCCCTAACCCCTGTGTTGTTCAAGGATCAACTGTATACTTAAAGCAAGAAGAAAGGAGAAAATAGTAAAGAATAGAAATCAATGAAATCGAAACAGAAAAACAATAGAGAAAAAGAAATGAAACATAAAGCTGGTTCTTTGAAAATATCAATAAAATTGACAAACCTTCAGCTAAATGAATCAAGAACAAACGAGAGAAGACATCAACTACCAATATAAGAAATGAAAAAAGGGACATCACTAAAGACCCCACAGATATTAAAAGAATAGTAAGGGAATACTATGAACAACTTCATTTTTATGAATTTAACAACTTAGATGAAACGGACCAATAGTTTAAAAGACAAAAATTACTAAAACTCGGTCAAGAAGCAATAGAAACCCTGAATGATCCTATAACTATTAAAGTAATTAGATTTGTGGTTAAAATTCTTCTGACAAAGGAAACTCTAGGACCTGATGATTTCATTGGTGAATCTTATCAAATATTTAAAGAAGAAATAGTGATTCTGTATGATCGAGAAAATAGAAGAGTGGCATTCATGACTTTTATTCTTTCTTAGAGGTCTTCCAAAAAAGAACAAAAAATGTATTTATTTTCTTTATGAAATAAAACTCCTATCTTGCAATTACCATGTGGGTCCATTGAAACCTCTTAGAATATGATAGATCATGGGACCTTAGTGATCTTGATTTAATCATACTAGATCTATTTCATTATTCTAAGAAATATTCAGTCATTGCTCATTAATTATTTCCAGCTATGCTAAAAAAAGGAGACTAAATAATAAGAAGAAAACAAAAAATGATGGCATCTCCTAGCAGGATGATACAATATTGAAATGAATCACCACTATTACATCATCCTTCAGTTTTCTGATTGCACTGCTCTAAGTGTAACAGCATCTTTCAAGAAGGTAAAAAGAAGACAGTGACACCATCCTTGTCGTCTTATGTTAGCATTCACTGAATATAGTTGAAAATTGAGAATTATTTCATGCGCAAGTGGCAAAGGGAAGAAAACTGAGATCAGGAAATGTTTCGCAATTATTAGATGAACCAGAAGATGATGGTGAACTTGATCATATAAGCCAAATCTCTTGATGACTGCGCAAGTGATACATGTCTAAGAACAACAAGGAAATTTGTTATTTTCATTTAGTTAGTCATTCATCAGGAACGACTGGATCGTACAATATTTTGTGACAAGAAGCTGACCATCTAATTCTGCTAAAAGGACACTTGACAGTATTCTTTCATCTCTGATGATGTACATGTACCAAAATGTACTTGATGTGGGTTGTCAGTAGATAAATGGACAAGGCCCGTGTGTTTTAAACAAGGGAATGGATTGGGAGGAAACAGATGGTGTAAATGAAACAGGTCATTGGACCAATCACTCTAATTGGTATTTACACATTTAAAAATGATGTGCAGTTATGAAGCAAACGAAATGGTCTTCCGCTCTTTGACAAAATTATGAACCTTCAAAGTTTTCAGAAGTAGTGCATTTTGATGATGCAGCTGGAAAGTGAAGGCCCGGAAGGCAGAGGGGCCCCACTGAGAGGGCAGGATGGCTTCCAATAAGGCAAGGCATCTAGGTTTGGCTGGTGGAGAGTGAGGCTGGGGAGGGTGAGAGAGGCTGAGCTCTCCAGGCAGAGGAAGGGGCCCCTCCCCAGAGGCATCCTGGGTTCCAATCTCTGTTCACCGCCCATCACCTGGGTCCTTTTGGACAAGTCAGTAACTTTTCTCTAGGCCCCAATTCCTTCAACTGCAAAGGCAGGAGGTGATGCCTCCTTAAAGGGCTGTGGGGTATGAAAAGATATACCTTCATGAAACACAGGTATGGGGTCCGGCCATGGGAAGGCTTGGCTTTCTAAAGCAGTGCCTTGGTTGGGGTCTCAAAGCTCGCTCTCCACCAGACCCTTGGAGCCCAAGCTGGGTCTCCCTGGAACCCACCGCTTCCTCTATATCCATCCTCTACTCTGGGGCTGCTGAAGGATGTTTCTATGGCACAATGTGACCCACACACTCCACGGCATAAAATCCTCTCCTGCCTACTGACCAAGCCTGGCACTCGAGCCCCGTCACATCCGGCCCTCCTGCATCTCGAGGCCTCCTCTCCCACTGTGCATGCCACTTCTGAATACGCATCCTCTCCCCATTCCCTCAATGTGCTCCACACTCCCACCTCTGTGGTTTTGCAAATGCTGTTCCCCGGCCTTGAACCACGGTCTGGTAACCTGGCACCGGACGAACTCCTACTCACACCTCAAGACCCAACTGAAATGTCCTGCTTTTTCTGTGCACCTCAAGCAGGCTTAGCCTCTTGCCTCCCTGTGGCACTTCAGACATCCTTCTATTTCTTTATTTTTGTACGTGTCGCAGTTCAGCCCCGAGCCCCTCAAAGGGAGTGTTCATCTCATCCATCTTTGTACCTCCGAGTCCTGGGGCGACACTGAGCACACAGCAGACCCTCAGTAAATGTGTGATGAATGAACAAATAATATAACTAAGAAGGTGGAATCATTTGGATGGGAAGATTGCGCTTTGTGGTTGAAATTTTCCATATCCATTCTGCATACATTCTCCAGAAAGTTCTTTCTGAAGGATATTTTTGTGCTTTGTTTTAACATTAAGCAATCAAGTCTCATATTAAAGCTCCTCATAAATGGAGCAATTGGAAGCAGGTGTTCAACTCACGTGTGACATGATCATTTCACTTAGAAAGAGGCTACAGTCGTTTTCTTTCTCACTGGCTTTTTAAGTATAGACAAAATAAAACCAGCAAATTCAGAGGGAAAAATTAAAGTGCAAGATCAGAGGGCCTCTGCAGCCTAGCCAAGTGCCACAAAGTCTGGTTCAGTGACAGGGGCTTCTGGGGGTTCCCCCTTCCAGGGGTTGCCCTTGCCAGGTGGAAGGGGCACTTGCCTATAGCCCCTGGGGGCTGGGAGTACCTCAAGGGCAGAAGGACCCAGTGAATGCCACTACTGCGTTGTATCACTGTAGCAGCAAATCCAGTGGATGGTAACGTTTCAAAAAAATATTAATAGTGTACTTATAATAATTGGTAAAGGAATGGCTGAATGGCTACTTCATTCATGCCTGTCAACAGATCTCAATGGAGAGCAGACTGTGACACGTCCCGGTAAGATGGGAACCCACTACCGCTTCAAGGAGCAGATGCTCTTACTGAGAGAAGCCAAGGAGACAAACAGAGTCACAGCTCAGCTGGACGCAGAGATTTTCCTGCTGTGAATGAGGCCAGCATTGGGTGGCCGGGGGTCTGGTGGGGAGCACTGCCCAGGAAAGGGCTGGAAGGGGTCTTCGCACCTCCGAAAGCAGCTGGCACGGCTGAGCCCAAATTTATAAAAAGAAAAATATACAAGTATATATGTGCATTTATGCACATAGAAAAAAGACTGAAATGACACTCAGTATCCATCAGTTACCATAAGGTGTTCTGTACTTCCCCAGTTCACACCTACTGCCCAGGTTAACGTCTCAGGCCTGGAGGAAGTCCACGTGTTCTCCTGACAAGCACCGCACCTCCCTCTGCATACGGTGTCCCCAAATGTCTTGGAAGGCTGAGCAACACGTGTATATATCAGACCCAAGGCTCATAAAAAGAAAAACAGATATGTATATATTTATGTGCAAAGCAACAAAACCAGGATGATACACTTTGAAATACAAAAATGACGCTCACAGGTGCTTAGATCAGGTGTATCTTCTAACCTGTACCTGCATTTTCTAGTCTTTCTACACTGAATGTGTAATTCTGAATGTGATTTTTCTTGAACTAAGGAAAAGACAAAATAAACACCTCCTGGGGGGCAACTCCATCCTCTGCACCCGTGTGTGGACACGGTGTTAATGCTGACCCATGGTGCTCTCCTACCTAATGAGTCTCTGAGGCATGGTGTCTTCTATTCTGAACGGTCTCTTCTCACACAAATTTTGAAATTCGTGGAAATTTAACGTGACGCTGAGCCTCAAGCCAAGAAGGCCCAGGAATCGCTCGAAATCCTCATCCTTCAGGTTGAAGAGCAGGTGCTGAAGCCGATGAAGGTCGTGCATGGTGACGATGCCATCCCTGTCCGTGTCCATCTTAAAGAAGGCCGCGTAGGGGTCCTAGAGTCAAAAACGCAGCATCAAAGCCTGTCCCCCAGAACCTGACGTCATCCCCCGACCCCTGCCCCCCGCGCTGTGGACTCATCTCCAAAGTGAGGAAGGAACCGTGTTTCAACTTGGCATTTTGGAGATTTCACTGCTCCAGGAATATCCTTGCCATGATTTGCTTTCCCCAGGAAATGATGAACTATGTCCTCAGGTACCCTCTTTAAATGCAAAGAGTTCAGGAAAAGGGACAAGACAGGTGTTTCTTTCCCATCTGCTCCCTCGGCTTCTGGGACCGGTACTTCTAGTACCAGAAGTAAGAATGAGTACGCTGGAGCTTTCCAGGACATATAAAAATCTTGCCCTCAAGTTTTTATACAACTTTCATAATGTCTGGCAACTTCTGTCCACGGGAAAGCCAGCGCTGTGCTGATCTCACCCTGAGTTGCCGCCCAGAGGCTGGGCCCTGTTTTGATGCCTGTGCTGAAGGCCCCGCCTGAAATCTGCCTCTGTGTCTGCAGGTCATGCTGCACGAGGGCGGTGATTCCCATTTTACAGATGGGGAAACAGAGGCCTGCAGGGAACCTGTGGTCGAGGCCAGGCTGCACAGCTCAGGGCACACACTGGAGGTGGGTTGCTTAGTTTCAAAGCTCAGCTCTGCTGGCTACTAGCAGAGTGACCAAGGGCAAGAGACTTAACCCTGCCAGGCTTCTCATGTGTAATGGGAGGAGTATAAAGTCCCTGCCTCCGGGGTGGTTGTGAGGATTGAATGTGCTAACGAGGTGAAGCACTTAGGAGGTGACTGACAGGTTTCCTAAGGGCTCTAAAATGTTGTTACGATTACTGTTGCCTGAGGTCGGACAGCAAGTGCCTAGCAGCGGGATCTGAATCAGGTCTGTCTGGGCCAACACCCTGCGGCCCCCCAACACGATCCTGTGTCTCAGGCTTGGAGAGCTACAGCTGCTGTGGTCCCAGTACCCCTGCTGCCATCAGCCCCTGAGGCAGTCCCACCCACGGATCTCTCTGGATACTTCGGAGGCCCCGCCTGTACCTTCACGTCCCAGGACCCTCCACAGAGGTCATGTAAGGCAAGCCCTGCCGTGACTCGAGTGTCCACTTCAAACCTTTTGGGATTTTGTGGCAAGATCTATCTGTACTCACTCACTCATTCTTTCACCAAAAATTACTCAGCACTGACGCATGCAATCACTGCACTAAATACGGTGGGAACCGACTTCAAGTGCTGCCCCTACCTCTCAGAGATGCCACTGTCCAGCGGCCTCTTCTCCAGGAGCACAGCCTGCCGGGGCTGCAGGCCCATCTCTTTGCTGCTGATTCCCTCCACGTCACAGCTCCAACCCCTCGCACACCTCCAAACCCCCGTCTCCAAAGGCTGTGAGATAACTCCCCTTGGACGTCAAAACAAGCAAGGCCGAAATCAAACTCCTGGCCCACGCTAGACCCAGCTCGTCCTCCAGGTCCTTCCCGCTCGTCCTCCGGGTCCCTCACAGCTCGTCCTCCGGGTCCTTCCCGCTCGTCCTCCGGGTCCCTCACAGCTCGTCCTCCGGGTCCTTCCCGCTCGTCCTCCGGGTCCTTCCCGCTCGTCCTCCGAGTCCTTCACAGCCTCGTCGTCCGGGTCCTTCCCGCTCGTCCTCCGGGTCCCTCACAGCCTCGTCGTCCGGGTCCTTCACGCATCGTCCTACGGGTCTACTCACAGCCTCGTACTCAGGGTCCTTCACATGCCTCGTTGCGTCCGGGTTTCTTGCCGCTCGTCCTCCGGTCCTTCCCATGATCTGCGTCACTCGGGTCCTTCCCGTTCGTCCTCCGGGTCGCCTCACAGGCTCGTCCTCCGGTTCCTTCCGTTTTCCTCCGGTCCTACGCTCGTCCTCTCCGGTCCTTCCAGCTCGTTCCTCCGGGTCCTTCCACAGCTCGTCTCCGGGTCCCTCACAGCTCGTCCTCCGCGTGTCCCTTCTCCGCTCGTCCTCGGTCCTTCACAGCCTCGTCCTTTCGTTTCACGCGTCCTTTGCTAAGAGTGCCTGCCGGGTCCTTCTCCGTCCTAGTCCTCGAGTCCCTTTCTAGCCTCGTCGTCCGGGTGTCACTTTCGGGCTCGTCTCTCCGGGTCCTCTACAGCCTCGTCGTGTCCGGGTCCTTCCGCTCGTCTCCGCGGTCCCCTCACAGCCTCGTTGCTGTCCTCCGTGGTCCTCACAGTCCCTGTTGTCCTCCGGGTCCCTCCAGCTCGTCCTTCCGCTGGTCCTTCCCAGCTCGTCCTCCGGGTTCGCCTTCCAGCTCATCTCCGGGTCCCTCACAGTCGTCCTGGTCCTCCGCGTCTCTGGTCACTTCCGCTCGTCTCGGGTCTTCCGCCTGTCCTCGGGTCCCCACAGCTCGTTTCCTCCGTTGTTTCGCTATGTCCTCGGGTCCTTCCAGCTCGTCCTCCGGGTCCTTCAGCTCATCCTCCGGTCCTCACGATCGTCCTCCGGGTCTTCTCCGCTCGTCGTCCTTCGGGTATTCGCTTGTCCTCGGGTCCTTCTCCGCTTGCCTCCGGGTTCCTCACGCTCGTCCTCCGGGTCCTTCCAGCTCGTCCTCCGGGTTTCCGTCTCACAGCTCGTCCTCTCGGGGTTTCCGTGGGTCCTCCGGGTCCCTCACAGCTGTTCCGGGTCCTTCCGCTCGTCCTCGGTGGTCCCTCCGCCTCGTCTCGGGTCCTTCCCGCTGTCCTCGGGTCCCTAGTCGTCCTCCGGTCCTTCCCGCTCGTCCTCGGGTTCCTTCACAGCTCGGTCCTCCGGTCCTTCCCAGGCTCGTCCTCGGGTCCTTCCAGCCTCGTCCTCCGGGTCCCTCACAGCTCGTCCTCCGGGTCTTCCCGCTCGGCCTCGGGTCTTCCCGGGTCCTCGGGTCCCCATCAGCCGGTCCTCCGGGTCTTCCAGCTCGTCCTCGGGTCCCTACAGTCGTTCCTCGGGTCCTTCCAGCTCGGTTCCTCCGGTCTCAGCTCATCCTCCGTGGTCCCTCTAAGCTCGTCCTGGGTCCTTCCCGCTGTTCCTCCGGGTCCTTCCAGCCTCGTCCTCCGCGGTCTTTCCCAGCTCGTCCCGGGTCCCTCAGCTCGCCTCCGGGTCCTTCCCGCTGTCCTCCGGGTCCTTCCCAGCTCGTTCCTCGGGTCCTTTCGCTTCATCCCGGGTCCTTCCAGCTCATCCTCCGGGTCCCTCACCGCTCGTCCTCGGGTCCTTCAGCTCGTCCTCCGGGTCCTTCCAGCTCATCCTCGGGTCCTTCCAGCTCATCCTCCGGGTTCCCTCACAGCTTGTCCTCCGGGTCCTTCCAGCTCGTCCTCGGGTCTTCACAGCCTCGTTCCTCCGGGTTCCCTCAACAGCCTCGTCCTCCGGGTCCATCACAGCCTTGTCCTCCGGGTCCTTCCCGGCTGTCCTCCGGGTCCCTCAAGCTCGTCCTCCGGGTCCTTCCCGCTCGTCCTCCGGGTCCTTCCCGCTCGTCCTCCGGGTCCTTCCATGCTGTCCTCCGGGTCCTCACAGCTCGTCCTCCGGGTCTTCCAGCTCGTCCTCCGGGTCCCTCACAGCTCGTCCTCCGGGTCCTTCCAGCTCGTTCCTCCGGGGGTCCCTCACAGTCGTCCTCGGGTCCTTCCCGCTTGTCCTCGGGTCCTTCAGCTATCCTCCGGTTGTCCCTCACAGCTCGTCCTCGGGTCCTTCCAGCTCTCCTCGGGTCCTTCGTGTCTCGGGTCCTCAGATCGTTTCCTGGGTCCTCCACAGCTCGTCCTCGGGTCCTTCCAGCTGCGTCCTCCGGGTCCTTCCCGGGTAGTCCTCCGTGTCCTTCCCGCTCGTCTTCCGGGTCTCCGTCGTCCTCCGGGTCCTTCCGTCGTCCTTCCGGTCCCTCACAGCCGCTGTCCTCCGGTGTCCTTCCGCTCGTCCTCGGGTCTCTTCCTCGCCTCGTCGTCCGGGTCCTACGCTCGTCTCGGGTCCCTCACAGCTTCGTCCTCCGGGTCCTTCCCGCGTCGTCCTCGGGTCCTTCTCAGCCTCGTCCTCCGGGTCCTTCACAGCCTCGTCTCTCCGGGGGTCCCTCACCGCTTCGTCCTCCGGTGTCCTTCCCGTCTGTCCTCGGGTCCTTCCAGCTTCCTCCGGGTCCCTCACAGCTGTCCTCGGGTCCTTCCAGCAGCGTCTCTCCGGGTCCTTCCCGCTTGTCTTCCGGGGTCTTCCTTCCCGCTGTGTCTCCGGGGTCCTCAAAGCTCGTCTCCGGGTCCTTCCAGCTCGTCCTCGGGTCCCTCACAGTCTCGTCCTCCGGGTTTGCCTTGTCTCCGGGTGTGTTTTGGGTTCGCTCGTTCGGGTCCTTCCAGCTCATCCTCCGGGTCCTTCCCGCTCGTCCTCCGGGTCCTTCCAGCTCGTCCTCCGGGTCCTTCCCGCTCGTCCTCCGGGTCCCTCACAGCCTCGTCGTCCGGGTCCTTCCCGCTCGTCCTCCGGGTCCCTCACAGCCTCGTCCTCCGGGTCCTTCCCGCTCGTCCTCCGGGTCCTTCCCAGCCTCGTCCTCCGGGTCCTTCACAGCTCGTCCTCCGGGTCCCCCACAGCTCGTCCTCCGGGTCCTTCCAGCTCGTCCTCCGGGTCCCTCACAGCTCGTCCTCCGGGTCCTTCCCGCTCGTCCTCCGGGTCCTTCCAGCTCGTCCTCCGGGTCCCTCACAGCTCGTCCTCCGGGTCCTTCCAGCTGAAGAAGTGGCAGCGTCTTCTTTCTTTTGCTCAGACCACAAACCTAGGGAGCGTCCCTGGGTCCTCCCTTTGCCTCACACCCCGCATCCAATCTGCCCACACAGCCATGGGTTCAGAGCTTCACTTCTCCCACTTCCACTGCCTCCACCCGGACCCAAGGCTCCTGGGCTTCCCGGCTCCCACCCACGCCCAGCCCCCTATTCTACAGCAGCCAGTGATACCTGCACAGCTCAATCCAGTGCACGTCGCTCCTCTGCTCCACCCACGGCACTCGGGGTCCAATCCTCAATCCTGACTGTGGCCCCAGCCCCCTACCCCTCTGCCCTCATCTCCTCCCCGCTCACCCTTGCTGGGTTTTTTTTGGGGGGGGGGTGCACGACTCTGTCAGGTACATGACTTTGATCTTCTTGGGGTCGAACTTGGGCAGCATGGTGGAGGCGGCTGGTGTTAGATGAACCCGGATTCGGGACGACTGAAGAAAGTTGCACCTTGGCCTCCTCCGAGCCGAGAGCCGAAAGCTACTTGTTGCTGTTGGAACATGCCAGGCCTGCCTCCAGCACTCCAGGGATTCTCCACCAGACCTGCTGGGCCTCTGGTCTCTGCCCGAATGCCACCTCTCCAGGGAGGCATTTCCTGTCCCCTCTGTACAAGGGCACCACCCTGATGGGTCTCTGGCCTCTCACCCTGCTTTATTTTTCTTCCTAGCCCGTTTCACCACCTGACACTCTGGAGACTCACGTGCTCACTGTCTGCTCCACCTCTAAAGGTAAACGTGGGCTCTGATCCATTCCTCGTGACAGCTCCAGTCCAGAGAGCAGTGCTTAAGAAACATCCGTGGACTGAGGCTGGGTACGAACGACGCAGCACATGTTTCCTGGGCACCTATGATGCACCAAGCGCCCTGCCAGGTACAGGGACGTACTGATAACTGGCCCCTGACATCAAGATTCTCAGTCCAGTAGGGAAGAAAGATGTGTAAGCAAATTACAGCAAGTCAGCGTGATAAATGCAGCAAAAGGTGGGGGTAGAAGTGCTCTGACGCAGCCCTAATTGCTGGACTACAGGGACAATCTAGATGCCATGGAAACCCATATTTATAATCTTCACAAATTTAAAACATTTACTCATTCCCTGAATCTCAGTCTTTGACTTCCCAGCATGAAGACTCCTAATTTTATTGCAGCCAATATATGTTGGAGTGAAAAGGATATTATTTCAATTCCTGGCTACGACATTTACTAGGTATGTGGCTTTGGGGAAGTCTCTCCCCATCTCTGACCCTCCGTTTCTTCATCTATAAAATGGGAACGCTAGCGCCTACTTGATAGGCTAGTTGTGGGGACTGAAACAACTGAGGCCGTGTAGGTTCACTGCCTGGCATGTAAAGTGAATTCTCTTATGCATTCAACAAACACCTATTTGCATGGCACGCACCGTGGTAGCCAGTTGTGTTATCGTGCCTTGACGTCTCATGGAATTACAAGTCCCCCACACTGCATGCCAGAAGGTGAGTGGACAGCAGCAGACCTCCTAGCAGGTCTGAAGGGCCGGAGGGAGGACCAAGAACTTAAGAAGGACCAGCGCTTTGGTAGGAGTTAGCTGGTCACAGAGAGAGGAGTGACAATCCAGACAAAGGAGCAGGATGTGCAAGGCCAGGAAGGGAAGGCTGGGTGCTGGCCGGAGTGTGACGGGAGGAGAAGGGGAGTCGAGAGGGGCCAGAGAGGGGCTGCAGACCAGCCAGGCAGGACCCGGGCTCATCCTAAGAGAAAGGGGACACTCTGACCAGAGCTGCGTGTTGGGATCACCCTGCAAGGTCAGGTGTCCAGGACAGATTGTGAAGTGAAAAATGCAGCGGCAGAAGCATATGTATAGGAGACCCTATTTGTGTGGGGATTTTGATCCTGCTTGCTTTTTTAAAATATACATGATTTCACAGACATCCGCCTGAACCTGCACGGACGCTGTCTAGAGGGTGAGGTTGACAGTGAACCCACAAGGGCCACAGGAACCTGTCCCCAGGTCACCCAGGGGGTCTCTGTGCCTGCTTTCCTCACCATAGTCAGGGAGAGGGGGACGCCCCTTGTTTGGTCACAATGAATTATTTCCTTCGACTGGTGGTGGTCTTTGGCCTGGGCTATGAGGTTGAGGCTGCCTTACTCAACTGTGCTGTTGTCCGTAAACCTAACGGTGCTGAGATGGACTCATCTGGCTACAAAGTCGCTGGGCAGACAACAGCAGCAGCAGGATTAATAGCATTTTCAACTAATACAAAATCGTTTCTTCATTATTGATGGAGAGAGAGATTCAAGAATTTCTCATGAATAGGAGCTCAATAAAAGAAATAAAGTGACGGTACCTTCCCACTCAACAATCAAGACACAGTCTTTGGGACTTCCCTGGTGTCGCAGTGGTTAAGAATCTGCCTGCCAGTGCAGGGGACACAGGTTTGATCTCTGCTCCGGGAAGATCCCACGTGCCGCAGAGCAATTAAGCCCATGCACCTCAACTACTGAGCCTGCGCTCTAGAGCCCGTGCGCCACAACTACTGAAGCCCGCGCGCCTAGAGCCCGTGCTTTGCAACAAGAGAAGCCACCGCAATGAGAAGCCCGTGCGCCGCAATGAAGAGTAGCCCCCGCTCTCTGCAACTAGAGAAAGCCTGCACGCAGCAATGAAGACCCAACACAGCCAAAAATAATAGATAAATAAAATGAATAAATTTATTTAAAAAAAAAAGACACACTCTTTGTCCCGTTTACATATACGCGTGAGGGCAACGAGCAGCCCCCCAGGGAACCTGGATATAACCAGCACCCGAGTCTGTATCACGCAAACCCTGGCAATTAGGGGTTCACGTCTTTGTCTTATCTACTAGGTTATAAGTTCTTTGCAGGATGGGTGGGTGTTGGTGAACGTTTTTAGTTAACTATTTAAAATAAAGACCATCTTAGGAAATACGGGACATCTGTGCACCGTAACCAAGCTACACTGATAATAAACGTAGGAAGGCGGTGGCGCCAGCAGGGAGCTTGGCCTCCCCATGTCCCCAGGGGAAAGGAGAGTTGGGAGGAGACAGGCGGGGAGGGGCCAGAGCAAGGGGCCTGGGCTGCCATGGGTGAGGCCGCAGGGCAAAGGCAGCAGCGGGCGATGGCCACCCGGCCCTGCTAACCAGCACGGAGGGGCTGCTGCCCCCGTGCCTCTGCTTCCCCTTCCTCCCTCTCTCCCTCCCGCCAGGCTCTCCGCCCCGTAAACGACCCCCGCCTGCTCCGTGCTCTTCTCCGCTGGGCATCACATTGGACAAAATAATGAGGACTAACCCTCCCTCTATCTGCTTACGGTGACCATATGTTTTCAAACCAAGAATTAGGACGTACAGTCTGATGGTCGGACCGAATAGTCAAAGTCAGAACCATGCCGCAAATCCGAGCTAGACAGTCATCATGAGTTTATATTTTAAAATGGGAGCTCAGTAATAACCGAAATGAATCTCCAATTGGCAATCCACGCGGGGAAGATGTTTCAAGCACAGCAAACTCTGGATGCCCTGCCCCTGGGGGCTGGCTCCACCCACAGGGTGCTCCCCACCTCTCCTCCCCTGGGCTCACTGGATTTTCAGCTACTGAGGTGTTTGCCCCTGCATACCCTGGGGTCTCCACACCCTGGGGTCTCCACACCCTGGCGAGGACACATTCTAACTCCCTCGTGCCCTCTGCCCCGTTTCGTAGCTAATGTGGTCGATTTATCAATTTTCCTTCCCACTTTAATGACCCTCTTTTACTTCTCAACACAAAAACATTTGAGGTCATTCCTGCCTCTGTGTTTGAATGGCTGCTATTTCTCCTGTCTTATCCATTACAGCTTCTGCATGCAAACCACGCCTCGGTCACGCAGACCTGGGAGCTTTCCCTTAAAGCCCATGACCTGTCTGCCACCCGCCTTAAGCAAGCCCACTCTTCTATTTTTCACTCCCTTCTTTTTCTGGCCAGCACATGCTGAGGGTTTAAGATTTGGTTCAGGGGTCACCTCCTCCAGGAAGCCCTCCTTAATGGGTTTTTTCCCCTGTGCTCCCATAGCACAGTACCGGTCCCTCTACGGCAGCCAATCATGATGTGTCGAATTGTCTGTTGACCATCTGTGTCTTGGGCTGGACTGAGCTCTCTGAGCAGGGCTCCCATATTTCAGCCCTAGCTTTCAGCCGAGAGTCCAGCTTATGACATGTAAGTGCCCAATGCTTGTTTGGTGAGTGCAGGAGTAGAGTGGATGGAATGCCTGAAAGCATCCTGAATTCACTGTAACTTGGGTTGTTATGCCCCTTCCCACCCCTCCCTGTCTTGTGAGGAGGGTCTCCTTACTTCTCTAAGGCCTTGGAGGGGCAGAAGGCAGACCCAGCAAAGTGTCAGCAGGGAAGGGCCTCGGGGAGGAGAGGGGATCACAGAGTTAAGCCCTGTCCCGGGAAGGGGAGAAAAGGCAAGCCCAGTCTGCGGATGGAGCGCTCTGTGTCCCGACGAGCGGAATGTGCTGGGGCCGCAGGGCTCACACCCGCTGCAGCTGAATGGCTGTGACCGAGGAGAGGGTAGGAGGGGTGTCTGGAGAAGCCAAGTGGCAGAGAGGTCATGATTTACCCGGAAGGATTCCTTCAGTCTCCGGGGGGAACTGTCTCAGGCACTCTTCAGCAGTTATAAAGTAGCCGTCCAAGTTCCCTTTGGAAAGAACTGGAGTCTGAGATGAACTCACTTCTGGCCCGTTCATCTTAGGATCTGAAACAATGACGTATATCAGGGGACTTCCCTTAGTGGCGAGCACGGCTCTTTATTTCTATGTCAACACTTGACTTCTTCGGTCCCCAGGCCTGTTAGAACATGATACAGTACTACGGCCCCGCGGACTGAGCCTAGCATGAACTCTCTTATGATCTTAGACATGGCCCCGTCACCACGAGAAGAACCTGTTCTCCAGACCACCAGGACCATGCTCCTGCCCAGCACGTTTCCTGCCTGGCTCCTCTGTCCGTCCTCCAGGGCAGGGACCACATCTTGCCCGTCTCTCCATTCCCAGAGGCAGAGAATGAGGATTCCTGCCTCTTCTGTTTCCTAGAATCATGTCCTAAACACAGGAAAGTGTAATTCAGTCATGAGGCAGGTCCTGAGCTCCTCCGTGCTAGAGGTCTCCGGACAAGTCCTGGTCTTTTCAACAACCCTAAGAGGTACAGTCTCTTCTTGAGCCCAGTTTACACACAAGGAAACCTATTCTTATGCCCATTCTCCAGATAAGGAGATGGAGGCTCACCTCCCCACGGTCACAGGGCTCACAGACTTCACAGCTAACCCAGGCCCGTCAGGTTCCAGAACCCAGCTGGTTGATTACTGCATTAGGCCCTCTCTCTCTCTTAAAACGGAGGAAGGAGGTGTAACCTCCACCTCAAAACCAACCCATTTCCATCAGGTTGTGACACTTTGAGTGTGGCCTTGTCTAAAGCCAGGCTACAACTTGGGACTTGGTTTTGGACGTGAATCTCTGCACATGTCGCACCCACAGCCCCCCTGCCCCCCACGTGGTCTGCAGGATGGGCAGCGGGCAGGGCGTCTGGAGCTTGTGGGCATCCTTGAGTCCAGCCCTGAACCTGGCCTCTGCCTTACCCCCACCTGGGCCTGGAGTGGCCTCCCCGGGCTTCGCTATGCCTGGCAGATAACATGTCCCCCCCCCCCCCGCTGCTTGATCCCCTCTGCCGTGTCCACCCCCAACCCCCCAACGGCCTGGAGCCGCCATCTTCCCCCACCCTCAGCACCTGGTTATATGCTGGGGGGACTGATGGAGGGCAGGGGGGGAAGGAGGGTAGGGGGGAAGCTGCTGAGTGTGGTGCTCGCTCTGTGACAGGCTCACCACCCTGGGACCTCAAGCGAGTGACCACTCACCCTGGGCTCCGATTTCCTCACCGCAGCGATGGATGCACCCGGGCACCGGAAGCACTCGCTAAAATAAACGGGGGTTCCTCCAAGAAGGTCAAAACACGTAGCCAAAGAAAGTGTCAAAATCCTAAAATTCCATGGCTTCCGTGTTGTCTTTTTGGGGGGTGTGGGACCTCTCTCCCTTAGGATCATCAAATGAAATCGGTGGGGGGGGGCGGCGGTGTTGGATGGGTGAGGAGTCCCAGCGGCCAGCTTCTCTAGCGAGGCCCGCCACACCATCCAGTCATCTCCCAGGCCAACCCCGGGGAAGACGGCAAAATGCAAATAGGGCTCCGGATTCCGCCCCATCCAGCCTGCAGTGCATTGATATATCCATGGAGTCATCCATATATATGCGTGATTTCTGCAGCTTTTCCAGAGGGCTTATTTGTCTACCTAAACTTCAGTAAGAGTGGAGACAAGGGAGGGGAGAGACGACAGAGCCAGGACGCGGGAGGCTGGGTGCTGGTCATCCGCCTGCCTGGCGTGCGGCCGGGAGAGCAGATTAAAGAGCAGGTGGCGAACGGGAGGCCCCGCCTCCAGCCCGGACTCCACGGTGCCCAACAAATCTCCTGACAACCATGTGGGTCCGGGATGGGGGTGGGGCAGGAGGGGAGGGACAGTGGCCGGGTGATCCTGGGCAAGTCACTGGATCTTTTAGCACCTCTGCTCCCTTATCTGCAAAAAGGGAGGAAGAACATTTGCCTTGCTGGTGCGTGGGTGTCCCTAATCACAGATAACCAGCATCTATGCTTAGGAGGAGAACCTTAAAGGACACGAGGTGTGATTGGAGAAGCATAGGCTTGGGAGTAAATCGTAGAAACCATTTGGGCTCCTACTATTTGCAGAAGGCTCTGTCCGACAAAATTCTGCACTCACCGTGCGGCTGAGTGAAAAAAAGGCCAAAACACAAAGAAAAAGGTTTTTTAATGTCTGTTTCAGTCTTAGGACTCACACACCGTTTCAACATCTTAGCTCACACTACTTCAACCCCAGCAGCCTAGTGGCACTACTCGGAAAGACCGGCAGGGCCACGGGTGGGAGACAGGTTTGCACTTGGCCATTAGCTACCTTCAAATCCTGTTGCAAAATCAAGATAACTCATCCCTTCTTTCTTATATCCTAATTTTGCAGTCAGCAGAGCATACTGATCGTCATCCATCGGCATTCTGTTATCTTCCAGGACCTGACAAGGAAGACAAGCGAGGGGAGAGGCCGTTAGGTGGTCCCGGGGTCCCTGCCAGCCGAGCCCCTCCAGGCCTGCGGCAGGCTCACCACCATGGCCCCTGTGCTCCAGCCTGTGACTGTTACTTGTCTGCCTCCACCCAAGGCCTCCCTGCGGGCGAGGCCCAGTGTCCTGGGGTTGGGGCCCAGTGCCAGGCTTGTCTGTTGAGTGAATGAGTGAACAAAGAGACGGGCGGGTGGCCGGCCTGGCTTTGGTCGGTCGGCACGGCAGGCACTCGGGGCCGCAAGCATCGCTGCAGACCTTTTCCCTGGCCATGCCGTCCAGGTCTTCAGATTCACGCTTGCTGTGACAGCAGTGGCTTTCAGGGCTCATAAGTGAGATTTATATTCACATATATCCTAGGAAACATGAACAAGATAAAGCAAGGCGGCTTGAGGAGGGAAAACTAGAATTTTGATCGAAGTCTCATGATGGTCCACAGTTTAAACTGTAAGTTACTATGTTTTTTTGCAGGGGGATCCATGGACACCCCTTTTTTCCTCTCCTGGTGTGATCCACTCACTGAAAGTTATCTGTGATCTCTTCATTCCAGTGCACATAACCTACTTATTTTTTTTATTTTTTATTTTTTTGCGGTACGCAGCCTCTCACTGTTGTGGCCTCTCCCGTTGCGGAGCACAGGCTCCGGACGCGCAGGCCCAGCAGCCATGGCTCACGGGCCCAGCCGCTCCGCGGCATGTGGGATCTTCACGGACCGGGGCACGAACCCGCGCTCCCTGCATCGGCAGGCGGACTCCCGACCACTGCGCCACCAGGGAAGCCCCACATAACCTACTTTTTACCAACGGTTTCTACTTTGTGTGAATAGAAAATTCACACCCCTGGTGGGCAGGGGGTGGGAAGCAACTGAGGAAACACACTTCCTTGCATTGCAAACTGAAGCAGAATCATCTAGATGACTCTTCCCAGGAGACGATACCTTCCTAGGAGAAACTGATGAGGTGGGTTGTTCGAAGGGCACGTGATGCTGGCATCCCTTTGCCAGCAGTCAGTTAGTCACCAACCTGGACAGAGCTGCCTGCCTGGAGGTGAACCTCCCGGAAGGGATGCTGAGGGGAAGAGAGGTGGGACCGAAGACAGCACCCCTGCTGTTCTCACGGTAGTCACGATTTAAATGAGAAAACATGGCTTTCCTTCCAGAAAAGGATATTGAATCACAATTCAAAATGTGTCCATGCATCTAAGGGCCAAAGACACCCAGGAAGACTGGATTCTCCCAAGACAGATGCAGGAAAGCTGTGTGGGACAGCCAAGTCTGGAGATGGGTTAGAAGAAAGGCTGTGCCTGAGTGTTGGGGAACACACAGATCAGCCATTAACACGGGGATGATCAGGGGTTATGATGGCACAGGGAGCCAGAGTAAGTTAGACAGCAGAGGAATAGCGGGGTTAGCACCACACTGACTGCATTCTGTGCAGGAAGCTGAATAGGGGAAAGGGAGCAGGAGAATGGGATGAGATAGTACCCATCGCCACCACCACCACCATCATCACCAACCGTCATCACCATCATCACCACCACCACCACCATCATCACCATGATCATCACCACCTTCGTCATCACCACCATCACCACCATCACCACCACCATCATCATGTAGCAGTGCCTATGCCTATTACATGCCAGACATTGTGCTGAGATCTTTACAGATATTAACGTCTCATTTAATCCTTGTCATAAGCCATGAGAAAAGCACTCTTACTAACTCCATTTTAAAGATGTGGAAACTGAGGCTATGAGAGCTGCCCCAGTCACATGGTTAGAAAGTGACAGACCTGGGGTTCCAACCCAGTTCCTCTTAACCCCTATGATGAACTCCACTGTTGGAATAAGGTCACTGGGGCCCAGGCAAAGAACAGGGCAGGCGGAAATGGATAGGAAACGACCGTAGGAAGTGGGGGAGGTGCTCCTCCATGGCGCGCTGGCACTCTCACATGTATCCGAACAGGCCACACAGGCAAAGGCTAATCTGGGTCTCGACAGAACACCTTGAGATGCCCTTGGGACACCAGTGGGTGGGAGGCCTCTAAGAAGTGGCTATGAGGCCACCTCCCACTTTCCCCTATGCCCCGGGAGCAGAGGAGAAACTTCCGGGAAGCTGTCAGGAGACAGTTTCTCCTCCGCTCCCTGGGGTCTGACAGGACAGGTGGAGCCTTGTGCCCCGGCCTCCGCAGACTAGGTCTGCAGAATATAAACCTACTTAGCAGCAACAGGGTACCCACAGCAGCAGTATAGCCATCAGCCCCTGCTTTGGTGCCGCCATTTCTGGTGTGTGGGCTAGGACCAGGGAGCTGGCACCCCTGGCCATCTATGTCAGTAATGAGCTGAATGTGACAGCAGCTCGCTGTGTCTGTGCCCGCCCAGTCGGTCGGGCACTGGCCTTGGCTTGTCTTGTATGCGTGGTGAAGCAAACAAGCTGCAGGATGCGCTCGGTGCGGGATTGGAAGCAGAGCGAAAGGGAGGGCAATGCAGGTGCTGCGGTGCTGCCGGGGGCTCGGTGGAGGTGGGGAGCAGCGCTGGATTCCAAGGCTGCCCCAGGGACCCGCCTGGGGACCTGCGCAGGAGTGCGTGGCTGGGAATTCTGGAGGCTCTGCGCCATCTGCAAACACAGCCAGCCCGTCCCGCTCTGTGCAGGAGCCTGTCCCAGCTCGGGATGGAGCAAAAGCCTTCAGGCAGACTGCCGTGGCCCACACACAGGCACCCAAGCAGCAGTGGGGCTCTGAAACGGATAGATCGGTGGCTTTCTTTGAAAAATTACTTTATATTTTGAAAACAATTATACATGAATTATTCATTGCAAATTCCTCCTGCTCAGTCCTTTCATAAAAACATATGTAATAAATAGTAAGAAAATGTCTGTAGGCAAATGTTTCACAGCCTGGAGGGAGCGCTGAGAAGCACGGGGGAGGCTGGGCATGCCTTAGGCAGCCTGTCCGGAGGTTGCAGGCGTGCCATCCCCTGTGGGCACAGAGCACCACCAAGGATACAATGCCCGGGAGCGCAGTCCCCAGACAGGCACTAAGCATGTCACATACATCAGTGTGCCTCCTGCCCCCACCTCGCACCACTCATTCCTAGGATGAAAAGGGCAGCGAATCAGCTACACTTATCACAACCTTGGAGGCAATTTACAATACAATGTAAGGCGAAACTGCAACATTTATAAAACAGATTTTCAAGTGTTTAACCATTCAAGTTTTGTCCTTTGGTCTTTTCTAGGAGGCATTTCCCTAAGAAAGTTCCTCAAAGAATAACAAACTGTGACCTGGCATATTCTGATTCACCAAATTGTCACTTCCACCATTCCCGGGACATCACTTAGATCGTAGACTGATTCTTCCACATTAGGCCACACCATTTCACGGAGTTGTTGCTGGGCTCTCTCGGTGAAGGCAGGTGCTCCCCGGTAGGTGCCCAGTAACTGGAAGTTGAGTGAGTGATTCAGTCTTTCCAAGTCCAGTTCCTGCAAAGCATCTCGTGCTTTGGGGATATATCCACCAGTCTCTACGTGAGTAATACTTGTTTGCTATGCCTCTGACATCATTTTTGTGGTGGTTTATCTAGGGAGTATAACACACACCCTTAACTTTTAACAGTCTATTTAGTAATATTTAACCACGTCACTTGAAATGTAGGAACCTTGCAACCATGTAGATTCGTACCCTGCCCCTTTCCTTTAAGCTGTAATTGTAGGTTTTTTGACATCTACATATATTCTAAACCCCACAAGACAATGTTAAAATGGTCACTTTAAGCACTCACATGCACTTTTTAAAATTAATTAATTAACTAATTAATTTTTGGCTGCGTTGGGTCTTTGTTGCTGCACCCGGGCTCCCTTTAGTTGTGGTGAGTGGGGACTACTCTTCGTTGCGGTGCACGGGCTTCTCATTGCAATGGCTTCTCTTGTTGCGGAGTACAGGCTCTAGGCGCACGGGTTTCAGCAGTTGTGGCTCGCGGGCTCAGTAGTTGTGACTCGCAGGTTCTAGAGCGCAGGCTCAGTAGTTGTGGCACACGGGCTTAGTTGCTCCACGGCATGTGGGATCTTCCCGGACCAGGGCTCGAACCCGTGTCCCCTGCATTGGCAGGTGGACTCAACCACTGCACCACGAGGGAAGCCCTTAAATGCATTTTAATTAAGAAGAAAATAACCTTTTACATTTAATTGGATATTTACCATTTCCAATGTTCTTTATTCCTTCAGGATCATCTGAGTCTCCATCTAGTATCAAATTCCTTCCCTTCCTTTAGCATATCTTATAGTGAAGATCTGTTTGCAAGGACTTATCTATGTTTCTTTTTAATCTGAAAACATCTTTATTTCACCTTTATTCTTAAAGGAGACTTTTGCTGGATGTGAGGGGTTTTTGTCTGTTTTTGTTTCTGCTTTCCTTTCAGGATGGTAAAGTTTCTGTCCCACTGTCCTCTGGCCTCCATCGTCTCTGATAAGGTGATGGTAATTCAAATAATTGTTCCCCTTTTAATGTGTCATTATTCACATGCTGCTTTAAGATTTCTCTCTTTGATTTTGGTTTTCAGTTTATCTATGACTTTTCTTTGTATTTATCCAACTGTGGGTTTTCTGCATTTCTCAAATTTATACATGTAAAGGTTTCACCAAAAATTGGGAAATTTCAGCCATTATTTCTTCACATATGTCTTCTTCCCTGGTCTTCCTTTCCTTCTGTGACTCCAATTATACCTATGCTAGACCTTTGATGTTGTTCCACATGTCCCTGAGGCAACTGTTCTATTGTTTTTTTAACCTTTTCCTTTCTCTTCTTCAGTTTGTGTAACTTCTGTTGATCTATCTGCAAGCTCACTGACTCTTCCTTTTGTCATCTCCATTCTGTGGTTCAGCCCTTCTGGTGAATTTTTATTTAGGATATTCTTTTTTTCTTCAGTTCTAGAATTTCCATTTGGTTTTTTTCAAAAATTCTATTTCTCTGCTGAGATTTCCTATATTATCATTCATTATGAGTATATTTTCTTTTGCATCACTGAGCATAGTTATAATAGTTACTTTAAAGACTTCGAGTGCTAATTCTAACATCTGGATCATCTTAGAGTCTTTTCTCTTGAGAAAGGTCACGTTTTCCTATTTCTCCATATGTTGATATATTTGGATAGTATCTTGGACGTTATGAATGTTATGGTGTGGAGATTCTGGATTCTGTTACATTTTGTTTATTTGTTTGAGTAGGCAGTAGACTTGGTTGGATTCTGTCTGCTGGGCAGCAGTTTAAATCTCAGTTTGGTTCTTTTATCCTTAGCCAGGCTCCTTGCAGTCTGCCCCACTCTTGTTTCATTCAGGGTCAGCCAGAGATTTGGGCAGAATTTATAAACAGAATTTGGAGCATCCACTCTCTGCCTCTGTCCTTTACAGAAATCCCCCTTTACTTCCCAATGGCCTTAGTCACTCAAATCTCTCTCTGCTCTCTGGTTCTTCAGGCTGGAAAGACTGCTGGTTTTCTATCAGTGTTTTATCTACCTTATGTGGCACCAACTTTAGCCTTCACTCAGGTGAAAAGCTGAAAAAAATGGGAACATTTCCCCATGCTATTCCCGTTTCCATGGGAACATTCCCCATGCTATTCCCGTTTCCATGGGAATACTCCCCCATGCTATTCCCGTTTCCATGGGAACATTTCCCCATGCTATTCCCACTTCCAAGAGTTGACTCCTCTCTGGAATCTGTTTGCTTAGTTTCATTCTCCACAGCCTTCAGGTACTTGATTATTTATTTACTTATTTATTTACTAACTTGTTTCACATCGCCCAGTGTTTATAGTTGATGTTTCTGGGAAAGTTGGTCTGGTAGGAGCTTATTCAGCCACACAGGAAGCAGAACTCCCTGTAATGCTTGCTTGCATGCTGTAGCAAGCGCATCCTTAAATCACAGCTATCACCAGCTCAGGGAAAGCCTTCCCGGTCCTTAGAGACAAAACTCTTTTTTGAGCGTCCACAGCCCCTCTGCTTGCTTCTATCATAAACAGTCCCTCATATGGGACCTACCACATGGCAAGCACCTGACAAACTGCCGGTGGATAGAGAAATTAGCAGCACTTCTTTTTCACCTCTGTACCCCAAGAGTACCCAGTAGATGCTCAACAAATGCTGAATGAGAAGAAGAGGGGGGATGTCAGTGTAAGGGAACCCTGGACACTCGCCCAACTCCTACGGCATGAGGATGAATCTTGAGTCTGATGTGAGAAAGTCCACACGAGGCAGATAAGCGTGCAAAGTGGTCATCCAGCCTTGGCTAGGAAGTAGTTAGACTATCAAGAATATCGTGAGGCAGGACAAGAAGACGTTGTCCTGTGAGACGTACAAAAGGAAGCAGGAGGAAAGGGAGTCAGGCTAGGAACTGTGAAGTTGTACTTGTTCTTGAGACCTGACCTAGAGATGCTTCACACTTGGGTATTTCACTGCTTTGGTGCTGGATCAGCCAGGATATCTTTATTGTTCTCCCCATAATACTATATTTAGTAACATTCTCTTTTGAAAATGTCAGTCTGCCTTGGTTAAGGGGAACCAAGGAAAAGACTCATGTTTATACATAAGCCAGAGATTTAAAGGACACGGCCCAAGGAGAAGGTAGAATTCAGGTGCACAAAATCTGGAGACTGCTTTTTTAGCCATTCCTCCCTACCTGGAGATTCTCTAACCTAAGTTATTTGTGATAAAACCAAAGAGAGTTCTGGGCTTTCGTTTTAATAAGTAATATTACTTGTATTTCTTCACATACCCATTCATAGTCAAAATGAAACAGGCAAAAAAAGTCTTCTCTAGAATTTCAGACCTACTCCATCTCCCCACCCTCCATCCCCCATCCCAGTGATTCCTGCTCTTCCAGGTCCTCTCCCACTACTAGCTACCATAGTCATCCAGAATGTAGAAATAATCAGAGAACTCAATCATCAAGACTATCTGGTCACATGCAGACCTGGTACTAGGGATGAGAGTACCATGGCTGCAAGAGAACACAGAACTCTCAAAACAGATTTGTACTTGAATAGAAAGTTGAAATTCTTTTAGCAAATGCTTCCTAGAATATTCAGACACACACATCTGATGCCCATGTGGCCCCAGCAAGACAGAGTGTTCAAAGCTGATGCAAACCTACATGAGAGGCAAACATGATGCTGTCACCTGCACAGGTCGCAGTGTATTTAGTTTGAGATGCTGTTGCCTGTTATGAGTGCAGTTAAAGTAATGGGATTTCCTTTTTGTTTCTTAAGGGAGGATTGTGGAGAATGAAATGGATGTTCAAAGGAGGTGGAGCATCTTAGATAAAAGCCCCTTGCATGAGAACACTGATGGTGGCCGGGGGCAGGGAGGGGGCACTGTTCCGGAGACAGTGGCTCAGAATTGAGAGTTAAAGCTGGTGAGCATCTCAAGCACAGAGTCCCAGCATTAATGGCCTAATGACAAGGGCCAGAGCTGACTTCAGAGCAGTGAACATGGACTCCCGGAAGTAACAGAAGCTTTGCAAGTGTCACTGAGAACGAGAACTTGACTGAAGAGCTACTAGGTGTCAGCCACAGTATACATTATCTCATTTAAACGTCGCAACAACTCCTCAACGGAAATATGACTAAGTCCATCTTACAAATGAGGAGACCAAAGTTTAGGAAGGCTAAATAAACCAACAGTTTGCTGGAAAGACCCAGCTGTAAGCAGTGGAGCAAAGGTTTGAACACGTGTCATCCTGTCTCAGCAGTGGGAGAGCCCGGCACATTGGTTGCAACATTTACAGAGTCACCCACAGATGAGGAGCCTGAAGCCCAGAGACACTGGCACCTGTCCCCAAGGACATGCTTGAGCACAGAGACGCTCAAATAACTCCACTGGGGGTACTGCCAAGGGATGCTTGGTAGCCAATGACAACAGCCCAGCACTGGTGGCTGAGTCTGGACTCACAGTTGAGGCTCAGACTCTACAAGCAATGGACAGCCACACACTGGGAGGTGAATCACTCCCCACTCCAATGAGCTGCCCGGCAGTCTGCAGAGGGCACAGTTCAGACCGGGTTTGGGTGCTCCCCAAGCCTTTGTGGACCACATGTTTGGAACAGAGCGACACCAGGGACAGAGACTCTGAGTCAGCTATCACATAACGACCATCCAAAATTTGGTGGCCGACAACAAAACAAACATTTATTCTTGCTCTAGTGGATCTGCAGGTCAAGTGCCGTTTGGCTGATATAAGATGGCTAGATGTTTCTGATTCAGGCTGCGTGTCGGGTTTAGGCCTGTTTCACATGCATTCATTCTGGGGACCAAACTGAAAGGACAGCAGCTGCCCTGGGCAAGCTCTTCTAATAGCCCATCACTGGAGCCCAAGGCCAAGCCAGACCACACAAGCAGATTTAAGGTTGATGCTCAGGTCACATCTGCCACACTCCGTGTCCAACATCACTGGGTAAGGGAAGCATCCCCTGAGGTGGTGAACAACGGAGAGGGAGGATAATGAAGAGAGAGTGACGGATGCCAGGTGCATGAGCTCTGAGGTCTTTTCCAGCTCTTTGAGTGTATGGGATTCTATAAGTTTGGTGGCAATGCTGTGACCTCTAGAAAGACACCATGACCACAATCCAACCACTCCCCGAAATCTAGAAATGTCTAATCCATACGCTAGATCTATCCAGTCCACCTGATCCAGTTCCACCCAATCCATGGGTGATGGTGCTAAACCACATTTCCAAAAACAATCCGTCCTCCAACCATACTGCCCAACTCTGGACCTTCAAGACAGACTGATGGTTAGGTAACAAACAGGAAGTTGTAAAACAGTAGGTTTTTCTTTTCTTTTTTGCTGCAGGCACGATGATAACAATTAAAACAATGACAATGATGATTTGGTTTAGTGGGGTTTTTTTTTAATATATTATCCCTGTAGAACACAACAAGACTAAAATTGTGTTTAGATGGCTCAGAATGACAAAATGCTGAGCCTAAATGCAACCTTCAGAAACTGTGAAATGAGAATAAAAGGCAAGGTGACCTGACAGCCTTCAGTGTCAAGGGGAATCCCAGGGGTGACCTGCAAATTGACCAGACATGTCTAACCTTGGAGGCAAATACCCGGAACCTAGTGCACTTTTGCACACGTGTAAAATCTTAGCATATTCCACAGGCAGATGAAATCAGTACTTCAGTAACAAATCGTGAAGATTGCAGATGAAAGCAGACAAGCCAGTCCTCCTTCAGAGGAGGCTGTTCTCAAGTCCTGGAATCACATCTGTTGTTCAAAGGGCAGGTGGAGACAAACCACGGGCCCAAAGCCAAGCATAAGATCAAGTGCGGCAGGAGAAGCTACCACTGAGCAGCCGGCCACCCTCTCCTCTGTGCGTGTCTTTATTTCTCTCTTCTCGATTCCAAAAGCAGATATGTTTTCTATGTATAAACTTAATGCAAGTCCAATTATGACCCTAATAATGTATTTGGGGGTAATGCGATAAAGCTTATATGTAAAAATATAAATCTGGCCTGAGAGTAGCCAAGAAAATATAAAAAGGAAGAAAAATAAGGAAAGATCTGTTTTACTAAACTAAAAAAAAAAATTACATTGATATAGAAAAAGATGTATAGATCAGTGTAACAAAATGGGAATTTTCAGATGTACACCCTACTATAATGAGAATTTCACAAATGACAAAGGGAAAATATAGAAGAGCCCCATCTTACACAATTAATTCCATACAGATTAAGCATTCACATTTAAAAAATAAAGCAGTAAAAATTCTTGCAATAAAGTCTAGATTATCTGCAAACTATGACAGAGACCTGGGTGCGGGGTGGGGGGCGTGGGGTGGGTAGAAGAATGAAACTTTATTAACCAAGACTTCAAGCCTAGAATTTATTTAGAAAAAGAAAAAAGAAAAGAAAAGAGGAAGAAAGGATAGAAGATATTGGGTTGTACAAAATCTTAAAACATTTTAATGGCAAAAGATATAATAAAACAAAAAGACAAATGATAGATTGTAAAATATATCTGTAGTGCAGAAGACAAAGGGTTAATAAATCGTTAGTTAATTCAAGAGATATTGAGGGACACCGATATGCCAGGCACTATTCAAGCTACCAGGAATACAAGACCGAACACAACAGCGAAGTCCCTGACCTCTGGTGCCAGGCCCTACTGAAAGGGTTCACATATTGGACTAAGTTGATTGTGTCTCCCCAAAAGATATGCTGAAGTCTTAACCCAGGTTCCTGGGAATGTGACCTTTCATGAAAACGAGGTCTTTGCAGATGTAATCAAGTTAAGTTGAGGTCACGCTGGATTGGGTGGGGGCACTAGATCCAATGACTGGAGTCCTATAAGAAGAGGGAAACCTGGACACAGACACAGGGAGAGGAGAACATCAGGCGAAGACACAGAGACAGAAGGGAGAGGCCAGAGATCAGAGTGGTGGCAGCTACCAAGCCAAGGAACGCCGCCAAGGACTGCCAGCAAACGCCAGAAGCTGGAACAGGCAAGGAAGAGTCCTCCTGTGCAACCGTCGCGGGGAGGACTCTGCTGACACCTTGCCTTCAGGCTCCTGGCCTCCAGAACTGTGAGAGAAGAGATCTCTGCTGTCTAAACCACCCAGTTGGTGGGAATTTGTTACAGATTCCTAGGGAATTAATAAACTCAGCTTAATCAGCTCATTTAATCCTTATAACAATCCTACGGTATAGCTACTAAAATGATCTCCATTTAGGGATATGGAAACTGAGGCACAGAGAGGTTTGCCCAAGGTCACACAGTTGTTAAGGAACAGCTGGGATTTGAACCCTGGCAGCCTGGCTCAGAGAGGGCATTTTAAACCACAGTTCTACAATGCTTCAAAATTGATGGGCTCATTCAAAAAATATTGAACACTTGTTTTGTGCTGGGTCCTGTTTTAGAGGCTGGGGACAGGGCAGAGAATAAAAAAGACATAGATAACTGCCCTTGTAGATGTACACCTCAGGGAGGGAGGGAGGACTGCAGGGAAGCAGTGCCCCCGGGAGAGAACCAGGCTGGAGTTGATGCAAACGGGACAGTGTCAGAGAAGAGCTGTGGCAGCTGGGAGGGGAAAGGCTGAGGTCAGGTTAAGGGATACAGAGCCATATGGGGAGAAAGTCCCCGTGGTGACAATCTAGAGGATGGGGGTAAAGTGGGAGGCCCGGGCTTCTTAGGAAGACAGGGATAAATAATGATGTCTAAACCTCTTATAAGTTAACAAGAAGGCAAAGGATGTAAATAGGCAACTTGAAAAAGAACAAATCCTCATGGCAAATAAACAAAACAAGACATACGCTCACTAGTAGTCAGGGAAATAAATGCAAATTAAATTTAAACTGAGCTATCATTTTAAAACTATCAGACCAGCAAAAATTAAAAAGAGCTATAATGCTATATAACAGGGGTTAGAGAAGAAGATACTCTCACACACAGCTGTTAGAAATATGAAATTCTATAGTTTTTTTTTTTTAAAAAGGCACACAGACAACATGTGTTAACATTAAAAAATATATTATTTTAGACCAAGCACCTACTCCTGTGAATCAATTCCAGAGAGATGAAAGCATCAGTATGTAGAGATACATAAAGAACAATTGTTTAAAGAGGAAAAATAAAAGAGAAAAAGAAGTGAATGCCCATCAAAAAGAGAAGGGCTGGTGTTCAGCTTGCAGACCTTTGCTTCTACTGAGAAAAAACAGAAAAGCCAGATAAAATACAGCAAAACATCTGTTTGACATATAGATAGCTGCTGAGACAACCAGGACTCAAAGGGACACAAGTCTGAGCAAAGGGGGACCTCAGTACTCAGAGGAAAAGTAGGTCATGGACCCATTCTGGGAGCAGGGCCAGGGCTCAGGACAGGGGCTGCTGGCCCAGGCAGACAGTCACTACCAGCTGATAGAGACACAAGTGGAGCTCATGGGGCCACAAAGACCAAAATTAGAGACTTGAATGGTCAGGTTCCTGGCAAGAAGGGAAAACAGAGAACCAACCATGACACTGCCAGTTTTTCCCTGATACTTGCTGAATTCAGAAGCCATGTGGGGCAGAAGACTGAGGAATCAAGGCAGAAAGACCAGAAAAGCTGAAGAGATTGGTTTTTTTTTTGGTCACCTTTTTGGGTCCTGAGGAAACTAAGGTTAGGTGGAGTTCAGGACTTCTCAGGGGTGATGGCTCAGAAAATAACCCACACTCTGAGTTAAAAACTTTTATGACTACACCCTAAAAAGGAGTTTAAAAAAAAAAAAAGGCAATTGGAGCCTTGAAAAACTGCAATCCACCCTCAAATTGATTCATTCCCTAACTGGATTAAGGTCATCAGTCCTCAGTCTATCTGACAAGCAAAGGAAAGGGTGACCCATTATCTAGAGCCTCTCAATTTTCTTAACACAATATCTGACATTCAATGAAAATCTGTCCAGCATGCCAAGAGCCGGGATCATGTGACCCTAAATCAAGGGGAAAAACAGACAATAGAAAAAGTTCTACAGGTGATCCCAATACTGGAGTTAGCAGGAAAAAGATTTTAAATGGCTATAAATACGTTTTTAAAAATTCAGGAATATTTTGAGACAACAGAAGTAAAGACACAGGTATGGAATATATTTTAAACCAAATGGACATCCCACAACTGAAAAAAATACTAAAATTAAGAACTATATGAATAAAACCACAGATTGGAAAAAGCAGAAGAGAGGATTAATGAACTGGAAGACAGGTTAATGGGACTGAAGCACTGGGAGAGAAATAGTGGAAAATACATAAAAGAATGAAAGAGACCCATGGGATATTGTGACCAGGACTAACATACACAATTGGAATCCAAGAGTAACAGAGAGAACGGGCATAAGCAAAAGGAGAAGAGATAATGGCTGAGAATTTTTCACAAAAATTTTTGATTAAACACAACAACTTACAGATTCAAGAAGAACTGTAAACCCCAGCAGGATGCATACAAAGACAAGCACACTTAGACACATTTCTAAAACTGATGAAATCCAAAGACAAAGGGAAAATCTCAGAAGGTTCCAGAGAAAAAAAGACACACTACATTCAAACAAGCAACAATAAGACTGGTGGCTTATTTAACAGCAGAACTGACAGAAGCCAGGAGACAATGCAGTGATATCTTTAAAATGCTGGGAGAAAATAACTGCCAACGTAAAATGCTACTCCCGGCTAAAACATCTTCACAAAGTAAGAGCGGGATTCTGCTTTCAGGTTCAACATGTAAAGAGCTTTGAAGTAATCACACCCATCCTTACAACAAGAAAAAAGCTGAACAAATGAAAAATCAATGGCTTTTCTTAGAACCATCAGAGAAATTTGAAATCTAGAGGGACAGATGTACACAGAGAATCATGGCCAACATCAGCTTACCTGGAGCAGAAACCACTGTGGCCACAAACTGGAAGGAACACTTGAGTGGTGATTCTGACAAAGTGCTGGAAGCTGAGTGAGGATTAGCTTGAGAATGAGAAACTCCTGGGGGCCCAGTCTCAGAGGTGGGCACACTTTCCTGGATTTTACCACCAGGTTCACAAGGTGAACATTCCAAGAAAGATCCCCTGTGTGTCAGGCAAATTACAGAAAAAGTAGAAGGAAATAAGTAGAAGAAAAGAAATAATTTTCCAAGACTGAACCAGGAAGAAATAGAAAATATAAACAGACCAATCAGGAGCACTGAAATTGAGACTTTGATTAAAAATCTTCCAACAAACAAAAGCCCAGGACCAGATGGCTTCACAGGCGAATTCTGTCAAACATTTAGAGAAGAGCTAACACCTATCCTTCTCAAACTCTTCCAAAATATAGCAGAGGGAGGAACACTCCCAAACTCATTCTACGAGGCCACCATCACCCTGATAACAAAGCCAGACAAAGATGTCACAGAAAAAGAAAACTATAGGCCAATATCACTGATGAACACAGATACAAAAATTCTCAACAAAATACTAGCAAACAGAATCCAACAACACATTAAAAGGATCATACACCATGATCAAGTGGGATTTATCCCAGGGATGCAAGGATTCTTCAATATACGCAAATCAATCAATGTGATACACCATATTAACAAATTGAAGAAGAAAAACCATATGATCATCTCAATAGATGCAGAAAAAGCTTTCAAAAAAATTCAACACCCATTTATGATAAAAACCCTCCAGAAAGTGGGCGTAGAGGAAAACTACCTCAACATAATAAAGGCCATATACAACAAACCCACAGCAAACATCATTCTCAATGGTGAAAAACTGAAAGCATTCCCTCTAAGATCAGGAACAAGACAAGGTTGTCCACTCTCACCACTATTATTCAACATAGTTTTAGAAGTTTTGGCCACAGCAATCAGAGAAGAAAAAGAAATAAAAGGAATCCAAATTGGAAAAGAAGTAGAACTGTCACTGTTTGCAGATGACATGATACTACACATAGAGAATCCTAAAGATGCTACCAGAAAACTACTAGAGCTAATCAATGAAGTTGGTAAAGTAGCAGGATACAAAATTAATGCACAGAAATTTCTTGCATTCCTATACAGTAATGATGAAAAATCTGAAAGAGAAATTAAGGAAACACTCCCATTTACCATTGCAACAAAAAGAATAAAATACCTAGGAATAAACCTACCTAAGGAGACAAAAGACCTGTATGCAGAAAACTGTAAGACACTGATGAAAGAAATTAAAGGTGATACAAACAGATGGAGTACCATGTTCTTGGATGGGAAGAATCAACATTGTGAAAATGACTATACTGCCCAAAGCAATCTACAGATTCAATGCAATCCCTATCAAACTACCAATGGCATTTTTCACAGAACTAGAACAAAAATTTCACAATTTGTATGGAAACACAAAAGACCCCGAACAGCAAAAGCAATCTTGAGAAAGAAAAACGGAGATTGAGGAATCAGGCTCCTGGACCTCAGACTATACTACAAAGCTACAGTAATCAAGACAGTATGGTACTGGCACAAAAACAGAAATATAGCTCAATGGAACAGGATAGAAAGCCCAGAGATAAACCCATGCACATATGGTCACCTTATTTTGATAAAGGAGGCAAGAATATACAATGGAGAAAAGACAGCCTCTTCAATAAATGGTGCTGGAACAACTGGGCAGCTACATGTAAAAGAATGAAATTAGAACACTCCCTAACACCATACACAAAAATAAGCTCAAAGTGGATTAAAGACCTAAATGTAAGGCCAGACACTTTATAAAACTCTTAGAGGAAAACACAGGCAGAACACTCTATCACATATAACACAGCAAGATCCTTTTTGACCCACCTCCTAGAGAAATGGATATAAAAACAAAAAGAAACAAATGGGACCTAATGAAACTTCAAAGCTTTTGCACAGCAAAGGAAACCATAAACAAGACGAAAAGACAATCCTCAGAATGGGAGAAAATATTTGCAAATGAAGCAACTGACAAAGGATTAATCTCCAAAATTTACAAGCAGCTCATGCAGCTCAATAACAAAAAAACAAACGACCCAATCCAAAAATGGGCAGAAGACCTAAACAGACATTTCTCCAAAGAAGATATACAGATTGCCAACAAACACATGAAAGGATGCTCAACATCACTAATCATTAGAGAAATGCAAATCAAAACTACAATGAGGTATCACCTCACACCGGTCAGAAATGCCATCATCAAAAAATCTACAAACAATAAATGCTGGAGAGGGTGTGGAGAAAAGGGAACCCTCTTGCACTGTTGGTTGGAATGTAAATTGATACAGCCACTATGGAGAACAGTTTGGAGGTGCCTTAAAAAACTAAAAATAGAACTACCATATGACCCAGTAATTCCACTACTGGGCATATACCCTAAGAAGGCCATAATTCAAAAAGAGTCATGTACCACAGTGTTCATTGTAGCTCTATTTACAATAGCCAGGACATGGAAGCAACCTAAGCGTCCATCGACAGATGAGTGGATAAAGAAGATGTGGCACATATATACAATGGAATATTATTCAGCCATAAAAAGAAATGAAATTCAGTTATTTGCAGTGAGGTGGATGGACCCAGAGTCTGTCATACAGAGTGAAGTAAGTCAGAAAGAGAAAAACAAATACTGTATGCTAATACATATATACGGAATCTAAAACAAACAAACAAAAAAAAATGGTTCTGATGAACCTAGGGGCAGGACAGGAATAAAGACACAGACGTAGAGAATGGACTTGAGGACACGGGGAGGAGGAAGGGAAAGCTGGGACGAAATGAGAGAGTGGCATGGACACATATACACTTCCAAATGTAAAATAGATAGCTAGTGGGAAGCAGCTGCATAGCACAGGGAGATCAGCTCGGTGCTTTGTGACCACCTAGAGGGGTGAGATAGGGAGGGTGGGAGGGAGACGCAAGAGGGAGGAGATATGGGGATATATGTATATGTATAGCTGATTCACTTTGTTATATAGCAGAAACTAACACACCATTGTAAAGCAATTATACTCCAATAAAGATGTTAAAAAAAAAGAAATAATAAAGATAAGAGCAGAAAACAATGAACTAAAACATGGACAAACAATATAAAATAATCAATGAAACCACAGCTTATTTGATAAATAGAGCGATAAAAGTGATGTCTCTAGTTAGACTATTCAAGAAGCAAAGAGAAAAGATTAAAAATCACCAATATCAGGAGTAAAAACGAATACATTATTGAGGATCATATAGACATTTGAAGGAAAATGAGGCATGAGTCCATACTGATATAAAGAAATAATTGAATAAATTCATAAGTGGGAGAGAAGAGACAAGTCTCCCTGGCAGAAGAATTCCAAATAATTTATGTAGATATCCTGCCCTTAAAGAGGTGGAGCATAATAATTCCCCACTCCTTAACTGTGGGCTGTACATAGTGACTTTTTTTTCCCAAAGAGTGCAGTATGGAAAAAGAGAAAGAGGGAAAAAAAAATTAAGTTTATAGAGGAGAAGCCTGACAAACACACCCCAGCCAGGTGATCGAGGTCAACATCAACAGTATAAGTCATGTTGACAGCCTCTGCCTGATGTGATGTGATGAGAAGGGCACTTTATCTCTGTGGTCTTCCTCCCCAAAGCATTGCTCCAGTCTAACCATGAGAAAAATATCAGACAAATCCTGATAGAGGTACATTCTACAAAATATCTGACCAGTACTCCTCAAAACTGTCAAGGTCACCAAAAGCAAGGAAAGTCTGAGAAATTGTGACAGCAGGAGGAGCCTACGGAGACATGATGATGAAATGTAATGTGGGATCCTGAATGGAATCCTGGACAGAAAAACAATGTGACGTTAAAACTAAGGAAATCTGAATAAACTATGGAAACTCAGAGAGTTAGTTGCCAGTACATTTGCGTTAAAAGAATGACAAAGGGTAAGTCTTCAGGCAGAGTAAAAATTAATCCAGGTGCAAGTACACAAAAATGTAAGACAGAAAGAATGACAACAAGGGTAAATATGTAGATACATATGACATCTTATTTACCATAAAAAAATAGTCTTGTGGGATTTAGCATAGATGTAGAATTTAAATGCATGACAAAAATAATGTAAAAGATAGAAAGGGATAAATGAAATTACGGTATTTTTATATCTAGCATTGCTAGAGAAGCGGTAAACATAATTTATATTTAACTACATACAGTATGACAAGGATGCACGTTGCAATCTCCAGGGCAGCCTCTAAAGACTGACGGAGGAATGTATTCACCAATAGGCTGATGGAGGGGGAAAACAGAATGGTAGAAATTGTTAAATAATCTAAAAGAAGGCAAGAAATGACAGAAAAAGAAAGGACATGAGACAGCTGAGTAAAAAAGAATTAAGATGATAGATATAAAATCAACTATATCAGTAATTAAATATAAAATGGACTGAATACTCCAAGTAGAAGACTAAGACTGTCACACTTTATTTTTTGAAGTATCAGCTATATCCTGTCCACATGAGACTTACTTTAAATTTAAGTACCCAGAAAGTCTGAAGTAAAAGGATAGAAATAGATATACTATGCTAACGCAAATCAAAAGAAAGTTGAAGTAACTATATTATTATCAGACAAAAATAGACTTGAAGGGAAAAAGCATTACTCTGTATCAAGAAGTCATGTCATATGAAAAAGAGACAATTCAAAGGAAGTTTCAGCATTTCTAAGTCTATGTGTACCCGATAATTTAGCTTCAATGTGAATAAGGCAACAATCCACAGAATTAAAAAGAATCTCACTAGACAAATCCACAGTCAGATGATAGACTTCAACACACTTCTCTCAACAGCTAATGGGATGAGCAGGCAAAACTTTATAAGAATACAGAAGTTCTGAAAAACACAATGAATAAAATCAACCTAATATACATACTTAGAAAACTAAAGGTCCATGATGGAGTACACATTCTTTTCAAGTGCTTCTGGAACATTTACCAAAATTGTCTCTATGTTGGGTCATAATCCAAGCCTCAATATATTTTGAAGGATCAGTTGAAGTCATTTAGACTTCACAATGGAATCAACTTCAAAATCAATAATAAGAGGTAAACTAGAAAATCCCAACTGTTTAGAAATTAAACAGTAAGCCATTGGAAAAAAGAAGAAATCACAAGGAAAATTATAAAATATTTTGAACTGAATGACAATGAAAATATGATAAACTGAAACTTGTATGATGTGGCTAAGCCTGCACCTAAAGGGCAATAGATAGCCATCAATTCATACATTAGAGAACTAAAGGCTGAAAAGCAATGATCTAACATTCTATCTCAAGAAATTAGAAAAAGAAAAGCAAATTAAATCCCAATCAGGTAGAAGGAGGAAAACAATGGAGGTAACAGCAGAAATAAAGAAATATAAAACAAATACACAAGAGAAAAATAACAATAAAAGTAAAGTTGTTACTTCGAAAAGACAAAAATGACAGACCTCACTTCCTCTTTTGGATAGGATGCAGTAATTCACAGCAAGCAAATATTCCCAATGAAAACAACGAGAAAAGCTTAATCAATTAAAAATAATAAAAAGGCATCAGAAAACCATGAGAGACATGAGGTTTAAAGAGACCAAAATTCCAAGGTGGGAAGGACCGACCCTTCAGAGGCAAACCGAGGCTATGCAATTGCATTTTCCCTGGGAGCAGTGGATGATTCTGGGAGTGGACTTTGGACTGAGAAATAGGCTTGGGCCCGGCAGAGGGCCACTCCAGCAGAGCTAGTTATGTGGTGCTGGAGTGGCAAACTTGGAGATGTGAGGGGACAGGCTTAAAGCATGACTGGTTTCCCCTTCCGGACATGTGCTGACCTCTGGAACTGCTCAGGGCTGGAGTCTAAGGACCTAAACTGAAAACTTTCAAAAGCAAGATGCAAGTCCCCACGCCGTGGTACTTAGGAGACAAAGGCACGCCTGGGAGGAAGGCCATGAGAACACAAAGGCAAAAACGAAGCCCTAGAGGTATGGTCAACTGACACTGAGGGTCTGCAACTGCCCCTGCCCTTGAGGAACTGGCCAACTTGGGTGCAGCCAGATGCCGAGAGAGTCCAGTTTTAGCCTCTGTCCGAGAGTTGTTGCCGGAAGATGCAGAGATAAATATAGACTTTTGATGGTTGTGTGGAGCTTGGACCAACAAAAATGAAGACGTGAGGGACCTCGAACACACGACTGGTCACCCGCTTAAAACATCTGCAAGACTAGGACGCTGTAAGGAACAGCTATGAGACGCTCAAGGGTGTTTGTGGGCCGGTTTACGTCGGGGCCCCTGTCCCTGGGCGAGTAAGGACTGCGTGGGATTAGGGACTGATGGTAGAGGGCGGGGAAGGTGCCAGTTCCCCAGACGTGTGAGTTTGACCAGCACCCAGAGGGCAGAAGGTGGTCTGCTGGAAGGAGGAAGGAAAGCTCACCTCCTACGAGGCAAGGTGAGATGCCCTTGCCTTCAAGCAGGTACAGAAGCAAGGGGCTGAGGCTGCTAAGGACCTGGGATGCTGGGCTGGGCCGTTACAGACTCCTGCTTCCTTTACCCTCGTCTCGGGGGCTCTGTTTGTGTTAGCTGATGAGCTCTGCAGCCAGAGGCCTCTGCTGGGATGCCAGAAATAGGACTAAGAATAACTGTGAGCTAAACTATGTTCAGTGTATTTACTGAGTATGAAGAATAACAGTTTCCCATTAGGAACAGCCAATTACAGGGAACTGGAATTGTAAAGCTGCCCTCAAATTCCCGATGAATGGAACAGTTCAGTTAGTCTAATTACACAATTAGGCTAATCTTGACTTATGTGTCCTTGGGTGTTTAGTCATTTTATGTTTCCCATGGGTCACTAGTCGCAAGCAATGAAACTCCTGCTTTATCCATGTTCCCCATGTGGCTTAGTCCTATTCCAAGTATGCAACAGGCACCCTCAAAATGTTTACTGAGGGGAAGGATAGCAGAGGCTGTTGTACTTGCCTGCCTAATACATATTCTCTCCTTCTCCCATAGGGACAGAACCTTGCTTTTTCTGTAGTGTGCCCAGCCAAAAAATTATATATATATATATTTGTATTTATACTATTTCCCATTCTTCTCTATAGATCAGTATGGCCATATAACACAGTCCTGGTCAATAAAATACAGGTGGAAGCTTACAATACATTATAATAAAATGTAAGTGGGAGGAGCTTCCAAGAAAGCCCATTAAAAAGGAAAGACTTCTATGGCTGAAGCCTTTTGCCCTTCCCTTTTCCCTTTCTTTATGCCTGAAACATGTGTGTGATGGCTGGTGTTCCAGCAGCTATCTTGCATACTTGAGGATAAGACCGGAAGAGTAAAAAGCTAGAAGCAACCTGAGTCTCTGAAGACACTGTAGAGCTGCTGCACTGGCCCAATACCAACCACCTCTGGACTCCTTGTTATAGGAAAAAAAAACAGCTACTTTTTCAATTTAAGCCACTGTTTTGGGGGTTTGCTGCTAATTCATCAAATGAAGGACAGGGAAAGGGGAAGAGAATGTATCTAGAGAAGGAATATAAAGATTCTAGCACCTTAAAACTCAAAAACAGTTTTCTTGCCACATTACCAGTTCTTGACTCATTATTTAAATAAATTGGCACATTTAAAAATGCGTGATAGTCACAGGCTTTGCAGTGCAGCGGTCAGAGCAGTGAACTGGGAGAGGGGGATTTCCTGGGAGAAAGGATATGTGTTACAGGGTTGTTGTGAATGCTGGTTTAATGTATGATGCAAAGTACACAGGCCAGGTCTGGTACAGTTCCAGAAATTCCTTTCCCCTCCACCAGTGGGAATTGTACACTTAACCATGAAAAGCACATTGAGTTCATGAAAACCCCACTCCTCTGTCAGGGCTGTCAACTCAGTGTGGTGTCCCTGGTTACCCCACACTAACCAGAAACTCTGAGCTCTCTTACGCTCAAGAGAGAAAAAGGGGAAAGATCAATTATTAGTTAACAAATAGAATTTGTATAGCAGACAAAAACTTCCTGACCATGGGGGTGAAAACCAGTAACAGAGTCTCAGCAACGGCAACGCAGGGACTTGTGGACTCACTGACCTGGAAGCCCGTGCCGGGCTCTGGATTCTATTCTTATGGCTCTGCCTCATACAGCCTGTGTAGCCAATCACTTCCCGCCCCCGCCACAGGGAATGCGATGGCTGGTGAGAATAAATAATTAGCACTTCTCATTTAGAGTGCAAGGTATGCAGGCCAATGGCCAAGCGGTGCCTATGTTCAAACGACGAACAAGTGCATGGACACAGAATTGGGCGAGCGGGTACACGGGACTTACATCTTCACTCCCAATTCCCCGGGCATGAAACTCTGCAGCCACTGCAGTACTAACTGGTGAGATAGAGATTTGGGAGAACAGAAGGGCAAGAACGTTGCCTCTCCACAACCGAAATGGTAGGAAGAAGTGAAGTGGCATTGCTATTGAAAGCAAAGTCCTTCCCACCAAACTCTGAGGCTAGATCCAACCTCAAAGCTGCCATCAATTATACCCAGCTAGCCTGTATTACACCCACCAAGCCGGTGTCACACCCAGCAAGGGTCTGAGGCTGATACAGACCTGCGTGGATTCAAATCCAAGTGCCTGAATGGCTTACCAGCTGAACAATGCTGAGCCACGATCTTAACTCCTAAGCTTTGGTCTCCTCATCTGTGAAATGAGCATAGTGTGATCTATACCTCACGGGGCTCCTACGAGGATTATAAATGAAGTATGTGAAGCAACTTCCCCAGTGCCTGCACGTTGGTGGGTCAGCGAATGCTGCGTGAGGGCCAGCACCATGAGCGTCACTGTTCCCATGATGGTTGGCGTTATCATGGTTGACGTTACCAAGGTTGGCGTTATCATGGTTGGCGTTACCATGGTTGGCGTTATCATGGTTGGCGTTATCATGGTTGGCGTTGCCATCGTGGTTATTATTACTGCTGTTATTACCATTGCGGAACTACTGTCATCATTTATACTTAAAGCTCTCTAAAGGAGGTGGCTTCAAAGGTTTCCTTTTGCCACTGAAGTTGGAAACCTTTAACCTCTGGATGCCCTGCTTTATATCTAATCTAAATTCTTGTTTCTTTCTACAGTAGAAGTCCATGATTTTTCCAGCTCTGACTTCACCAGTAGTAGAATCACTCTGATCTATAAATAATTTATTTAACAATGAAAACATTTATACAGTGCTTTGAGGTTATCAGCTTATAGAGTTGAAATCTGGGTCCCTAGTAGACTGTTTATAATCACCCCACGGTTATTGATCTTCAAGTTAAATGGTTGGTCACGACAGGATGTTTCCAAAGGTTAAACCCAACAAGTCACTAGAAGGGAAACCAGTAGACTATTTGCCTAACTGTGTTCACAGGGAACTGACTGTTAGTCTCTTGAAATGACAACAAACCTCTTCCCCTGCATATCGGTCCTCTAGTGGCTTCTGTTTCCTTTCCCCACCACTGGCACATCTCGGGAAAGCCAGGAAACAGGGAGGCACCACCATGAAGCAAGGGCAGAACGACCATTCCTGTGGCTGCCCCTCAGGTCGGCTGGAATGCAGAGACACTCAGGGGGCAGAGAAGGGAGCTAGGGTGGGTTTGCCACAGAGAGGTACGGGAACCGGCTTCATGTTCAGGGATTCCAATGGGCTTCTGAAACACCTGCTTCCCTCACTCCTCAGGTTGCCACCTGAGTCCATTCAGGGCCCGCTGGGGATTCTAGTTACTCAAGTTCATCAAGTTCATCCGTTCATTCAGCCAACGCTTGCCGGGCCGTACTATGTGCCAGACACTTGGGATACATCACTGTCCAAAAGAGATACCAATGTCCACCTTTGGAGCATACGTCTTAATGGAGGAGGACAAGCAAACAAGCAAAATAAAGAAATGAACTAAAGAACTGTAGGTACAATGTGGGTGGCAGTTGGGGACAGCGCCGTGAAAAGAGAAATAGGGTAAAGGAGATCACGGGGGTGGAGGTCAGGCCGTGCTCACCACGGGGACGTCCGGCTCGGACCAAGGCTGGCAGGCAGTGAGGGGAGAGCAGGAGGCCGGTGTGGCTGCAGCGTACGGACAAGGGGGGCGGTGAGAGTTGGGGTCAGAGAGGTGATGGGTGGCTGGGTCGTGGGCCTTCTAGGACTCTGGTTTTTATACGAGTGATGGGGGGGGCCATTGGAGGGTCCCGAGCAGGCGTGGCCCGCTCTCACTGACTTGTTGGAGGGTCCTCCGGGCGGCTGAGCTGCGACTAAGCTGTAGCTAGCAGGGCAGGAGCAGGGGAGGGCGGGGGGGCGGGGGCCGCTGTAACAGCCCGGGAGAGGGCGGCTGGCTGGGAGCGGGCCTGGCGAGCAGGTGCTGTATCCTGGGGCGAGTTCAAGGGGCCGACAGGCGCGGGTGACGCGCTGGACGTGGATGGGAGAGAAAGAGGACAGTCAGGGAGGACTCCGAGACTCCAGGCCTGAACCACTGGCGAAGAGGCTGCCCCAGGCTGAGAACGGAGCGGCTGCTGGCCGAACTTTCAGGAGAGTGCTCTGGGGCAGGACCTAGCCACGTGAACGAGGGAGCCCCTGGCTCATCGACAGCCTACGAAGCCTAAGGTGGAAACTGCTCGGCTCAGCTGACGGACCTAAAGGTGCTCTCAGGTGAACAGGTGAGAAGCTGGCCTCAGAGTCCCGGGTGTCAGTCCCAGCTTTGCCACCACCTACGGCCCTTCTCGAAGGCAGCCGCTTTCCCCCTCTGGAAAGTCAGAGGCAGACGGGTTGATGCCTGATTTCCTGTGAACCTGTGAGCTGACTCTGTGAATCAAGACCGCTGAGCACCGTGGTCACTCGAGACTGTTGTGCGTCGGGGCCAGGACCACTGCCAGGTGGCTCGGGGCTTGAGTCTAGGACCAGGCGCCCTGGGAGAGTTCCATGATTCCTGCCCATTTAGCACCCTAGCCCCACTGAAGTTGCCCCCATCGGAGTTAGCAGTGACTAATTATCAGCCCTGGTCCCCCAAACCGAAATCTAGGAACCTTCCTTGAGTCTTTCCTCTCCCTTACCCATTACCCCCATTTCTCCTCACCATGCCCCGTACGCTCGCAAACATCAGATCCTCCACTTGGTGTATTTTGTGTGGGGAAGGGGAGGTCTGGACTGTTTCGACAGCCATCTAATCCCATCCCTGTGCCTCCAGCCGGCTCCCTCATCCATCCATCCTCCAAGCGGCCGCCGTCAGGAGGCTTGGAAATAAGATACGGAAAGTGCCTAATACAGCACCTGGCATGGGGGCAGGTGCTAGATAAATTGTAGCTACTAATACAATTGTTCTCTTCTTGGAAATATATTTCACTGCCTTCTTCTAAATTTGTCCACGTGGACACTGCTACCTATCAGCTGCAATGCTTCCCTTAAAAATAGCTGAAGATGGTTAGCTAGAGGGATCATAATAGGAATTTTAAGCAATCATTTAAATTAGTTCCTGAGAAGTCTATGCAGAACCCTTCAAACGGAGTCCTTTCTGGCAGAACCTCGCCAGTTCCCACAAGCACATGCAAATCAGCACTCTGAGCCTCGCATTTTCCCTGCCAGGTTTCTTCCCCACTTACCGGAGGAACAAACCACAGCTCTGTTATCACAGCATGGCGGGGACCCCTTGCTGGCAGGCATGGGGGCCCGAGCAGCTTCGCTCCCGCCTGCACGCCGCCCCACCACACGCAGGGAGACAGGTACTCAGTGGATGGCCAAAGAATGCGACAATGAACGCTGTGCTTGGAAAGTTTAACTATCAAAAGCCGGCCACATCCATATGAAAAGCATGCTCTGAGAAAGTTGCCAAAGACATTTTTGGCCAGAAGAATCCTTTTCAATTGTTGAAAGATGCCTAGAAATGAATCTGCTTTGCCCTGGAATAAACCCTTAATGAAAACACTTAATGTCTATCCTTTAAAGCATGTTCGTATAAGAAAACGGGTGAACTTCTTCAGGAAAGGAGGAAACACAGAAACACAAAGAAACCCATTCTCCTGCCTTCTTGAAGTCATGCACATTCATCTTGCCATTAGGTTCCTTGCTGAAGTCCAGAAATCGTTTTCTGAATGCTGGGTCCTGCTGCCGTATACAGTTTTTGAGTTTTTCAATAACCACATCCTTGGTCATATTCTTGGTCACAGCACTTTTACTCTCAGTGGGCTTGGCTCTAAAATCACAAGCAGGCACACAGATGCAGCAGAGCACTTCCTATAGACCTCACCCATGTACGGTTCAACCCAGGACAACAAGGGGGTTTACCATCCCCTTTTCACAAAAGAGGAGAGAGATGCTGAGGTCGATGGAGTGACCTGGGGACTTCTTACACACCCATGGCTTGCAGGTTCAGAGACAGGCCAGCAGCACTGCGTCAGGTAAAGCTCTCCCTGAGATGCCAGCACGTGGCAGCAGGCCAGGGTGGGGAGCTTCAGAGAAGGGGCTGCTGTCATCCTTGTGCTAAGATTTTCAGCTGTGCTTTGAGCTGGCTGAATGTGGTGTGTGACTGGGAAGACATGGCCAAAAAAAGATATTTTTGTGAACTGGGAAAATGAAAAGTCAGAGCCTATTATAGGCCTTAAATTAAATAGGCTGTTTTGTGTAACTAGATCAAAGAGGTCATCAAACAGCTGTGGGAAGGAAGGGACGTCCACAATTAAACCAAGTTGATTCACAAAATCAACTTAATTTATAAAAGACAGATCTTACGTGATGTGCTCTGGGTCTGAGCATGAGAATGTACGTGTCATTGAAGGATAATTATTCTTCAGCTCTCCAGAAGTCTCCTGCACCCCGTTTTGACAACCATGAGATAGTCCTGGAGAACAGAGTTCTACTCCTTTCCTGCTGCTTCTGTCGGCTTTAGGAGCTCTCCAGGAATGCCCACATTTTATGAAATGCTTAATTGCTATTACTTCTTTCACTGGTTTTTAGGAGGCAGACATATCTCATCACAGAATATTTAACTTTTCTCTTAAAATACCATCTTTCTGCCCATTCATAAAGCAGCTACTACTGAAGTGCCCAGATATTCAAATTTCATTAGCATAGCATTAAAATATTCCCATTGCTCTACACTTAAGAATTTTTTTAAAGGGGTATGACAACGTGAAGCCGGCTGAATAGTTCTACATTTTACCTCTCCTTATGGATTTTTTATAAGCTATGAACAAGCAAGTTAAAATAATATCTTTTCATTAGATGAAACCTATATTTTTCAAAATGAAGAGCTCAAATATTCATCAGTCTGACTTTTAATAGATTTACTAAGTATGTTTTATTGTTACAATTCAATTTGGCAATCATTTAAATAATTCTATCATTCATGTTAGAAAATGTTAACCAGTTTAACGAGTATACTTTGCAATAAATATTAAACAGTGGTAAGGAATCTAAGTTTCTGGAGAAGAATAAGTGTGAACGCAGGTACGTAATAGTTGAGAGGCAGGCGGGTTCTCTGGGAGTTGAAAGTCCTGGGTCCTTCCCGCAGGATGAGCACCATGCTTGTGAATAACCCGAGGTAAGTCCCCAAATCTCTTAGGTCTCAGTGCTTTCAATTCTAGAATTAATAGGTCAATGCAGTAATTCCTAAGATCTCTGCTGCTTGCTCTAAAACTCCCTGACCTTAATCACTGTTTTTACAGTTTGCCATCTTTCTTATTTAAGTCATAAAATATTTAAATATTCAGTCAACAAATACTTATTAACTATCTACACTGCAATAGGCACAGTGGGGTTTTTTTTGTTTGTTTTGTTTTGTTTTTTTGCGGTACGAGGGCCTCTCACTGCTGTGGCCTCTCCCGTTGCGGAGAACAGGTTCCGGACGCGCAGGCTCAGCGGCCATGGCTCACGGGCCCAGCCGCTCCGCAGCACGTGGGATCTTCCCGGACCAGGGCATGAACCCGTGTCCCCTGCATCGGCAGGCGGACTCTCAGCCACTGCGCCACCAGGGAAGCCCAGGCACAGTGGTTTTAATGAACGCTTTCATTTTGCTTTATTTTACGTCTCAGAAAGATCTGGCTGCTGCCGCTCCCCTGTTTGAAGATGTTCATTTAACAGCTGATCCTTTGGAATAGGAATTGGAGAGACAGTGGGTGGGCCATTAATTCCTAGGCATGCCAAAAGTTTCTTGTAAAGGATTCTTCCTGAAGCAATATCCTGAAACTTACTGCAGAGTCTGAATTTCAAAACTAATTAGAACACACCCATTAGAATGGCTAAAAGAAGACTGACCCTACCAAGTGCCAGAAAGGTTGTGGGTCACTATGACCCTCCTCCACTGCTGGTGGGATGCAAAATGCTGCAGCCACTTTGGAAGATACTTTGGCTACTGAATATCCACTCACCAGAGGAACCAGCTGTTCCAGCCCTAGGCGCTTAGCCGAAAGAATAAAAATGTATGTCTACACAAAGACGTGTAATACGTGTGGCTTTATTTGTAATAGCAAAAACTGGAAACAAACCAAATGTCCATCAATAGGTGAATGGATCCACAAAGTGGGGTAAGGCCATGAAACAGAATTCTACTCAGCAACGACCAAGAACCATACAACAACGTGAGTGAACCACAAAATCATTATGCTTGGTGAATAAGGCCTAACAAAAAAAGAGAACATCTTGTAGCCTTCCATTTATAGACGATCCTAGAAGATGCAAAGTCATCTGTAGTGACATGGTGCTAGGTGGGTGGAAGAGATGAATTGCAAAAGGGCACAAGAAAGCTTCAGGGGGAATGAAAAAGTTTAGTATCTGGATTGACAGCGTGTGATGGGTTCACAGAGATATATACACATGATGGATTTCCTCAAATTGTATTATTTAAATATGAGTAGTTTATTGTCTGTAAGAATACTGCAATAAAGATATAATAAGTGTAAAATAAAGAAAAAATTTCGTGAGAAATTTGGCATGAAATTATGGAAGTACTTTATTGGAATTTGGGGATATGCAAATATTTGAGAAAAACATAGGAAACCACTAATATGGCAGGATCATTTTCCAACATTTTGTTTGTTAATATTTTTCTAATCATAAAGGTTGTACGTGCTTATTGTTGCAAACTTGGTAAAGGCTGAGACCCAGGAAAAAATTCCACAGATCCGTTAAAATGCACAAGGCTTAGAGCACAGTAGGTGTGGGTGTGAGCCCTGGATTCTGCCTCCCGGGGTCTGGATATCGGCTCCATGACTGAAGGCGGGCTTCACGGGGTCTGGTCCGCGGACACTTCCCCGGCACAGTGAGGCCACGACTCTTTTCACATGAATACACGCTGTCATTTGTCTCTTCCACCCTGAGTCTCTGGTGCGTGTACAGCAGACTTTCCAGAGGCCACAAGGCATGTGACCATTCCTTGCTCTGACCGCTGGTGGAGTGTGTGCTCGTGTGGGCTGCGCTCACTAACATGGTCTAAAGCTGCAGAAGCGTGTAGGGTTTCCATGAGGAGCTGGAGTGAGCTTTCAGAGCTCAGCTCAGCTCAGTTTCTTTCTTTCTTTTTTTTTTTTTTTACATCTTTATTGGAGTATAATTGCTTTACAATGGTGTGTTAGTTTCTGCTGTATAACAAAGTGAATCAGTTATACATATACATATGTTCCCATATCTCCTCCCTCTTGCATCTCCCTCCCTCCCACCCTCCCTATCCCACCCCTCTAGGTGGTCACAAAGCACCGAGCTGATCTCCCTGTGCTGTGTGGCTACCTCCCACTAGCTATCTATCTTACGCTTGGTAGTGTGTATGTGTCCATGCCACTCTCTCGCCTCGTCCCGGCTTACCCTTCCCCCTCCCCGTGTCCTCAAGTCCGTGCTCTAGGAGGCCTGCGTCTTTATCAGATCAGCTTCTTTACAGCACTTTACTAGCTCCTTACGAGCTCGTGTTGTTTATCCCTGCTCTAATTTCTGTAACCTCTTTATTATCCAATAAATCCTTATCTTGAAATCCCGAAGTTCTTCCTGAGCCTACAGGGAAACACAAGTAGTAAGAGCACTCTCATTTTCTGCAATGACAGGTTAAATGCCTCAGTTTTAGCTTCTCACACAGTAAGTACTGGCAGACACACTTCATACAACAGAAACCCTTTGAGGTCCTCGATAACTTTTAAGAGCATCAAAGGGTCGAGAAGCTCTGACCAGGGGCAAATGACCCTTTCTATGCTTCAGCTTCCTTGTCTATAAAATGCACATAATGAAAGTCCCCACCTCAGAGGGTTACTGTAAAAATTCCATAAGAGGATCCGCGTAAAGCTGTTAGCACTGGGCTGGCCTGCTGCATGTATCTGTGCTCAATGAGCCACAGCGGGAATGCCAGGATCACAATATCACGATGACATGCATGTAGCCAGGGGTCAGAGCTTGAGCTCCAAACTACGCTTTGCTCAGTAAGTACTAGCAATTGTTATAACTGCTTCAGTAATACTCTGTGATGAGCACTGTGTTAAGTATTATAGCCACAACTGTGAGAAAACCAAAGCAATGCCCGCCTCATGGAGCTGCAAGAGGCTGGGAAAACGCTCATTCTGAACCGAGGGAACAGATCACCGAAAAGCCCAGAGGCAACAGAGAGCTTGGTGTTCTCAAGAAATAGGAAGCCAGTCAGCCCAGCTGAGCTGGGACCTGCAGGAACAGCCGCAGCATACGAGAGCTTCCCATGGGCTTGATACTGGCTGAGAGGCTTCATGCCTATTACCTCATTTGATCCTGACCACAACTCTCTAAGTAACATTTGCAGGAGGGAAGAGGCTCAGAACTTGCCCAAGTTCACAGCTAGCTCTGGGCCGAGTTGGGATTTGAACCCAGGCAGTCTGGCTGCAGAGCCCGAGCTCTGGAGAGGCTTTTTTCTTTTTTTTAATTAATTAATTAATTTTATTTATTTACTTTTGGCTGCGTTGGGTCTTCGTTGCTGCATGCGAGCTTTCTCTAGTTGCGGCGAGTGGGGGCTACTCTTTGTTGCGGTGCGTGCGCTTCTCATTGCGGTGGCTTCTCTTGTTGCAGAGCACGGGCTCTAGGCGTGCGGGCTTCAGTAGTTGTGGCACTCAGGCTCAGTAGTTGTGGCACGTGGGCTCAGCAGTTGTGGCACACGGCTTTAGCTGCTCCACGGCATGTGGGATCTTCCCGGACCAGGTCTCGAACCCGTGTCCCCTGCATTGGCAGGCGGATTCTTAACCACTGAGCCACCAGGGAAGCCTCTCTGGAGAGGTTTGAGGATCCTGGTGGGCTGGGAAGCCACGCTCTGTTAAAGCATCTGGTATCTCCCTAATGGCAAGAGGACACCCAAATGCTTCAAGCAGGGTTTTAATGTGATCGTCTTTGTAGTTTAGACAAAGACTGGCTACGTAATGGAGAAGAGAATCCGGGGGCTTCCATCTCAAATATCCAATTGCCCGCACAAGCAATCCACTTCAGTTCACTCACTCATTCATTCATTCATTCATTCCGTCGCTTGGCACTTAAGATGCCCTGTCCATGAGCCGGGTACGGTTCCACTGCTAGGTACCGGGACTTTGGGAGTGAAGAGACAAAGTCCCTGTGCTTTACATCCTTGGTGGGTGGCACAGGTAATAAACATCAACAAATGACAAGAGCCATGAAAAATGGAGCCGGGTGACAGGTAGAGAGTACCTGGGAGGTGGGGTGGAGGGGAGGTGGAGAAGGAGGTGAATAGAGTGACCTGTCACTCTGGGTGGTGGGGTGTCACCAACCTCCTCTCCAGGTTAACATGTCCAAAATGGAACTTCTGATTGTCAGCCCTGAAACTCTCCCAGCTCAGGTGACAATCCTGAGTACCCAGATGCTCAAGCCGGAAGCCGGGGCTCATCCTCGCTTCCTTCGCACCCCACCCCAACGCACGCCCCTGGCCGTCCAAACACACCCTGAACCTCCACGTGAGCTCACGGTGTGTATTCGTAGGAGAACTGCAGAGATAAAGGGTAGCTCCATCGGCGGGGGCGGGGGGCTGGCGGTTCTTGTTACATCAAGCTGATTTCCAAAGGGGCTTTATCATTTACACGTCCACAAGACACACATGAGAGGACCAGTTTCTCTACCTCCCTGCTCTATCTTTTAACGTGTTTGCAAATTTACAATTCTTTTACTTCAAGTGATATCTAACGTAGTTCGTATTTCCTTCTACTTATTAACCTATATTTTAAAGTGATAGCAAGTCTCAGGCTCAGAGTCCTTGGCAGACAGAGGCATCTCATGAGGACTTAACCATACTGTTTTCATGAAATGCAGTCTTAGTGTAGCCTCTTTATAGCACGTGAGGATGTTTTTACATGTATGGTGGTAAGAAAAGCCTTTAAAACATTAATATACCTCAGAAAAAGAAGAGTTCATATTAAGAAAATAAAATGTACTCAGGTAGACCATGAGTGCCCAAAGTTTGGGCGACATCTTCCTTTTTATGGACAAGTAAACAGAGACCCTCCAAGAGGTTCCCCTCTCTTGCCCCTTAGAAGCTGCAGTTTCCCAGGGTTCCTATTCCTTTTCCAACCTCCCCCTCAGTTGATGATCTCACCTTCCCCTGCACCGAGGAAACAGAAGTCCGGAGGGCGGGACTCCTAGGTTAGCGCCCACGCCCACCCCTCTTCCTGGCCTGGCTCCATCTATCAACACTTTTTCTCTCCAGTCTCTGGCTTTCCACTAACTTCTCCTCCCAGCCCACAGACAAGCACAAAGCCTGTCTGTGAAGCAGGTGAACCCTTTCTCAGCACTGCATCCTCCACTCCACAAGCACCCCTGGCACCTGCTGGGGGGTCCACCCGCCCCTCCCAGCCCCGGCCCCTGCTCAGCCCACCTGCTTCCCGTGCGACGTCGGACCTGGCTGGCCTCCTCCTGCCCCCTTAGCCCCAGGCACCGCCCTTCCTGTCCCCTTGCCCCAACCTTCTCGGCCTCCTTTGCTGTTGGACCAGCCAGGGCCCTGGTTGTCTGGTGGTGCTCTGCCAGGTCCCACCTGCAGCCCTCTCACCTCAGTCGGTCCCCCATCCACCCCGGACAAATGCTTGCTGAACGAATGAACGAACTGTCAGTGTGAGGACACTGGAGTCTCATCACGGCCCAGACTCCTCTCTGAGCCCCACGGCCTCCCGGAGTCTTTTCCCCGTGTTTTCACCCCGACTGGCTGACTCCTTCTGTGTTCTCTCACTGGCCAGCAGCCCCTGGCATCATTGCAGACTCCTTTCCCTCCTCTGCCATCAGCCTCCCAGTCCAGAGTCACCAGGTCTGTCCTTCTACTGCCCAGACTTATCCCAAGTCGCCCCCTGCAGTCCTCTGCCGCCCCCTCCTTTCAAGCCCCTTCTTTCCCTCTCTCCCCATTATGTCTGCTCCCCTCACTGGAGCCAGAGCAATCTTTATCCATCAGGGTTTTCAAAGCCCTCTGGGTGGCTCTCAGACCCTGTGGAGAACCCTGCCCACCGGGTGAATCCAGTTCCATAGTGTAGAGCCACAGTCCCTCCTGCCCGCCCTTTGGTACCGTGCCCCTGCCGTCCTCCCCACCACACTCCTGCTTCAGGTGTCCACGTGAATGTGCCGTGGGCCCCTAGCCCTCTGGGCTTCCTCCTGCTAGCCTACAGCCTGAAATGCTCTCCCCTTTCTTCTCCAGATTCAAGCATCACATCCCTGGGGAGCTTCTCACCTTCCATGCCATGCCCCCCTGCCCCATCCTCCCGGCTCTAAGTGTCCTTCAAGAATTGCACACGGTCCTCTGGGCCCACATGCCATGTGGGGTGCGTCTGCATCGGTTTCCCTCACATTAGACCACTCTGTAAATGAAGGGGTTTCTGTAAACCTATTAACAGGACGGCCAGGATGCAGGAGGCTCGCGCAATACTCCTGAATGAAAGACCAAGTGGAGGAAGAAGTGAACCGCCCTGCCAGTCCTGGGCTCCACTTCCCTCTCCCTCTCTCCCTCTCCCCGGACCACGCGCAGCAAAGCCACGAGCCAGCGAGCGACTGAAGCCCCTGCAGACACAGACAACAAGGTGGCCTCCCCGCCTTGCCCCACTGCCCAGCCCAGGCCCTCGCCCCTCCCTGAGCTCCTCCACAAGTCCCTCCGGACTTGCTGTCACCTGCTTCTCCCCTGTGCCGTGTTTCTTCCACCCACTAGCGAACTGATCTTTCTGCAAACGTTCCGTAAACTGGATGAATGCAAACACCCGGCCTGGCATGCCAAGCTCTCTGCAAGGCCATCTTGCTGGGGAAAGCCTAGGCCTCCCCCTTCTCTTCTTACAAACCACAGGAGAAACGGGCTATGAGACATGAGTGTTCACAGAAGGGAGATTCAAGAGGCCAACAATTACCAATAAGATCAGCTATGTTTCAGGTCACTTTAAGTCAATGTAATGTAAAGAAAAACAATAAAGATTTTTAACATACCAGTCGGAAGGAATGAGAGAATCGCTGTGATTCCACTGGATTTCCACCCACAGTGATCTCCCAGATCACTGCCCACACGCTGGGAAACACTGGCCCCCGTCCCTGAGGCCGTGCAGCTCTGAGTCCTGGGACAGCAGCAAGTGGGTGGCAGGTGGCGTGTCGGAGGCGTCATCCCCTGCAGAGTGCCGGCTCGGCCTGCAGGTTGTCAAGGTCATCTGCAGAGAGGGAATGCCCCAAGGGGTGTGGAGGGTGAAAGGGACACCAGGCAGGGGACCCCTGGGACCTTCAGGACACCGTTCTCTTCTTTCTCTAATATCCCTGTCCCCCCCTCCCCGCTCCCCAGCTTCGGCTCATCCATCACAAATTAAGTTTTAAACTAAAACGAAAGAAAAGTATAATTCAAGTTACCATTTATGGGCTGGCTGATCATAGCCAGACACCCTGGGAGGTTAAATGGCGTAACGATTAAGAGCATAGGAGTCATGCAGACCAGAGGTAGAACCCAGGCTCCACTGACTAGCTGTGTGACGCCAAGGAGGTGCTTAACGTCTCCAGGCCTCCATTTCCTTATCCACGAAAGGAACTGTCATAGCTGCCCTACACGCTTGTGGTGAGGACTACATGACAGCATATATGCCAGACTTTCAACCAACGCCCGATGCTCAGTACAGACTCAATACATAGGAGCTATTATCAGCACTACCTACTAACATGGCAAAAAAAAATATGCAGAAAAAGGTTTAAAACTGTAAAACAGACTTTATGGAAAACACGGCATGAATTAATTTTGTTACTAGAAAACTTACTTTACTAAATGTTCGGTTGTTAAAAATGGGCAGAAAACGTGCATGATTTTCTTGAAGTTATTTCGCCCAATGAGCCCTGTGTCTCCAAGGTCATGTGACCGCAGCATATTATAGAAAATTTGTAGATTCCTGGAAATGGAGTCATGAACAATTTCTTCCACCTAACAGAAAAAACAAACATATTTACCAAGCTGCACGTTTGTAACCTGGGGTGGCAGCACCTTGGGGCCACATAGGAAAGCGTTACTTACTGAATCCCAAGCCAGGAAGAGAGGTGCCTTGGTGTCTTTACAGGAGGATGTTTTGCTTAGCTAATTGGGAAAGAGAAAATATATAAATACAAATCACTCATAAAGGCAGTAGGAGCTTTGGAGGCAGGTGGACTTGGATTGTGAGTTTTGTCCCTGATTATTAGCCAATAGCTTCAGATCTTGAGAAGTGAGTTTGCTCCCCACCCCCAATCCCCCTCTGGAAATGGGATAATAACATTTAACTTGTGCTTATTTTTAAGAAGTACAGGAAATATGAAAAAATCCATCACCTAGAAATCAAATAAATGCAAAGTGAAAGAATAATGAGATGACATTTTTGCCTATCAGAATGGCAGAAATAAAAAGGAAGCAAACTGCTAGTGTTGAAAACGGGTAACATCAGACAATTTTATAATCTACAGCCCCTAGAGTAACAGTGACTGTCTCTGGGGAGCGGCTGGGGACAGAGGTAGAGGGAAAACTCACTTCCACTGTATTCCCTTCTGCATCTTTTGCATTTTGTACTTCATACATATATTCAACTTTTAAAATAATTAAAATATTATATAAAATTTTTATTCCATTTCTGGAAATTTATACTAAAGAAATTATCACAGGATGATAAAAAAAGGAGGCAATACAATATTCCTTGCAGCAAAATTTATAAAAGGAAGAAAAATGAACACCCAGATTATAAGAGCAGGGAATACGCTGCCTCTTTTAATATTACATAGCAGAATTTTTACTGACACTAAGGGTTAACAATACGTTAATCAACGACAAACTAAAAAGTCACTAATTATGTGGTCTCATTTTAAAATAAAAACTATATATGAAAGTATACATATATCCAGTTCATCAAATTATACACATTACATACGTGCAGTTTTTATATATCAATTATACCTCAATAAAGCTGCAAAAAATCATATGCCTGTGTAGGTATAAAGGTTTGGAAGGATATGCAACAAAGTATAAGAGTGAGTAACAAGGTAACACAATTCCTCAATGTTAGAATTAGCAGTGATCTTAAGTTTCTTCTATTTGCATATCTCTGCCTTCTACCGTTTCTAATTCACTTGTTTATATTAACATGTGAATTTATTTACATGCACTCAACAAACTGCGCTGCTGGCACTGGGCCATGCCTGTGGGTACAATGGGCAGTACAACCAGAAAGGCCTCCGCCTTCCTGGAGGCACGACGACGACATCGTGACAGAAGCGTGACCCTGTGACTGTCACAGGTGTGTGAGGTCGATGCCTGCAAGACAGCCTTCATCAGAGGGGGCAGGGAGGGTCCCTGGAGAATGCGCCCTGGACCAGGGCGCGGGAAGGGAATCCTGGCAGGAGCTGCACTGCCGAGGATGGCAGCGGGAACCTGGGGAGCCCGAGGACCCGAGTGGTGCGGCGGTGAGGAGACCCCGTGAGAGGCGGCAGGGCTGGACCATGTGGCACCCCATCAGCTACGTGGGGAAGTTCTGCTTTATCCTGCGGGTCCCAACGCCATCAGAGGGTTTGCAGCCTGGAGGCTGACAGCATCTGACTTAAGAGTAGGCAGAGACCACGCTGCTGGCCACATGGAGAGCAGACTGCTCACATGTCTGTATTTCTGTTTTTAAAGAAAACAAGGTGGCTATGTGCAGGGCTGCTGTGACAGTCAGAGGTGATGATTTACAAAAGCTAACACAGGGTCTGTCCCACAGCAGAATTCTGGAAAAGTTGCAGCTCTTCATTTCTGCGTGTAAAAGGGCGCTGGGACTCACTTTTGAATCAGAGTTCAAGAAGGATCAAGTGTCATGGTTTAGGATGTGCACAAGGTGGGCATTCAGGAAGCCATAATTTTTTTTTTTTTTTTTTTTGCGGTACACGGGCCTCTCACTGTTGCGGCCTCTCCTGTTGCGGAGCACAGGCTCCGGACGCGCAGGCTCAGCGGCCACAGCCCACGGGCCCAGCCGCTCCGCGGCATGTGGGATCTTCCCGACCAGGGCACAAACCCGCGTCCCCTGCATCGGCAGGCGGACTCTCAACCACTGCGCCAGCAGGGAAGCCCAGGAAGCCATAATATTGAAACCAAAAGCTAATCTGTACCTGGTAAAGAAAGTCTTTAACAAACATTTCAACGAGACTCTGTTAGTGCTTACTGCACACATTATCTGAAACTAATCTGACTTTTTAAAGTTCTTAAAATGTTAAAATGATAATAGCTATTAAAGTTATAGAAGTATTTTTAATAATAAAACCATCAACTTTTCAGACAAAAGAAATAAATACTAAAAGTAAGTGTTTGTCACTAGAGGCAATAAGCAGTTTGTTTTTGTTTCTACTGCAAGACATGATTGCAAGAGCAGTGCCGTTGCAATGCTGGGAAAAGGAGTCACATCCAGCATATAAAGTGCTGTCACTCAAGGAAAAGTTTTCAGAAATGTCAAAGAGCATCCTTCAATGAGATTTAAAAACTCAAAGTTAAGCAACTTTTAAACACAACTCTTACTTAAAAATTAACGCAGCTGAAAAATGTGCTCATCCATTTATTTAAACCATATTTCACCTGCATCTCTTATTTCACTAAGAACACTTAAGTTGCCTGCCATAAACAGAAAAGCAAACCTGAAGTTGTTGTAAAACTCACCTTAGGGTTCTCTTCAAGCAGTTCAATAAACGTGCTGACGTTGACCCATCGGTGCACCCAGGGTCAAGCGTGTGCACTAGTTCTTTGAATTCTGAATCACTTATTTTTACAACCATGCAATTTAGAATATGTCGCAATTCTTCCCGTTATATGCCCGTCAGGTTTCTGAGCATGAGAATATATAAGGGAACTTTTTAAAAAGAAAAAAAAGGAAGCAAGAGCATTACGTGTATTTAGCAGCACTTAATAAAGCATGAGTTTGGGCCAGACAGAATTACTATTTGAAACACGAATACCTCAACTGATGGTCATTACTGTATAACCCACGTGCCAAGAGTGGTGGGGGGAAGGGAATCTGGAACTTTGCAAGTGCAGTTCCTACAGGGTTCTCTGTCAGGACACGACAGGAGACAGTCTCAAGAGAGGAAGGAGGCTGACCCTTTTCCCAGGACAGGCTGAATGCTGGCACATTCACAGGGCACCCCAACCCACCTGAGGGCCCCACGGCTCAGCCTCATGGGGCACAGAACTTCCTGGAAATTCAATTACAACTAGCCGATTCACTAAGAATATTAACCCTGCTCGTTTTCACTACCACCAACCTCATCACTTACATAAATGTACAATTACTTAGTGAGAAAAAATTTCAGCCATGCTGCATAAAGAAAACATTATGAGCAAAATACCGCGAGGCAAATTTCTTCCCCCAGAATAAAAAATTACCAATAAGTAAATTGAATATCAAAACTGAGAGAAACTGGGCTTCCCTGGTGGCGCAGTGGTTGACAATCTGCCTGCCAATGCAGGGGACACGGGTTCGAGCCCTGGTCTGGGAAGATCCCACATGCCACGGAGCGACTGGGCCCGTGAGCCACAACTACTGAGCCTGCGCATCTGGAGCCTGTGCTCCGCAGCAAGAGAGGCCGCGATAGTGAGAGGCCCGCGCACTGCGATGAAGAGTGGTCCCCGCAACTAGAGAAAGCCCTCGCACAGAAACGAGGACCCAACACAGCCAAAATTAATTAATTAATTAATTAATTAAAAAAAAAAAAACTTAGAGGAACTGTTTACTGGAAAAGCAGGGGAAATAAAGAACCCTACCTCTTCATAGGGAGATATTGTGAATACCAGTGTGACCAAAGACTTGTTAAGTAATAAAGCCATGTATAAATGTCAACTATGGCTTTGGGGTCCAAAATCTGAAAGGGATATAAGGTCCTCTTGGAGAAAATTAAGTAATTTAGAGGACATGTGCAGGGCACTTTTTGGTTTGGGAGTGACAATTGTTTAATGTCCAAATGGGAATCATTGACAACTAATATTTATAATTTTCAGTAAATTTATCCACGATCACCACTATCTAATTTCAGAATATTTTCATCATCCCAAAGAAACCTTGTGCCCATTTGTACTCACTCTCCATTTCCATCTCTATCCTGAGGCAACGAATCTACTTTCTAATTCTCTGTATTTGCTTTTTTCTGGATATTTCATGTGAACAGAATCATGCAGTATATGCCTCTGTATGCACCTTCCATCTGGCTTCTATCACCTACTGTAATGTTTCTGAGGTTCATCCATGTGCTGCATGGGTCGGTATGTCGTTCCTCTTTATTCCTACTCCACTGTATGATAGGGCACATTTTGTTTACCTTGTCATAAGCTGATGAACATTTTGATTGTTTCCAGTTTAGAAATTATGAAGAATGTTACTATGGACTCTTGCACACAAGCCTTTGTGTGGACACCTGTTTTTATTTCTCTTGCACAGATACCTAGGAGTGGAACTGCTGGGTCATGTGGTAAATTTCCACTGAAATTTTTAAGAAACTACTGTGTTGTTTTCCACAGCAGTTGCACCATTTTCCATCCCCACCTGCAGTGTATGAGTTCCATCTCCACAATCTCGCCAACACTTATTGCCGTCTGTCTTTCTGATAGCAGCCATCCTAGAGGGTGTGAAGCGATATATCTCATTGTGGTTTTGATTTGCATTTCCCTGATGACTAATGACACTGAGCATCTTTTCATGTGCTATTTGGCCACTCCTATACATTCTTTGGTGAAATGTCTATTAAAATCTCTTGCCCATTTAAAAAATCAGGTTGTCTTCTTATTGAGTCCTAAGGATTCTCATATATTCTAGATACAAGTCCTTTACCAGATATATAATTTACATATATTTTCTCTCAGTCTGTCATTAACGGTATCTTCTGAAGCACAAAAGTTTTAAATTCTGATTAGTCCTATTTACAGGTTTTGTTCTTTTATGGATCATGCTTCTAGTGTCACATCTAAGAAATATTTGCCTAACACGAGGTCACAAAGATTTACACATATGTCTTCTTCTGAGACTTTTACCGTTTTAGCTCTTATATTTAGGTCTATGGTCCATTTTCAGTTAACTTTTGTATATGATGTAAAGAAAATGTCTAAATTCATCTTTTTGCATATGGATATCCAATTGTCTCAGCACCATTTGTTGAAAAGATTATCCTTTCTCCTACTGAATTGGTTGAAAATTAATTGACCATAAATGTAAGTGTTTATTTCCATACTCACAGTTATGTTCTGTCAACCACTAAGTCTATCCTATGCCAGTACCACACTGTCTTTATTACTGTCGTTTTATCCTAAGATTCAAAACCTGGAAGTTTAAGTACCTCTAACTTCCTTCTTCTTTTCCAAAATTGTTTTGGCTATTCTGCCACCTTTGCGTTTCCAAATGAATTTTTAAGATCAGCTTTTCAATTTCTGGAAAAAAGCCAGCTGGGATTTTGATGGGGTTTGCAATTGAATCTACAGATCAATCTGGAGAGAGTTTCCACCTTAATCATATCGATTCTTCCAATCCATGAATATGGAATGTCTCTTCACTTATTTACATCTTCTTATCCTTTTAACAGTTTTTTATAATTTTCAGTATACAAGCCTGGCACTTCTTTTCTTAAATTGACTCCTAGGTAATTTATTCTTTTTATGCTATTGTGAATGGAATTGCTTTCTGAAGTTCATTTTCAGATTGTTCATTGCTAATTTATAGAAATAGAACTGATTTTTGTATATTGATCTTGTATCCTGTGACCTTGATGAGTTCATTTATTAGTTCTAGCAGTTTGTGTGTGTGTGTATTCCTTAGAATTTTCTATTACAATATCATGTTGCCTGTGAATAAAGACTGTTTTATTTACTTCTTTCTTCCCAATCTGTATGCATTTTATTTCTTTTCTTTCCTGATTACACTGTCTAGAACTTCAGTATAATGTTGGAAAGAAGTATCTAGAGCTGATATCATTGTGTTTTTCCTGATCTCGGGAGGAGAGTATTTAGTCTTTTACCATTAACTATGCCGTTAGCTTTGGGTTTATCGTAAGTGCCCTTTATCAGGTTAGGGAATTTCTTTTCTATTCCTAGTTGGTTGAAAATTGTTATCCTGAATGAGTGTTGAATTTTTCAAATATTTGTTTCTGCATCTATGATCATGCAGCTTTGTCCTTGTTTCTATTAATATTTTGTATTACATTAATTGATCTTTTGGAAGTTAAACAAACCTTGCAGTCCTGGGATAAATCTCACACGGTCGTAACATTTAATCCTTTTTACATGTTGCTGGATTCACTTTGCTAATATTTTTTTGAGAATTTTTGCAACTATATTCACAAAGGATATTGATCTGTGATTTTCTTTTCCTGTGATCTCTTTGTCTGGCTTCGGTATCAGGATAATATTGACCTCAGAGAATTAGCTGAGAAGTGCTCCTGCTATGCCTTCTGAAAGTTTGTAAAGGATGGCTGTTTGTATAAGCAATCTTTCTAGCCTTCAATGTAGAGAATTTTGCACATTTTTCGTTAGATATATTTCTAGGTATTTGGTTTTTTAAAATATTTTTAGAAATGATATTTTAAAACTTCTTTTTCTAATTGCTTACTGCAGGTTATAGAAATATTATTGATCTTTGCATATTGACCTTGTATCCAATGACCTTCTCAATTCTATTATTACTTCTAATATTTTTTGGAAGATTCTTGTGGACTTTCTATGTAAAGTCATGTGAGGTGCAAATAATAACACCGAGAATAAGAGTACGTGAACAGGCAGAGTACAGATTGTTTCCGGGCGCAGGAAAATGAGCCACAGCTGATGTAAATGGAAGTGACCGGGGTGATGGGCCCGTGTGAAGGGAGGATGCCAGTGTGTGGAGGCAGCACACACAGCTTCTTGGAGTGGCTCTAAAACATCTTCTAACAGCTCTGCACTCCCCTCTACATCAGGGGGACCTGCTTCCCAGGGCTGCCCTCTGTGGCTAGGCAACATGCCATCCCTGCCCACTCCTGGCTCTCTCCCTCTGCTCTCCTTCTCCTTCCAGGTCCCAGAATGTGGCCAAGACCCAGGTAAATGGTCAGAGGGGTTGGAGCGGGCATGTCAGTTGGAAACCACGCCCTCTGCAGCCCTCAAGTATCTGATGGCCGTGGCTCTCGTGTGATGCCCCAGAGGGTAAGCTCATTGTCAGCAGGGACTTCACCTCATTCACCTATGAGTTCGACCTAAGTGCCCATGGCCGGGTCCGGCGTGGGGCAGGCACTCAATCCCCCACCTTCTCAGGTGTGTCCGTCAGTCTGTCTGCCGAGCGGTACATCAGTGACATATTTGGCACGGTAAGCATTATTACAGTCCTCCATTAGCAGAGATGAAGATTTCACCATTTTTAATTAAATTACTTCTTCAATATACTAATACAAGCTGAGGGGGATGAACACACGGAAGCCTTCGTTTATCTTAAAGAGGTGGTCCACCCGACATGCTAGCAGGTGGCTCAGCGCAGGGCGGAACGCGCCCGCTCTGGAGCAGCCGGTTCGAATCCTGGCCCCATCACTCACTAGCTGGGAGCCTCAGGCCGGGCACGCGCCCCCACATTCCTTTCCTCAGCAAATGAGGGTGAAATGAAAGAACTGAATGAAGATAATGATAGTGTCCACCTCACAGAGGTGCTGAGAGGCCGAAGTGAGAGAATAGGAGAAAATCACTGAAGACAGGGCCCGGCACACAGTCAGTGGCACTATTCCTGTCCATCCTGAGAGAACAGGTCATATAGGCATAAAGATTAATGACAGCTGGTGGACCAACTAAAGCGTCTCCCCCACGAAAGCAGGACCCCAAACCTTGGAATCCACACTGCAGCGGCATTCTAGATGGACAGATGTGCGGCGCTGCAGCCTCCGGAGCAGAGAGCAAACCCCGGACCCATAGGTCCACCTCCAGGCCCTGGGAGCCTCCCCAGAGCCCTGCCCCGCAGCGCAGACTGCCCCTCGCTCGGCGGACTTCGCAAGGTAGACACTGAGGCCGAGCGGCTCCGCTTTGGTACTCGCTCATGTATGAGTCTGAGGCAAAGTAATTCATCGCACTCCTGGTTAGTTACTAGAGATTCAGTTATTGGATGTGCTCAGTAAATAACTAACTTGGGAGATATTGCTGTGTACCAAAGGCATCCGGATGCTGCTTTCTAAAATAAACATGGAAGTGGGACAGGAGCTAATGTTTCAAGCAGAGTCATGAATAAGCCTCCCTTTGCAGTACAAGTAAGTAAGTAAACAGGCTATTTTGGAACTAAGAGAATGTTCCTGTCACGGGCTACAGTTGGTTGTGAACCCTTACACTCTAGGGTGGGACGTGGGAGGACGGGTCAGCGGGCCTGGATTAGTCCTTAAGTAAACAGCTAATGATGACTAGCCACTCCAACTTTAACAATCTTGACACACGCTGTTCTCACCCCCTGGCATTTATATTGCAGTAAACTTTATGTCTTCTATCCTCCCAACTAGACCCAGCTCTTGAGGTCAGGCTTTGTATCCCTAAGGACTCAATATTTCCTAGCATGTAACGGGAGCACAAAAGATATTTGTTGAGTGGATAAATGGATGAATATGCAGTTTTTATTGGTCCTGTTTTGAGTACTAGCTTTCTTTGAAACAATGAGTTTTTCACCAGAGAAGGGTTTCAAAGTCTTACAGAGTTGGGGCTTCCCTGGTGGCGCAGTGGTTGAGACTCTGCCTGCTAATGCAGGGGACACGGGTTCGAGCCCTGGTCTGGGAGGACCCCACGTGCCACAGAGCAACTAGGCCCGTGAGCCACAACTACTGAGCCTGCGTGTCTGGAGCCTGTGCTCCGCAACAAGAGAGGCCGCGATAGTGAGAGGCCCGCGCACCGCGATGAAGAGTGACCCCCGCTCGCCACAACTAGAGAAAGCCCTCGCACAGAAACGAAGACCCAACACAGCAAAAATAAATAAATTAATTAATAAACTTCTACCCCCAACATCTTAAAAAAAAAAAAATCTTACAGAGTTGATGATCAGCAGTGCTTTCTTCAACGATGCACAGTGATCTTCATGTCTAAATAACTTTGTGATAATGTTTTCCTTGTGAAATTGATTTCTAAAGTTGATGCTACAAGAGAATTAAGAGAAAAACAGGAATAAGATTATGTTCTTGAACTTTGTTCTTAATGCAAAAAAAACAAAACAAAAAAAACACCACCCTAAGAACAACTATAATAGTGCTTTATTTCTGGATGGCTCCTTTCCCTGAAAGTGTCATGTGCTTGTGAGGGCCCATGTGTCACTCAGTTAACGTGGTACCTAGTAAGGGAGCTGGCATGCATGCAATTCCCACAGGCACCAATCAGCTTTGCTGAGCCATCACCCACCTCTTCCCGTGCCGACTAGCTGTGGCCAGCCCTCTTGCCGATCTGTGCCTTTGGTCTCAAAAAGGACCAGGAAAGACGCCTCGATCACTGCTGAGACAAACAGCTCCCTGTACAGGCAGCGTGCTGTAGCCCACTCACCAACATGCTAACTGAGGGCACACATTTCCAGTGTTGAAGCAGTGAGGATGTCAACCTTCACAACCTCTCCCTCCCTGTTGACAACGGCCATGACCACCATGACCACCTATATTATCAGACCCATCTCCCTTTCTTGCCTCTTGCTTTCATCCCCTGAGCTCAGGGCCAGCAGTCTGCATGTACCCTTGAAGGCCCATGATCATCCATCCACTCTGGAGATCAAAGCCAACTTCACCAGGGACTCTGATCAGAAAGGGGGCTGGAGAATCTCCTAACGATATACACTTGTTGGCCGCCCTTTTCAGTGTTCAATTAGACAGTTTGACATTTTCCACTAAATAAAGAATGATCGTGAATCATACTGGCTCTGAACAACTCTCAAATTGTTTAGGGGAGTTTACTGCTGCATCTGTACAGCCGTCTTAGCTTTTACCAGTTGTGTGAGAACATATAAACACACACACCCTTACCACCACTTTTAAGAAACATATAAAGTGGCAGAGGGCTTCCCTGGTGACGCAGTGGTTGAGAGTCCGCCTGCCAATGTGGGGGACACGGGTTCGTGCCCTGGTCTGGGAAGATCCCACATGCCGCGGGGCGGCTGGGCCCGTGAGCCATGGCCGCTGAGCCTGCGTGTCCGGAGCCTGTGCTCCGCAACGGGAGAGGCCACAACAGTGAGAGGCCCGTGTACCGCCAAAAAAAAAAAGTCTCATGGCATTGCAAAATGTCTCCTGGGGGGCCAAGACTGTCCCCAGTTGAGAACCACTGTTTTAAAGTAAAGAAAATTCACAGGTTAATTCCTACAGTCCTGGACAAGGTGCTGTGAGACAAGAAAATTGTAAAGAAAACAAGTAATTTCACTTAAGAAATGAACTCACAGAGCCGCATCCCAGAAATGCAATGTGTGGGGAGTGCAGTGGGCTCCGAATACCTGGAAGGCTGGTGACCAGGGCAGTTCATTAAATATTCATAAATTCCCCAAGACAGGGATAGGACCCAGCAAAACGGGAATTAACTCTGTGGTACATTTTTCTTTACAAGAGAGCACAGCGCTTTCGATGAACGTGCTGAGGTTATAAAGTCTGTTTTTTCTTTAAGATTTACATAGGGTGGTCAGTACAGGGTACACATCAAGATAAAATAGTTCTTAGAGGGAAAGTCTAAATTCGAAAATGTCACATTATTATTTTTTTATGTTTTGGGCCACCACCGCCCACCACAATTTATGTGATAAATATAAATCTGAAGTTATAATAGACGTTAGAGTGAAAACAAAAATAATGGCACTCAAGGCAAATAATCCACAATATTTGCACCATGCAGAGAGCGGTTGGAAAACAAGTTAACATACATTGCTCTTTTCCATATGATATTGAACAAATATGTGTTTGTACACAATTTTACAAGTGTGATGTTGGCAGGGTCGGTGTGTGCACTGAGGGTATTCGGGCTCCGTTTCTGCGTCCGTGACTCACTAACCCTATGACCTAGTGAAGACCCCATATAGTCTTACTTTTTCATCTAGAAATTGGAATAATAATTATACTTACCTTATAGTTTAAGGCAGTTTTAAATAAGAAAAATGTATGGAAAATAATTTATAAGCTACATGTTATTACGCAAAAGTTGGTAATTATTCAAAGAAGACTAATTTGTCATTCAATAAATGAAGAAAAAGTAATTCAGCTATTCTCTAACCTTTTACATATTATGATATGTGTAACCAAAATTTAGTTTAGTTTAGTTTTTGTTTTACATACCTATTTCTTTTTGTCAGGGGAATTTTACTACCAGCTTCCAATAACTGAGGCTCGTAAAATGATGTTAAAAATTGCTTCCAATTGACTTTAGTGGTGGTTTTAAGTCCAAATCTGGATTTAAAAAAAAACAAAAATAGTATTTTAAACATTTTTTTCTATAACGCTGCATGGATTAGATACTTAATATTGAATTGAAAATGGAAGCAGTGAATTTATATGAAGTTTCATATCTAAGGTAAACAAAATAATTTAGTAAAATAATAGTACAAATTGGTTTTTTAAAAGCAAGGAAAAACCAAACTGATTACTACATCTCCACGCCTTTATATTCTGTTAGCAGTAGCATGCACTGAAGGAAGAAACAAGGGATTTGATTAAAATCCTAACGCCCACGGAACAATCCTTTCAAATTCATTATTTGAAGAGCTCAGTTAGAGTGGTGGGCAGAATACAGGCCCCGAGGTGTTCATGCTCTAAGTCCAGAAAAGAGAGAAATAAGAGGGAAGATTTCTGGAGAAAAGCTTTAGATACGCTTGGGTGAGCCCCAAGCCCAGCGCAAGGCAGGATGGATGATGTGTACCCCTCACCTCAAGCCTTGTGGAGAGAACTGCTCTACTTGGGAGTTTGCTAGATGCCCCTGCCATGGGCGGGGGGTCTAATGCATCAGTGCCTGACGCCCTCATAGAACAGAAACCTCGCAGATGAGAGCCGAACTGCTGAGCCATTGACCGAAAATGGGGGCGGGGGCAGGTGGGGAGGTGTTGGCAAGACTGCTGGCTGACTCTCAGTCATCGGGGAAATAATGCAGAGGGTCTCGTGTGAATCTGATGTGGGCCACAAGCGAGAGAGTGAGCGTGAGCGTAAGCACACACAGACACACAGGGTCATCTAGGTCCTGCCCGAGAAGGCCACCTGGAAGAATGAACAGACCTTAATAAAGAAGGTTTTCCCTCCCTGTTTCCAGGTTCCCAGGGGCTGAGGAGGGAATAAGCGATCAGCTGAGATGGAGATGCATTCGCCTTCAAAAATCTGTGGATGTGACAGCGAGGTGAAGCCCAGAGAGACAGTAAAGACTCTCATGAAAGGAAACACCTTCAGACAGACACCTGTTAGGGCCAGAAAGTGCAGTTTCCAGCTCACAGCAGAGCCAGTCCAATAGGAACCTTCCTCTCCCTGCTCTTTCTCTCCTTCCTCTGGGCATTCCAGGTGTGGAGGAGTCAGAACCCGCGTTTGCAACATGAGGAAGGAAGAGAAGTGCAAAGCGGAGACGGGGAGAAGCAGCCATCTGTGTCCCCTTTATTCTTGCCTGCAACAGACCCTAACTGGGTAGGGAACACAATTCACATTTAAATCAAGTCTACAGCTTTGACCATAATGTGAAACTGGCTATTGCAATTACTAAGCTGAGGCTCTTTGTGTGATCTGAAACAAGCCAAAAAATCAAAGTCTGCTCATGCTTTCATCCAAGGGAAAAAGAACTAATCCAGCTGAGAAAATTTAAAAGGACAGTGGGCAAGAAAATTAAGTTGCCTCAAGATTACAGTCCATGAGCCTTGCCAACTCAACTGAGGTTACATTTGCACGCATCCATCCAACTATCCATCCATTCATCCATCCATGTATGGCGCCAAGCCACCATCTCTCCTCACTTGAATTACTGCTATAGTCTCCTAACTGGTTTCCTTGTACTTACTCTTGCCTTCCACCAATATATTAATATTTTCATACTTTAACCAGCCTGCACTTTTTGAAATGCATATGTGATCAGATTACTCTCTTGCTTACAATCTTTCCATGCCTCCCCACGGCTCTTAGGATGAGAATGAAAATCCTTCGGTAACGTACAGCTTGCACAGTTTGACCCTGCTCACATCTCCAGCCTCATCCCATATCGCGCTGCCCCTTGCTCTCTTGGCTACGGCCATGCTGGTCCTTTGGTTCTTCAAAAGGCTTGTGCTCTTCCTCGCCTCAGGCCTGTATGCTTGTTGCTGCCTTTGCCAGTTGCCACATTCTCCCCACTACCTACCTCCCCCACTTTAGGTGGTTAATTCCACTCCTCTTTCAAGTCTCAACTTAATCATTACTTTCTCCAGGAAGCCTTCCCTGATTTCCCCAACCAGGTGCTATTTGCCCCATTGCACTAGGTCTCTATCCTTTACAGTATTTATCCCTACCCAAGTATTAATAACATGCGCAGTCAACACTTGTACAGCACTTTATGATTATGGCTATAGCAGCTAATGCTTGATTGGTTATTACTTCTACTTCTGCTATTAGCACCATGTATGTGGTCATGAGGAAGAGAGAGAATTGACTGACTAATTGATTTCATTACACGCACATGGCAACATATAATAAGTAGGTTGTGACGGTGGTTTAATTCACTGCTGTTCGCATACAAAACAAAGTTTCATCTTTCATACTCAATCTTGCTTCCCCAAACTTTGCCCACTGTGTTGATAGTTTGTTAATGCTGTGTATTTTCACCTTAAGTTTCAGCAAGTTAAAAATTAATTTTCTATATTGGAAACACTGTGGCTACTATTAAAATTAGAATCAGCTGCACACATTATGTTTAGGAAATTACCTTGCTCTTTGGTAAAAATATCAAATTAGATCTTCACTACATACCATATACTAAAATAAACTCAAAAGAGATCAAAAAGTTAAATGTAAAAGCTAGGACCATTGAAAAATGAAAAAAAAAATCTAGGCGTATATTCATCTGGTATTTGAATGAGAATGGAATTTTAAGCAAAATTTAAGAAATCACAAACTTACTTAATTACATCAAAATAAAAAATTTCTGTATACCAGAAATATTAAAACAAAGTTTAAGAGCCAAACAAAAGACTTATAAAGTTACCTATAATAATTATGCATGACAAATTGTTAATATTCTTAAAACACAAAGTACTTATACAAATTAATATGAAAATATTAACTTCTTTCAGTAATGGTGGAATAAGATCCTGTTGGACCAATCCTCTTACAGATAATAACAAACTCTGGGCAAAATATCAAAAGAAGCTACCTAGGGCTTCCCTGGTGGTGCAGTGGTTGGGAGTCTGCCTGCCGATGCAGGGGACACAGGTTCGCGCCCTGGTCCGGGAAGATCCCACATGCCGCGAAGCGGCTGTGCCCGTGAGCCATGGCTGCTGTGCCTGCGCGTCCGGAGCCTGCGCTCCGCAACGGGAGAGGCCACAACAGTGAGAGGCCTGCGTACCCCCCCCTAAAAAAAAAGTAGCTACCTAAAAGCACTATAGAGTGAACAGAAGTGGGCAAACTCTGGTGGGAAATCTATACTGAGAGGAACTGAGTTGTGAGGAGTATTTTCAGTGCATCTAGCCCAGGGACAGGCACTGCAGCATGAGGGGTGGCACAGGCACCAGTACAAAAAAAAAAAGTGGCCTTTATAGCCTGGAAAACTAGAAGATCAAACCCAGGTAAATCATAAACCTAGAGAGAAAGAGGAAATCCTGGAAGAGAAAGAGCCAGAGAGGGGTCCCCAAATTCTGTCCCACCACATTTCTGGCTGGCTCCTGAATCTCACGTGATCAGAACCTACTCAAAATAGCTTAGCTAAACACAAAAGATCTGAATTAAGATCAGAACTGCCACCCAAGAAACAGAATATGCAGCTTGAGTTCAAACAAGATAAGTATGCACTAAAACAAAAGAAACAACATTCATTGAAACAGTAATTATAACAGAACTTATAGTCTCCATGATTTAACGTTCAAAATTTCCAGGATAGAATCTAAAATTACAGGAATACAAGAAAACAGGAAAACGGAACATTAGTAAGGAGAAAATAAAGTCAACTGAGAGGAATCCCAAATAACCCAAATGTTGGTATCATCAGACAAGGGTTTTAAAATCAATGATTATAAGTATCATCAATGAAACAAATGAAAACATGCCTAAAATGAGTCAAAAGATAGGAAATCTCTGGGCTTCCCTGGTGGCGCAGTGGTTGAGAGTCCGCCTGCCGATGCAGGGGACGCAGGTTCGTGCCCCGGTCCAGGAAGATCCCACATGCTGCGGAGTGGCTGGGCCCGTGAGCCATGGCCGCTGAGCCTGCGCGTCTGGAGCCTGTGCTCCGCAACGGGAGAGACCACAGCAGTGAGAGGCCTGAGTACCAAAAAAAAAAAAAAAAAAAAAAAAAGACAGGAAATCTCAATAGAGAAATGGATATAATAAAAAGAACTAAATGGAAATTTTAGAATGATAAAAATACTACCTAAAATTTTTTTAAAAATCACTTGACAGAATTAAGAAAAGAATGGAGAGGATAAAGGGGAGAATGAGTGAACTTAAATACAAATCAACCAAAACCACCCAATATAACACAGAATACACATATATTTATAAAATGAATAGAGTCTCAAAGACATAATATAAGACAGTCTTACATACATGTAATTGCAGTCACAGAAGGAGAGAAGAGAAAGAATAGGGCAGAAAAAACACTAATACTTGAAGACATAAAAATGACAATTTCCCCCAAATTTAATTGATATACATTTACAGGTTTAAGATGTTCAGCAAACACCAAGCAGTATATCCACGGAAAAGGCCAGGCCAAAGCACGTCACAGTTAACAAAGCTGAAAGTCAAATTTAAAGGGTAAATCTTGAATGCAACAAGAGAAAAATTACTCACTACATACAGGAGGACAGAATTTAATAAATGACTTCTCATCCAAAACACTGGAAGCCCAAAGGAGTGGAACATCATAATAAGGTGCTGAAAGAAAGAACAGTTACCCAAGAGTTTTCCATCTCAGAAAATATCAGTCAAAAACGAAGGAGAAATAAACACATTCCTAAATAAAACTAAGGGAATCCATCTTTAGTACACCTATACCTCAACAAAGGAAGTTCTTCAGGCTGAAGGAAAATGACAGCAGATGGGGATCATGGCTCCTCAGAAAGGAATTAAAAGAGGGTTAGAAATAGTAAATATCTGAAAAATTTTTAAAGGCTATTTTTTTGCTTTTTTTTTTTTCTTATTTGTTTATGGCTATTTAAAGCAAAAAAAAAAAAAAAAAAGAAAGAAAGAAAAAGAAAAACCCACATTATTTTGTGGGGTTTATAACATAGGCAGATATAATACATATATTATCCATAGTACAAAGGACACGGGGGGCAGGATATAGACCTATGTGTTACATGGGTTCTATATTTTATGTGAAGTGGTACAGTATTAACTGTATGTAGACTGGGAACACTTAAAATGTATATTATAGTCCACAGAACAACCATTAAAAATTATGCAAAGAAGTATATCTACAAAGACTTTAATAAAATTAAAATTAAATTCTAAAAACGGTTTCAAATAATCTAAAAAGGCGGCCAGAAAAAATAAACAAAAAGCAAAAGGAGAAAAAAGTGGGAAATCTAAATCCAAACATATTAATAACTATTTAAAATAATAATGGACTAAATGCTTTAATTAAAAGATAGACATTATCAGAATAGATTTTTAAAAAGCAAGATGCAAATTTATGCTGTCATAAAAGAGATACATTTAACTTAAAGACACAGATAGGGTAATATTGGGGTGGCCAAAATGTTCGTTCGGGTTTTTCCATACCATCTTACAGAAAAAACCTGAACGAACTTTTTGGCCAACCCAAATATAAAGAGGATACTAACTTAAGCCATGTGATCAAGGTCAACATCAATGGTGACAAGTCATACTGATACTATGTACCCTTGACATGATGTAATGAGAATGGTATTTGACCTCCATGGTCTTCTTCCCATTACCCTAATCAGCCAAATCCCGACTGAGGGACGTTCTATAAAATATCTGACCAGTAATCCTGAAAACTGGCAAGGTCATCAAAACAACAAGGAAAATCTAAGAAACTGTGAGAACCAAGAGGAGGCTAAGGACATGCGACTACTAAATGTAATGGGGTATCCTAGACAATAACATGGAACAGAAAAAAGAATATTAGGGGAAAATTGAGGAAATATGAATACAGATTTCAGTTAATAATAATGTATCAGTGTTAGTTCATTAATTGTAAAAAAAATGTACCATACTAATGTAAGACGTTTATAAGGAAAACTGGGTGTGGGATATACTGAAACTCTCTGTACTATCTTTGCAATAATTTTGTAAATGTAAAACTGTTCTAAAATAAAAAAGTTATTTTTGGGGCTTCCCTGGTGGCGCAGTGGTTGAGAGTCCGCCTGCCGATGCAGGGGACATGGGTTTGTGCCCCGGTCCGGGAAGATCCCACGTGCCGCGGAGCAGCTGGGCCCGTGAGCCATGACCGCTGAGCCTGCACGTCCGGAGCCTGTGCTCCGCAACGGGAGAGGCCACAACAGTGAGAGGCCCACGTACCGCAAAAAAAAAAGTTAATTTCAAAGGTTTTTTTAATAATATAAAAAGTGCTCCTGTTATAATATTCTGTGAGAAAACAGAACATATTTTATACCTCATATGGTCTCGACTATGTTAAGCATGTATGGAGTATGTGTACATGTACACACATAAAAATTCTAGAAGGAAATATACCAAAATATTAATAGTGGCCATCTCTGGCTATTACAATTACGGGTAACTTTTTCAATGGTTTCCCCTATTTTCTAGTTTGAGCCGGTACAGTTTTTATAATCAACATGAATAAACACAATTTTCAAAAAATAGCATCAGCACATAATTTTGCTAGAAATCACGAGTAACCGTTATTAACCCAAGTTACGAAGATGGATATTGCTGATTTCTTTAATTCTTAAAAATCCCCAGGGGCTCCTTTTATTGCCTCAGGCAGCTATCCCTCTGGATTCTGATGTTGGGAGTCCAACATCATTCCCAATCCATGTTTCCCATCCCATGAATCCAGGTAGAGACTTACAGCAGCATGAGACCCCATCTATGGGGAAGGGAGAAGCAACATATAAATTTGTCATCAAAGGCCCAAGTTCCTGTTGGGAAACTTTCTCTTATAGCTACAGCATGGGAGTAATTACCATAATAAGCCAGAGTGAAATCAGGGTGTTTCAAACCACTGGGATTTCTGGCACTAGCTAACTGACCACAGGGTCTTTAGGAAAGACTAAGGCCCTGCCTGATACATACAGAATATACAGAAAATTCTAGGCTGATGGGCAGAAGCCTGACTTGAGTCATTACACTGGGAATTCATGGCCTCTTGCCCGGGTCACAGACCTAAACCAATTCACACACCCAGAGACCTTTAATTGAGGGGGACTCTGCAATCTAGCCATGGGCATATACTGAGAATTTTCCTTCAAACCTTGCCCAAAGGGCCCGAGGAATATTCATTCAAACTTTGCCCAGAAGGTCCTTCAGCCATTTACCAAGGTGACTATGCATTAAGGGAAGGAAAATACCTTAGCCTTTCAGGGTTATTAGATCATCCCTCCTTACTAATGATAATTTCTGGAGAAGCAAAATGCCAGCATGGTGTGTTCGTCCAGAGTGGAGGCTTATGGAGGTGATAGACGGAGCCCAAGTCCATTCACAATGGGTCCAGTAGGATTACAAGCTCATCCCATGGCTACTTCTCCAGGCTCAGAATATATAATGGGAATAAATAACCTTAGCCACTGCAGAATCCTCACACTGATTCTCTGTTCTGTGAAATAAGGGCTATGATGGTAGAAAGGGCCATGTAGAAGACCCAACCCTTTATAAGAGAGTCAACAAAAAGTAATACCACTTCCCTGGGGTAAATGTACAGATTGGTACCACCATCAAAGAATAGAAAGATGAGGGGTGGGAGAAGGACTGACTTCTACCATATTCCCATTTAAATCACCTGTCCACCAATGCAAAAGCTACTTGGGTATTAGAAACTGATTAGACTGGGACTTCCCTGGCGGTCCAGTGGTTAAGACTCTGTGCTTCCACTGCAGGGTGCACGGGTTCGATCCCCGGTTGGGGAACTAAGGCCGCGTATGCTGCTTGGGGCGGCAAAAAAAAAAAAAAAAAAGTAAAATACTTTAAAAAATAAACAAAGCAAGAAGCCGACTGGATTACTGCACATTTAATCAGGCGATGATGCCGATCACACATGCAAATCAACACACACACACACACACACACACACACCCCCGCACCTGGTATGCAGCCAGAGACACAGAGAATGCTAATTTTTAAATTACCATCAGTAAAGTTTCCCTTTACATGGCAGGGAGATCAGTATACCTTGACAATATTACTCAAGGTTGTGTCAACTCACCTGCTTTCTGCCATAATGTAATATGAAGGGACTCTACCAAGCCTTGCCCAGAGGGTCCTGCAAATATTTACAAAGTAGCTGTGCTGTTAACCATCACACTGGCCTGATTTTATTAACAGGACCCAGTAAGAGGGAAGTAACAAGTATCCCAGAGGCCCTCAGAGCGGGAAGAGATAAACTCCATATAAGTTTAGGGGTCTGCCGTTCCGGTGAAGGGTCTAGGGATCCAGAGGCCTGAGGCATGTTGGACTCGTCCCTCTAAAGTGAAAGACAGGTTGTTATACCTGTAGCACCCATCACAAAGAAAGAGGCGCATGCTTGAAAGACGTCTGGAGGCTGAAGACAACTTTGTCCTGCTATTCTGATCCATTTTCGGGTAACCCACAAGGTTGCCAGTTTTGAGTGGCACATAGAGCAGGAAAAAGCAGTTGCAGAAGGCCCAGGCGACAGGGTAAATTGCTGTCTCAGTTGGACCCACAACAGTAAATGTTAATGAAAGTGTCTACGGCAGACAGATGCTGTGTGGACCCTAGAGCAAGCCCAGGTAGGAGAACCACTGCACACATTCCTAGAGCTTTGCCATAAGGCTCTGTCCTCTTCTGCCCTTGGCCTCTGCTGCTGAGCTCTGGTATTCACGGTGAAGGCCTGGTCACGTGACAAAGTGATCATGAGACTCGCCCTGCCCAGAAGAGCAGGTGTTATTGGATCTGCTGAGTCATACCATGAGATGTGTGTAGCAGCAGCCCACGTTAAGTGGGAGAGGCATAGGTGAGGCCAGGCCCGAGCACGTCTGGAAGGTGGAGGCGGAGTCTGCGTGAACAGGTGCCAGACTCCCATGGGACCTTCTCACGCTGCTCATTGACCCCTCAACCCACACCCGCGGCTTCACAGGCAGGTCCACGGGTTAACAGAGGAAAGGCATGGGCGTGGTTAGTAGACGGGGGTGGGCAACGTGCTGCCAGCAGCCTCGAGTGGAGCGCTACAGCACTCAGCCCCACTCAGGGGAGGCCCTGGAAGATGGTAGGCATAACTCCACATACACCTAACTGCCTACTCTGGAAGGATGAATTTATGTATTGATTCATGGGCAGTGACTGATGGGCTAGCTGACTGCTCAGGGACTCAAAATGAGTGAGACTGGAAGACTGGTGACAGTGACACCTAGAAAAGAGGTATCTGATGGACTCGAGAAAATCAGCACAGCTTATAAAGGTATTGATGTCCCAGGTAAGTGCCCACTGGAAGGCATCCCGGTTGGGTCATCAGGAGGAAAGCCGACCTGCCCAGGGGATGCCAGTCAGTCACTCTCCCCAGGGAACATGGTGCTGTCCATGGTCTTCCAGATGAGGCTCTGCATTGGTGTGAAAATACAGACTCGTCATCACTAAAGCTGAGCTGGCTGCTGCCGAGCCCCCCAGGCCCCTTCCTCCAGGGGGGCTTTCCGCCATCTGGTAGGGATTACCCTGGACCTCCTTCGTCATGGAGGGGGCAGTGATTTGTCTTCACAAGATACATATTCCAGATACAAATGTCCATTCCCTACCTGAAATGCTTCCATCGTTACCAGCGTTTGTGGACCTCCAAAATGCTTTACCCATCACCATCATGTCCCATGCAGCACAGCACTTACCAAGGGACTCATTTGATGGTGGTGAAGGTGTGGCAATAGTCTCAGACATACAGAACTCACCTGTCTTACACATACCCCATCACCAGAACAGACGTGAAAGAATGGTTGGGCACCTTGTTGATGACTCAGCTACAGAGCCAGCTGAGAGAAAAATACCCTAAATTCCCTGTGGGGTAAGGGCGCTGTTCTGCGGGATGCATTACATACCCTAAGGCAGCTGTGGCAGCCCCACCAAGAGACGACAACCAAGGGCTGAGACCCTGTGAAGAAGGCTGGGTACCCTACCAGGTGAGTGATGCTGTCCAGCAAAGATGCTGGCAGAGAAGTTAAGAATGGATGATGGATGAAGGAGGCTATAATTATCAATTTAGATCTCATGACCAGTTACAATAATGCAAATTTTAGCAGCTCTTTTGTGTGTTGTTTTTGTTTTCCTATTCCCACCCCACCCCCTGCCTTATTTTTTAAAAAGCGCTGATTATAGCTAACATTTTAGATTTCATGTGGGAGACATGACTTTAAGTAGCTCCTGTTTGGGGGATACACGGTTTTCATTCCTACAAAGGACAAGGGTTTTCATCCCTCCAAGGTTTCTAAGGCTCAGAATGGTAAACGGTACCTGATATTTTTCGTTTGTCCATCCAGGTCCATTCTCCACCCTCCTCTACTCTGCACAGTACCCTGGTGGGTTGCTTCAACTGGCCCCTCGTGCCCCTGGCTTTCAGATGGGTTGGCCAGTGGGAGGTGCCAGCAGGAGATTGGAAGGTGAGAGGAGAGAGAAGGTGGGCTAGTTATCCCCCCAGCCCCTCCCTGCTGGGCTGCAGCATGGCTGTGGCCACACTCTCCTGCTGAAGGCCTTATCTGCTCTTGGGTGGCTCTCTCCTTAGGTCACCCTCTAGCTCCTCTCACTAACTTCTCCCTCTCTTGCCCCTTCAGGCCTAGGAGAGATAAATGCTTCCCCATCTACTGATTTCACTTGGTCCTGCGCTCACCTGGGTAAAAGATCCTTCAATAAACTCAGATGCCATCTGCTTTCTGCCTGGACCCTGCCCAATGCATGTCCAGACACAGAAGACCACAGCTGAATAGGGACCAGCTCCCTCACCCCAAAATCTCTTCGTGCCGCCCGCCTTGAGTCACACCCTCCCCCAGCCCAGTCCTGGCAATCAGTGATCTCTCCTCCATTCCCATTGTTTTGCCTTTTCTAGAATGTCATATAAATAGAAGAAATCCTAGACACACGGCTTAAAAGGGTTTGGGCAATAAATGAAAATATACCCCGGGGTATTGCTTCTACACTTCATATAATTTGGGCTAAATGGCTTATTTTTGGTTTGCAAAGCTTCTGCCAGGCTACTAATGTCCCCAGCGTGGATGGGAAAATTCTCACCAGGAGATGCTTCTGAGTGGGGACCTGCTCACATGATGGATGGATGAAGCCCAGTCTCCGGTGAACATGAAAGTCACAGCATTTATTTCATCCTCTCAACTCTCCCAAAACCTCATTCTTCATATTTAAACACTGGCTTTGTTTCTAATAGATCTATTTTATATGAAAAACACAGCATCTTAGTAATAAAGGTCAAGTTATCTGTTTAATTAAAGCCTACCATTACATTAAAATACATACATACATATATATATATATATATGGAAAATAGCTTTTAACGTCCCTAAAATATTATTTGGATCAAGATTTTATGCCTCATTACCAAGCTGTTAGGGTTTTTAACTTAGGCCCTAGATCTTGAGTATTTAAAAAATAAACTCAAAATGACGCCCATTTTTTTTCTTTCCATTCTTAAATTTGTTAGAAGAATAATTTCTCAAATCATTTTATTGGGCATGAGAGTTTAGATTTTATTTTACTTCCTCCTTTATTCTTTTCTGTATTGTTTGCCTTAAAGAAAGGATGAGTTTTTACATTTTATTTCTCAAATGAAAATGCAGTAAAAGGGGCTTTTTTGTGTGTGCGCACTTTTATGAGTTTCAACACATGTGTAGAGTTTAACACATGTAACCATCACCACACGCAAAATCCAGGACAGCTTCATCACCCACAGCCTCCCTCCTACTGCCCCTCAGGACTCAGGCCCTCCCCCGCCCTTAGTCCCGGAAACCACTGATCTCTGCTCGGTCCCCATTGTTTTGCCTTTTGCCGACTCTCATACAAATAGAATCCTACAGTAGGAACCTCTGAGACCGGGTTCTTTCACTCAGCAGAATGTCTCTGAGATTCATCCATGCTGTAGGTATCAATAGTTCCTTCCTTCCTATTGCTGAGAAATATCCCATCGTATGGACGTACCAGCTTGCTTATCCCGTCACCTGCTGAAGTACATTGGGTTGGTTCCAGTTTGGGGTGATTATGAATTGATCTATCAACATTCATGTACAGGTTTCTTACTGAACTCTTAAATCATTGTTTAAATACAAAGATCATAGAGAATTTGCCCAAAACAATCATGGACACATCTTGGTAAGCTAACAAAAATACTAAACCTAAATTTAGAAGGTGAATTATGGCTTCTTGTGATGCTCCGAGTGCAGAGGTCGAGGGGAGTTACGCTTGTAGCAATACCAGGTGTCCCAACTGTGCCACCTTCTTGGGGGGCTTTAGAGGAGAGCAAAGGAAAGAGGAGATCAGCACCACCCCGGGGCCACCCCAGTGCCACTCGCTGCAGGAAACTAGTCCCACCTCTAATTCATTTTTCCTAGGCCATTGCTTTCATGGTAGAGTCCAGCAGATTCTCTCTTCTTAGGAGGTGACATAATTAGTGGTAAGTCCTTTACAATCACTATGTAAATTCAAGAAACGGGTGAGAAACAAATAACTGTGACAGTGCAGGGAAGCCAGTGTTCTTTCTAAAGATATAACAGAAAATATAAGGGCAGTTGGATGGGCAATTGTAGACAGAACCTTGTACAGAAACGTCCATGAACAAGAGAAATCTAGATTGATGAGATAGAAAATAGAAACACACATTAAACCAAATTAGGGATAGAATTTAATATGACAAAGTGGACATTAAAAGCAATGGGAGGGCTTCCCTGGTGGCGCAGTGGTTAAGAATCCGCCTGCCAGTGCAGGGGACACGGATTCGAGCCCTGGTCCAGGAAGATCCCACATGCCGTGGAACAACTAAGCCCGTGCACCACAACTACTGAGCCTGTGCGCTAGAGCCCGCGAGCCACAACTACTGAGCCCAAGTGCCACAACTACTGAAGCCCACGCGCCTAGAGCCCATGCTCTGCAACAAGAGAAGCCACCCAATGAGAAGCCTGTGCACTGCAATGAAGAGTAGCCCCCGCTCGCTGCAACTAGAGAAAAGCCCACACACAGCAACAAAGACCCAAGGCAGCCAAAAATTTAAACAAATAAATAAATTTTTAAAAATTAATAAATAAATTAAATAAATAAATAAAAGCAATGGGAAAGGGACTTCCCTGGTGGCGCAGTGGTTAAGAATCCGCCTGCCAATGCAGGGGACATGGGTTCGATCCCTTGTCTGGGAAGGTCCCACATGCCGCAGAGCAACTAAGCCCATGCGCCACAACTACTGAGCCCGTGTGCTGCAACTAGAGACGAAGACCCAACACGGAAAAAAAAAATGGCACTAGCCAATGGTAACATGTGGGCTGAAAGTGCTTGTTTTACCCAGGACAATGGAAACACTGATTAGCTTTAGGCTTTACAAGTTTAGAACACATGTTAAAATTTTAAGGATGATCAATATAAGAATAGAAATAAAATATTTAAGTCTCAAGGCAGTGGAGGAAAAAAAAGAGTGATAAGAAAAACTCAACCGAACCAAACATGATGGAGAAAAAAGAAAGAACCAAGTAAATCATAGAGAGTACAAAGTAAAGCGGTGGGGAAAATCCAAATACATCTATTACAACAAACGGAAACAGACTAAACTGGACCATTACAAAGGTAAAGATGTTCATTTTGGAATTTTAAAAATACAGATATATGCTATTTTACAAGAAATACGCTGAAACCATGACAATAAAAGAGTGAAAACGAGAGGTTGCGAAAAGAGATACCTGACAAATACTAATCAAAAGAAAAGTGTTATGGGTATTTTAATAGCAGATAAGATAGACTATAAAAGCCAGAGGGATAAAAGGGTAGTGATATAATTACAAAGGGGACAGTTGGCCAGGAAGATATGACGAAGCTTCACTTCCAGATATGTGCACCAGGAGGCATACCAGATTTATAATTCCTTATATTAGCACTTGGGAGTTCACCCTGCTGTTGCCTCTTGCGCCCTGTTCCACTGGGAATTCTGGGTGGGTGACATGACAAAGGTCATGACTCAGAAATCCCTGGATCCCTGGCTAGAACACGTGAATACCACCACATCTCTGGCCGCCCTCAGCCTCCTAATGCACTCACTCCATGTGCCCATCAGTCTTCACAGCCATCATCCCCTGGCAGCCACTCTGGCCAGGAACTCTTTGTTATTTATTTCTGCATTCTTAGCACCTCCCACAATGGCCAGCATCAGTAGGCATCCATAAAGTTATAATTTTGAAGACTATGAAGCCAATGTGAAGAATGGTATAATATGCATATTCCTACTTAAAAAGCGTGATATAAAACTGTAGGTGCATTTTGATTACAAATATGTAAAAATTATATATGTATGTGGATACAAAGTGGAAGAGAATGTGGAAAAATGAAAACAGTCAATTGGTTATGTAAGGTGGATGGTGACTTTTTGTTTTTGATTTCTATTACTGCTACTACATTATTACTTGTGTCATTTTGAAAATGAAACAAAAAGAAATGGCTATACAACTCTTAGCTATCCAAGAAAGTAATTCCTAAAAGATTTCACTATGTACAGACAGGAAAATAGAGCTGTTTTCTGAGCCATGGAAATATTTATGCCCTTCGCTCTAGAAGCCATGGTGGTAACACACAGGCGGCTCTCTCTGGACACACAGGGTGCTGAGAAGGGAAGGAAGTGCTATGGGAAATGGGTCCAGCTGGTCTAGCTCAGTCCTATTTTTTCCTTCTCGTTCTCTAATGCCCCTCCTTTCTAGGTAACCCCAAGGTGTCCTCCAACTATTCAGAGTTTCACAGGACAATCTTTCCATCAGCCTCAATCCCATGTCCCCTGAGAAGAGGTTCTCTGAGTTACCTGGACAGAAAACCAGGTAAATTAAAGACAGTATTCCTCACCCAAAGTTTGGTCTATATATATCATTTCCAACTAAAAGTAAACAGGAGTCCTTGGAGAAATGGCTGATTCCAGGTCTGAGGCAAGAGATGTAGCAGAAGAGCCTAGAGCATTTCGTTATACCAAGAAATGTTATCAAAGACTACTAGGGTCACACCAGCAGGACTCCGGAGCCAACACAAAAAGCCTCCCAGTGGCCACGACAGAACAAATTGAGTGTCAAGGAGAATAATAACTGTAATGAATTGAAAGGCATCAAATATGTTAACATTCATGAGCTCCTAATAACATTTAAGAAAAGTCACTCATTGCTCACTTCTGGAGGATGCTAGGAAACCAATTCATTATTTTGAAAAATAGTAAGTGAAGGGAAAGAACCAAGGAGATCCTACCTTTTCTACACTAACTGTGTCTCATTGTTACCAAATGGTTGGAAAGGGGAAGTTTGCATTACAGAAGTACTCCAACTAATAAAGGAGCAACAGTAGACACAGAGCGTCACCACCTTACAATCCCTAGTGAACTGATGGATATAGGGGTGATCAACAAGGGCTGCTAACATCACAAGAAGAAAGACAAGCAGTCCATACATGCTTGCTACCACCTATGAAGTGTTCTTGCTCCCCAAATTGAACCTGGATCTGTGCATGTATCAATTCAGGGGCAGGGACTGGCGAGGAGGGAGACAGGAGAGCACATTACATGTCACCGTGGGTTGCAATCAGTCAGATTCAGATTGTAAGAAACTCTACATAACAAACAATCCAGACTTTTTCTACAAATGCATCTTAAGGGGGGAAAATTAACAAATGGAGAGAGACCCTGCAGATTAAAGAAGAATTGTGGCAAATCAATCAACGGCAATGTACAGATTTGATTTGGATCTTGACTCAAATAAGTTATAAAAGAAAATGTGAGACAATCAGTTAAATTTGAACTCTGACTGGATATTTATTAATATTATTGATAATTCTATTAGGTGTGAAACAGTATTTTCACCATGTTTCTAAAAAGAGTTCTTATCGAGAGACATAGATCTTTTCAATGAAATATGATGTCTGGTATTTGCTTCAAAAATATCTGAGGTTGGGCTTCCCTGGTGGCGCAGTGGTTGAGAGTCCGCCTGCCGATGCAGGGGACACGGGTTCGTGCCCCGGTCCGGGAAGATCCCACATGCCGCGGAGCGGCTGGGCCCGTGAGCCATGGCCGCTGAGCCTGCGCGTCCGGAGCCTGTGCTCCGCAGCGGGAGAGGCCACAACAGTGAGCGGCCCGCGTACCGGAGGGAAAAAAAAAAAAAAATCTGAGGTTGAGGAAAAATGGGCAGGGATAGCAATGAAATGATTGACCATGAGTGAGTGGGAAGCTGCAGACGGGTAGTGGGAGCATTCGTGGATTCATTACATTATTCTCTTTACTTCTGCATGTATTTGAAATTTTCAATAGTAAAAAAGTCTAAAACATTCATAAAAAATAAATAAAGCTGTTCCTGATCCTCACAGTTGACGTTTGGGGAAAAAAAATGTCAAGGAAACAACGGGACTCTTACCTTTTCATTAACTGGATGAAAATTCTTCTTGGTAATCGGTATACAAAGGTGTCGAGGACAACCTTTAGGTAATTCAAAGATACGTATCCACGTTTGGACGGGTGCCCTGCACTCAGGGCCTTTTCAACCTTTTCATAGGACTTTGAAAGCTGCGGTGAATTAAAATTAGAGTACAGCATTCACAGAAATCAGCGGCACAGAGCTGCTCAACCACTTTATTTTCACCAAAACCTCTTCACATTTTCCTTTCCAAAACTGATCAAAAAGGTTACTATGGCATGTACTGAACTTCAAATGTTTAATTGATGAGCTCACTACAAAACAGTATCCCCAGTCACAGCTACTCAAATGACAAGGCAGACAAGTTTCTCAGGGAAAAACAGCACATACAATAGCTCTAACTCAAATTTCAGAGCTAAAAATACTTGGTGGATCTGCCAGTTTGATACATCTTTCTTAATATACTTTCAACCCATCCCTACTGTGAGCCCATGCTAGGCTGCTCCTGATTAAGTCAGGTCAATCAAACAAAAAGCTGGTGACATTTTATTAAAAAGAGAAGTAGCTTTGACTGTAAGGGAAATCGTTAGGATTTCATAAACATTGTACACATTGGACATTTCTTTAATTATCCTTTTTTTTGGCGGGGGGGAATTACAAAGAACCAGGGTGAATCAGCTTTGCTTATGGGACTTCTAAAATGCAGTAAAGTAGGTTAACCACTGATTTTTGTATGACTCATAAAAATGCTATGAAGATTGGTTTTATTTCCAAAGGTTTTCCTGCTGTTTATTACTGAGTAATAACAATATTCTTCGATATTTCCAACCCTCTCCACGTTGTCCGAATTCACTTTTTTCCTGCTAACTGGGATACGAAGATAAACAAAAGAAACACCAACTTGGTGTAAAAGGTGACGTTTAAAAAGCTGCTGGAACATGGAAATATATGTACAAGTGTCTCTCCCCACTAAAGGAATAAGAAGCACATTCACTAAGACTTCCTGAAGGTGCACAGGAATATCGGAAATTTAAGGGGAAATCTTGAAAAGAATCTAGAGACTTACAGGGCCTAAGCTTCTTAGAAAGTTGCATAAAATTAACCCAAAATGTGGCTAAATGTGCCCATCTCTCTCTCTCGGGGAGGTGGGCTGCCTGGGGGAAGCCTCTAGTGGAGGGAACCCAAAGCCAGACATGGAGTCTGGTCTCAGTATATTTATTGGATTAATGAAATCTGCTTTTAATATCTTAATGACATTTAGTCTCCAATCAGGTTTTTTTCAGGAGAGTGTTTTGACATAATCTAGAGCTCTTAGAAGAAAAGCAGGAATGAAACAAAAGTAATGTCTTTGTTTTTCTGTTTTTTTTTTTTTAAGACTTTATTGAATTTGTTACAATATTGCTTCTGTTTCATGTTTTGGTTTTTTGGCCACGGAGGCATGTGGGATCTTAGCTCCCTGACCAGGGATCGAGGGATCTGATCGAGCCTGCACCCTCTGCATTGGAAGGCGAAGTCTTTACCACTGGGCCGCCAGGGACGTCCCCAGAAGTAATGTCTTTGCGACACGTAAAACTTTTTAGGAATTTTCATCATTACTGTTTATAATGAAACAAACAAAAAAATGCAAGCAATTCAGCAAAGTATAAAAAAGGACATAAAGATACCGGAAGTCTCACTACCCACAGGTTTTTATATGGTGTTCCAAAAACTCCAACATGATCACATAAACATATATTATAATTTTACAAAAATGGGACCACACTACACTTTCAGTTTTGACAAATGCTTTTTTCATTTAACAACATGTCATGAAACTTTTCCCACAAGAACTAGTGTGTATCTGCATCACACTTTTGAAATGATACATGGCAGCCATCATGTTATGGATGGACAAGCGAAAGGCACACCCATTTTCCATGTTTAAACACTTGCGTTTTATAAATGTTCCCCTGACCCCCAATCTAGATGAGGCTCCCCTTGTTATTCTCTCTTATAATACCCCGTCCTTTTCTGTCATACCACTCTAGGAAAATGGTAGTTACGAACGTGTATTTGTTTAACATCTCTCTCCCTGATGTAAGGTCATGCAATCTCCATGAGAGCCACGATTGTGCCCTGTTTTGTTCGCTAATAATTATCTAAAATGAAGCACAGTTCGGCATGCGGTAGGCGCTCAATAAATATTTGTTAAAATGGATACATTTTTACAAAAAATGTTCTAAAGAAAGGTTGTAAAATGTAAGGAGCTATCTGGCACATCAGTAAAAAGAGAAACAAAATTTAAATTATAGCTGAAATGCCATTTAATCCGCATCAGACTGGTAAAAATGTACAACTCTAATGATATCAAGAGCTGGTAGGTACACTGGACAACAGGAATTCTCATATGCTCCCAATGGGAGTGTGAACTGGTATTCTGAAAAATAACTGGATACTGCCAATGAAAGCTGAGGAGCATGTTCCCTACAACCTAGCAAGGAATGCTGGGTGTAATTCCCAGAGACACCTTAGCAGGCATGCACCAGGAGATATGGAGCCAACCACTTACGGTGGCATTGTTTGGATGAGCACAAAACAGGGAGCAATCCAATGCCCATCCCTGGGCAGTGCATTATCTGTGCATATATAGCTAATGGAGACTGTACAGCAGTGAAAATGAAAATACAGCTACCTCCATAATATGAGCGGATCTCAACCTAAGCACAAGCAGGATGAAAATAAATGGTTTTACAACTATGCAAACACACTATAGAAAAAGAAACAAACAAACATCAAGCAAAAGACAAAGAACCCAATCTGTAGGAGAACAGGATACAAAAAAAAAAATATATATATATATATATATATATATATATATATCTCACCAGCAAAGCTTTCATATTATAAAAAGGAACTAAATAAGAATATAAATTCATTAAAAGAAAAGCTTGAAGACAAGATGATAAAACAATGAAAGAAAGAAAGAAAAAATACAAACAATGAAAGAGAGTAGAAGGATATTTCAAAGCTAAGAAAATAGAAAACAAAAACAACATCATTACAGGAACTAATAACAAATTAGAAACAGCAAGAATAAAAGACAAGGCTGAAATTAAAATTAATAGTAAAGGAATGGCTTGGGAATTCCCTGGCAGTCCCGTGGTTAGGACTCAGCACTCTCACTGCCAGGGCCCTGGGTTCCATCTCTGGTCGGGGAATTAAGATTCCTGTAAGCCGTAAGGTGTGGTCAAAAAAAAAAACAGAAAAAAAAAGAATGGCTTGAAAGATTCCCAATGAAGGCGGAGGAAAAGGACAAAAGTATTATGGCATTTTGGGCTTCCCTGGTGGCTCAGTGGTTGAGAGTCCGCCTGCCGATGCAGGGGACATGGGTTCGTGCCCCGGTCCGGGAAGATCCCACATGCCGCGGAGCGGCTGGGCCCGTGAGCCATGGCCGCTGAGCCTGCACGTCCGGAGCCTGTGCTCCGCAACGGGAGAGGCCACAACAGTGAGAGGCCCGCGTACTGCAAAAAAAAAAAAAAAAAAAGTATTATGGCATTTTGAGAGAAGATGATTACCATCAAGGATAGACAAAGATGATCCAATATAAGATAACTGAGGATACCACTGAAGGAAGGAAAGATGGAAGGAAGACAGAAGGGAGGGAGAGAAGGATGCAGGGAGAAGGTTTTAGTGATGTGACACAGGGAAAATTTTCCTGAAGTGAAGAACTAAATCTGTACGTCAAAAGAATATACTCTGTTCCAGGAAACTTTGGCAAAATGCTCCATGCCAAGACAGTCTTCGTTTTGCTTTTTAATTTCAAGGATTAAGAAAAAATAGTTTAGGCGTCCTGGTAGAATAAAAAATTATCTACAAGGGGGAAAAAATCAGTCGACCTCAGGACTCTTCTCAAGAACACCCAATGCCAGAAGGCAATGTAGAAAAACAACATTTTGAGGAAAAGAAAGAATGATGGAAGAATTATACCCAGCTACGTTGTTGTTCTAATAAAACAAAAGGGAGGGATAGTATGAAAAAACAAAAGGAATAAAGCACCCATGAGCCTTTCTTGAGGGAATTACTTGACAATGAAATCCAGCCAACCAAAGAATAAATCAAAATAAAGAACTCTGAAAGGGATAAGCTATGGTAGCACTGGAGCAGAGTGATGTGCATTAAATCCATGTAAATATAAAACGCAGGCAAAACAACTGGGGGAATTACAGTAACAGAACAAAATGTAAATAGTATAAACTCTGACTGAGAACAAAATATAAACAGCAAAAATTGTGAGGTGGGAGGGGCTGGGAAGAAACACAGGAAGTGCCAATCACAAGGAGTTTCATAGCCAGCCTGCGCTGACTGTAATTGAGACATCCTTCAAAACACCATCATTTCTCCAACTCTTCACGGCTTTCTTAATCTCTTTTTTTGTCTCAAAACTCTTTTTGGGACCTGGTATCTCTTGTGGTAAAGAAATATTTATCCAAAGTTCAGAAATATCTTTGGCTTCACTTGAGGACATTATATCATGTGGAGCACCCGGGGTTCAGACTGGGCCTCAGGACTCTCTGGCGGGGTAACCTGGGGCAGGTCATTAAGCCTCCTCGTGCTTCAGATTCCTCATCTTGAACCCGGGATGATAATGGTGCTTAACTCCTGGAGTTGCCGTGAGGACTGAACACCTGAGGGGCGCTTACAATGCTGCCTGGCACAGAGGCAGCCCCATAAAAGGGTTAATTATGAGGGTGATGATAATTTTTTTTTTTTTTTACTTCTGGTAAATTAAAAGAAATTTAAATTAAATATGATTTATTTGTAAAAAGGAGCATGATTCTCTTCCTATAAAATTATTTCTATCTATGTATCCACCCACCCACCTGCCGATGCAGCAATCCTTCTATACATAGAATAAAGACAGGCCTAGAATTATGTTCACCAAATGTTGCCTTTGATTATTTCTGGGTGGTGGATTTTGAATAATTTATTACTTTCTTCTTTATACTTTTCAGAATTGCTTACATTTTTTGGAATGGTCATGTTTTCATAAAAACAATAATTCATTAACAACAACAAGAGAAAACAAGTTTCACCGATTTACGAAGAGAATATTCATGCGCTCCCCCTCTAACGCCCTTATCAATATTGGCTTCTGTTAATTTTTTCCTCATTGATGATTTTCTACTGAAAATTTTATATTAATAATTTATAAAAGTTCTACATATGTTAGGAACAGTTATTATTTATCTGTCATTTACGTGGCACATGCTTTGCCAAGTTTATCATTTGTACAAAGTTTTGCTGTACAAATACTTTTTCATTTTAATATAGTCAAATTTATCAGTCTTTTTCTTTATGGCTTTGGGGCTTTACTTCATGCTTAAAAGTCTAAATTTCAAGATTAAAAATTTTCACCTAGATTATTTATTTTTAAATTTAAATAGTGGGGGCACACAGAATTTATTTTGGTGTGGAGAGTGGAATGTTCCAAGCTTTTTTCCCCACATGGCTGGCTAGCGAATTATCCCAGTAATAATTACTGAACCTTCTCCTCCCTTGTCCCCACCATACTTTATTGGAATGCCTCACATCATATGCTAAATTCACATATCAAGATTGGCCCACTACCCAACTACTGTTTTAAATCAATTTGAATGTTCACTGCTGCACCACTGTCATAATGTCTTAATTGTTACACCTTTAACATGTTTTATATGTGATAGGATAAGCCCTCTATTGTAACTTTTCAAAAGAAAAAAAAATATATATATATCCACCCAGATGTAGGGCGAGAAGGTGTTAATACTAAATCTTCCAGTCCAAGAGCTAGAAAAGCCCTCTTCATTTCTCAGATTTTCCTTTATTTTACTCAATAAAGTTGTATCATGTCGTTATATAAGTCTTAAATTTTTCTTATTACATTTAGTGTGTGAGTAGCACCAAGGAAGTACTTAATGTCTCATCATCGTTACCATCATCCATGCATTGTTGTTATGAGAAGCTGGAGGAGGTCCCAGGGCTTGAGGAAGCAGAGGTGGTTCAAAGCAGTTTAGAAATAACGTCTAGACCTAATGGTCTTCCACAGCCATCTACTCTCTCTGTTCACACTTTAGATAACCCTGGCACTAGGAGAACGTTCTTACCTCTTGGCGAAAGGTCCTCTCAATTTCATCTAAGGAGCAGTTTTTCCAGATATCTTCAGATGAAGCAGGACTGGGGAGGTACTCTCTTTTGGAACTTTTGACTCGTTGGTCCTCCCATGGGACCTCTATTAAGACAAAAGAACTCCAGTTTATGAAGACTTGTCAAATGTACATTTGAATATTAAGTGTTTCCTTTTCATCATCACCTGTCTGGTAAAAATTAAGACTCAAATAAACCAAAAACATGAACTATATAATAAGTGCTGTTGAAATAACTGGACGGACATTTTAGAAAAAAATAAAATTAATCTACTTGCTACCTTATCTAGGCTAAATCTGGATAGAGTAAATATATACTAAACAGATTAATAAAACCATAAAAGTAGTGGAAGAAAATTAAGATGAATATACATAATACATGTAATACATTATCACTGTGTGAAAAGTCCCAAAGAACACATTAGAGCTAGAAATCATTTAAATAATGGATAGGTCTGACAATATAAATATTTAATTTTTGTTTGTTAAAAAAATACACAAATAACAATGAAAGAAAAACGAGTGGGAAAAACTATTGTTAATATACGTGAGAAATGCAGGTTAATTTGCTCAATATATGAGTAGCTCTTATGAATCAAAAGGATAACATAAATCCCCAATCACACAACAGACTAAGGTTTAAACAGGTAATTCACATTAAAAAGGGTTTTTTAAAAAGCCAAGAAATGTATGAAAAACTGCTCAAACTCATTGGTAATTTAAAAGGTCTAACTAACACAAGTTAATTTTTCCCTACTTGTCAAATAGGCAGGGATTAAGGCAAATGACAAAGAAAGAAATCAGTGCTGGCTTGTATACAGAAAACGTGGTCCTTGAATATTCTCAAATCCCCTTCTAGAACTTTACACTAATGGAATAATAGGACAGATGCATATGTGTAAGGATCTGTTCTGTCCTGTTTATAAGAAGGGAAAAAATGGAACAATTTAAATGCCCATTAATAGAAGACTGGTTTTATAAATTATGGTTCATAGACATTAAAAACAAAGGGCCTGTCTAAATCATGAATGCAAAAAATTTTCCTTGATATTGTTTCATGCTTGAAAGAAAGAACAACTAGCATAATTTAATTTTCATTTTAACACTTATTTTGTGTATTTGCTTATCTATCCATCCATCCATCCATTTTTCCATCTATCTCTCTATGCACCAGAAACAAAACCTGTGAGGATAATAACCAAAAGAATGCAGTGGTAGGATTATAGGGAAGTGTGATTTTGTGTTTTTGTGTTTTCTGGCCTTTTTGCAACAAGCACTTATTACTTTTATAATAAAAGAGAATAAAACAAATCTAAGATATAGCCATTTTCTTTCTCAAAGTCAACTGCAAAGAATCACAAATGATTTCCCAGATTTATTTCCTAAAATGTCTGCAAATAAGCTCCACTCAAATTAAGCACACTTGTAACTACTCAGCTGCAGTTAAACTGGAATTCTATTTCCTACCTCAAAAAAACGAAGGAAAAGAAAAGAAAAGAAAAAAAGTAAGTCTCCCCCCACCCCCCCCGGTGGACCCCCTCTGGCTACATGATACAATACAAAACCAGCCCTTTAGAACGCAGTCTGGAATTCCGTGGCTTCAGAGGGCCTAGCATTTGAAACATGGGCTCTCAGAGCATAGAAGCTGCGAGAGCCTCACCGAGAGACAAGGGAGCCACGCAGGTATCACTCGGTGGGGCAGGTCTCAGCCCCAGCTTTCTGATGCCTTGGTCCTAAACTTACTCTGCGCTGGGCACTGCTACTCTAATGGGGGCTTAGAGGACACACACAGCACGTCTAGAGAAACCCCTTGGTGCTCCGTAGACAGCACGCCAGAGTGGAGGGCGGAGGCGGGGCCGAGGCGTGAGGCCCGCCCTGGGGGAGCTCACCCCCAGTGCGGGACCTCCTCCGCCGTACCGCTCTAGCTGCTACTGCAGGCTGGCCAACAAACTCGATGAAGCCACGTCCAGCGACTCCGCTCACATCACAGCTAGACCAGCTTTCGCTCTTCTGTGCAGCTGAATAATTCCTGCCGCCTTCCGATTTCCCCAAAATTTCCTCTGAAGGATTCTAGCTGATGTGAAATGCAGTAGAGAGGAAATCCAAAACTTAAGGGGGCAAGTATGTATTTCATAGGTGCAGCAAAAGGAATTCAGCCCCTAATGTCATTTCTCCATGTGCCCAAAGAGATGGTGCTTTTGACAAGCAAGGTCTTGATGGCGTCTTCAGAACAAAAGTAGCAAAAACAGAAATATGCAAAATTCACAGAAAACAAATATTGTCCCATGTATAGAAAAGTCACAGATAATGGGCTGCTGCAAATGAATGAAGACTCCCTTCTTACAGTACTTAATAAAATAAGCAAAAGAAAAAATAATAAAAATTAGTAAAAATAAATTTATTTATCAGCAAAGCAAATAAATAAATAAATTTACTAGCATAAACTGAAGCAAGAAGAAACTTAATATGGGCAGCCAGAAAGTTCTGCTTCCAGTTATGGTGGATTTGCTCCATGTTATCTGCAAACCTCCCAGCAGATAACAATTATAAACTCTAGCCAAAATATAAACAAAAAACTCTCTGAAGGCATTGGAGAGCAAATGACATAAACTGGAGTCAACCCTTGGAAAAGTGGAGTTTCTTGTTATTTGGCCTTTTGCCTGACGGCAGGCTTCACCTGGAACCTTACGCTAAGTGGCTAGAGTTTAGATATAAACCCAGGATCTTACTGGTTTTAGGAATCAAAAAAAGAGAATTCAGGACTACCACAGCAGCTAGAAAGTAAGGAGGGAAAGCACAAAAAGAAAGGCATAGCAGAGGATCTCCAAAGCCCGTGAATAAGCTCTGCCAAAATCACTGGCTAACACTGGGAACTATGGATGTGTAGAGCAGAAAACAAGAAGCCCAGCTGAGGCTAAAACAGCAGAAAAAAGATCTCACGTGTTGACCCCTCAGGGAAGACAAAGATTAGTCTTCTACTGAAGTAAACTGGCTACTAAAACAAAAACTTAAATTCTTCAGAGGAACGTAACAGACTCCATAGTCTCTACAATGCAAAATTTACTATACCGAGGATAAATTCCAAAATTACTAGACATAGGCAAAAAAAAAAAAAAAAAAAAATCCCACAGGAAACTATGATCCATATTTTTTTAAAAAGGTAATCAATAAAGACCAAATCCTAAAATGACCTAGATGTTGAAATTAGCAGGTAAAAATTTTAAAGCATTTTAAAATTTAAATTTTTTAAATAACAGTGTTTGAGAATATGAAGGAAAATATGCTACTAATGAAATGAACAGATAGGTATTCTCAGAATAATAGAAGCTGAGCAACATATCCTGTATTTTCTTTGTTTGTTTTTTGGCCACACCACATGGCTTGCCTGTGTTTATAGTGTATGTAAAAGTATGATGTATGACAGCAATATAACAAAGGACAGGAGAGAAGAATTCAGAAAATGCTGTTTGAAGTCTATAATTCATGTGAATTAGTATAATATTATCAGAAGATAGATTCTGATTAGCTAAAGATGTATAATGGAATAAAAATGCTCAATCAATCCAAATTCCTTAAAATTACACAAACTCTAGAGGAAAAAAGTTGCGGGAAGGGGCTGGTGGATAGAGAAGGAAGGAAAGGAGCATAACACAAAAAGGCACAGATCCCACCTTGGAAGAAAATGTAATTCAAGGCACAAAATTACTTTACAGAACATTTTAATAAGAGCACGAATTCATTAAAACAAGAGCTCAACAACAAGATGATAAAACAATAAAATGAGAGCGGAAAACAATATAGTAGGCCAAAGGAAACAACATTATAGAAGTAATTAATAAAGTGGACATAGCAAAGAGTAGCATAGACTAAAGTGAAAATCAAATTACAGGTATAGCTAAAAGGCCTAAGATGATCCTTGTGAGTACAAAGGAAAAAGACAAAGAGAATAAAGCACTTCAAGATAATTTAGTCAACAGAGAAGACAAAAACAACTCAACATAAGGGTAGTTTGTATCACTGAAGTTAATCTGAAAAGTGGAACAGAAACTTTATTCAAAGATGTACAGGGCTTCCCTGGTGGCACAGTGGTTGAGAGTCCGCCTGCCGATGCAGGGGACACAGGTTTGTGCCCCGGTCCGGGAGGATCCCACGTGCCACAGAGCGGCTGGGCCCGTGAGCCATGGCCGCTGAGCCTGAGCATCCGGAGCCTGTGCTCCGCAACGGGAGAGGCCACAACAGTGAGAGGCCCGCGTACCGCAAAAAAAAAAAAAAAGATGTAAAATATTACTAAAAAACAAACAAACAAACGAATCCTTGAAATGAAGAGAGAATTGAATTTTCAGGTTGAAAATATACTGTGTTCTGGAAAATTGATGCAGAAAGCTGAACACCAAGACATTTCCTAGCTAAATTCATTTGGCACCCTGGAGTCAAGTTTTCTCATTTAAAAAAATGGGATAATAATACCCACCTCACAAAACTGTTGAGAGAAATAAAATTAAAACTAAGGTTTAAAAAGTAACTACACAGAGCTCAATAAATAGATGTGTTTTAGTGTTATTTTTTATGTGACTTGTTTTGTGTCTTACCTGTCCTATTAAAATATATATACATGCACACATACATACAAACACACACACATACACACACGCACACATGCTTCTTAAAGTTAGATTATTTTACTTGGCTTTGTACCCAATGAAGGATCTAGTAGTACAGGGACTTGCACATGAACTAACAAAATGTAAGGGATGAAAGCATCCTTGGAAGGTCATATTGTCTAGTAATTCCCAAAACTTGGAAGGCTTTGAAAAGTAGAGTCCTGGGGTCTGCTCTAAGCTATCTTGGTTAGTGAAACTGAGCTGAAATCTAAGAATTTGTAATTTTTAAGTTTGCTAGTCAGGCAGATCTGGGAATCATAGAAGGTATTAGTACATACTTGCTGCAATGAATTGCACTGAAACCAGACAGTGACAACCCATCTTGAATGAGCCAGTACACACGTGGTAAACCCCTGAGGCAAGAAACCGCTTGCCTCAAATGACCAAAGGCCTGGAAGGGAGACTCTCCGATTGCATTTTTCATATACCCATCCGCGAGGAACTGGACCCCTGCTCTCTCCAGAACTGTGCAACTCTGGGCATTATGTTCTAGAGGCTGGGGTAAAGAATATCAGTACGAGGAAAGTTTTTCCTTCTCAAGGTTGTATGCCTGCGTGAGCCCAGCCTTACATGTCCGGTATAACCATACCATCTACTCAACTATTTGCCCTTTTGTATCAAGATTGTTCCCATCGTTAAAGGAGTAACATGTTCATTAACAAAAATTTTTGAAAATACAGAAGTAGCAGAAAGAATCAAACACCCACTTATCACTTAAAGACAATCTATATTTTGGAATTTCTTTCCAATCATTTACTGATATTCCACATACATTTTCCATGTTATGATTAACTTTATGGAAATCATTGCTTGTGGATGCACATCTTACCATGTCTATAGGCTGTGACTCACTTAACCCTTCTCCTGTTGTTAGGCATTTATGTTATTCTTATAAATAAAGATTCCATGACAGTCTTTGTGGATAATGCATTTTCCATATTTGAAAGTGTTTCCTTAGGACAGATTCACAGACGAGGAATTACCACGCCAGAGGATACTGAAATCATACTTTAAAATACTTACCTTGACTTCTCATAGAATATTTAAGGTTCAAGTCATTATTTGTACTGAGGTTCTTCAAAACAACATTATAATCCACTGCAGTATCTTTATCAATGTTGTAGTGTTTTGCAAACCTAAAATAGAACTGTTCATTAGTATTCAGAAATTACGATACAGAGAATCTAAATGAAGCAAGTTTCTTTTACTAAGGTATCCTTTACTCTGGGGTTGGCATTAATTTTAATGTGTGTTTCTAGCTAGAGCTGGAATAAAGAAGTAAACCCTACGAAATGTTACTGTAAGATTTTAAAAAGGCAGATACTCCTGAAACTAACACAATCAACTATACTTCAGTTTGGAAATTAATTAATTAATTAATTAAAAATGCAAATATTTAGGAGGAGATCACTTCACTCTCTCTCTAGATGGCTGTGTACAGATCTGCGTGCAGAGGTACGTCTCAAGATCCGCTAAGGGAACGCCCCCTGCCTGTACCCCGTAGGGTCTTCTCCCTTCTCCGGTGGGGGTGAGTGAGGAGCACCCCTGCAGTCAGACAGCAAAAGCAGTTCCCCACTTCCTTTAATAATTGGGGGGAATGGATCTGGGCCATGAGTCAGCATAAAATTTCTATAACCAGAGAAATCTACAGCCGGTGGAGGAGAGAACATAGCCCACCTTCTTGACCAAGAATATCATTTCGCAGAGAGAAACTGTGCCCAGGATGGCGTATCGTGTTACAGCAGTCGATGGTGGGAGCGGGGCAGCTTTTCTTGGAGCATTCTAGGCTGTCTATGCATAAAGAGAAATTTTGAAAACACTTAACCAAGGTCTCTCCCTGAAATACACTGAGATACTCTTTTTTTAAAGTTAAGATAAATACAATGTTTGGATTCTTTTTTCCTCTAAAATGAAATTTCTACTATTCAAACCTGCCACTTGATAAATGGTTTTCTAGATGATCTCTGCATTATTACATTTATAAACAATTGACAGTTTTTAAATGTTTGGTTATATTATCTCCATATGTGTTGGTTTCTATAATTATCTAATTTCACTCTGCTTTCTAAAAATTTAGTAATTATCACTTAAAGTAGTTGTTATTTTTCTGTTTCCAAATTTAACAAAGAGTGATGTCATGTATTCATTTCAACGCATACCTTTTTTTCCACTTTGATGAATCTTGCCTATTGTTCTAGTAAGAAAAATTATCTTGAGATATGATAGCTGCCAGATGTTAATCTTGAAACTCCCTAAATAGCTCCATCTTTCATCCACAGACTCTGTCTGGCAAAAACAAGCTGTAAGCACAAGAATCCAGAAGGCGGCACCTAAAGTGTTCCTTTTTGAGTTGCCGTCCTACAGAAAGTCCCGGCCACTCTGCAGCTCCAGGAGAATGTCAGGATGCCGATAAAAATCTCATCACCAACTTTCCTATTTTTGGTGAAAATTCAGCATCCCTTCAAACTGGTATTGGCTCATAAGAGAATCCTGACCTTTCCTAATGCCCAGCCCACCGCATTCATAATACCTGCTACACAGTCACTGGGAACAGACAGACACAATTCCATGGTAATATTTCCTACAGATAAAATTCAAAAATGAAGCCTCAGTACTTCTCAAGGATGCAGTATCTCAAAAGGCTTTTTTTTAACAAGAATCAAGGCATGGGAGACAGAACCATTCCTAAGACACAGCAACCAAGGCCACTTCCCCAGGGACCTGAAGTGTGGGCAGGAGAACTCACACATGTGCAGACACCCAGGGCAGGACGGTCACATGGGAAAGCTGACTTCAGATGCAAAGGGAATGAGGCCAATTGACCCACAAACCTCTCCAGCATCACCACCCAGAACAGTGCCTTGGGCTTCATTCATCTGCCCAGGCAGCAGGCTGAATTCTAGTGAGTTTGTTTCTTTGTTTTTCAAGGTCGCTCATAAATTATTTTACCCGGATTCAAATACTTTGTCCTGCAGGGCAATGGAGAGGAAAGTAGGATGGTGTGAGATGGAAAAGGAAGAACAAAACCCAGCAGGTCTCAGGACACTGGCTAAGTATGGAACTTGGAGATAATCTTCTCCCCCGCTCCTTGTTTCCATAGGCTGGATGGCATTCTGCAGCCTGAAGAGAACTGTTTCTCAAAGAGTAAAGGACACTCATGGAATCTTTACGATTATGATAGCATCGATGTGAAACGAGCACCTACTGCATGTCAGGTACGTTGCAGGCGCAGAATCTTCATGCCAGCCTTGCAAGATGGGCTCCTCAGTCCCCATTTCTTTAAGAGAGAGCCGAGTCTGAGAGAGGCCCAGGAGCTCCCAGAGGCCCCGCAGCTAGGGAGGGCAGACACAGACCTGACCCCAAGCGCGCCTGGCTTCAAAGCCCAGGCCACTCCTACCTCGCTGCACGCCGAAGGCTGATATTAAATAGAAAGCTGTTAGATAAAAAAAAGGATTCAAAACTGCATTGTGTTTCCTGCTCAAACACTAAAAAGGCAAAGTTAATACTGAAGCAGCTACTCAAGGAAAGAGTATATTCTTGAGCTTCGATAAGAAAAGCATTAAAGCAATTGAAGAAATGGTTACTTTTGATCTTCTGCTTTTCTATTCTGAAGGAAAGCAATTCTATTGCGTTAAGTTCCTCAAGCCTTATCACGCAGACAGTATTGTTTTTAAGGCTTAAAAAAATATCTCAAATAAAAATTTGTGGAGTTCTTTACTATTCAATACTTGTGAGATGGGGAAACAGACAGTAACATTTTTTTATAGATTTACTAGGTTGGAAACTAGTGCCAACCACAAGGTTTATTGTCAAATAAAACACTGTTTTGCTTTTTGATTGCTCGTTTTAGAAGAGTGCTGCTTCTGTTCTATAATCGCGTGCACAGAATTATTTAATTTGTTTTGTTTGGATCTTATTCTGGACATTTTCCCAGTCGGAAAGATGTAAAAATTAAAACATCTATTATGTCTTTTATATTCTGAGGTGGGTTATAAGGAGACAAAAAAAAAAAAAAAGAGGAAGAAAATATTCAAAATACTGGGAAATATCCATATTTTAAAAGTCTCCTTGTTTTTCAGACCCTGCAGTGCCTGTGAGGTTGGCACATGCCCTCTAGACTTGTTTTTGCTCCAGGAGCAGATTCTTCCACTAACAGAGGCAACATCGTCTTTATAACACTATGGAAGCAACCACAAAGACCCATTTTAGTAGCGATTTATAACTGCGGTGTGATGTGAAACTCTTAGGCTCAGAGTGAAATCATCAGGCTTGGTACTTTTGTTAATGGCCCAGAGGATAGTCAGAAAAGTGGGGAAAGGCAGGAAGACGAGGAGTGCCTCTTGGCTGAGTACTATATAAATTAAGTTAAACACAGCCCCACCCCCACCTTCCAGTGGCTTCCATTCAATACTCAAGTAGCCACAGAATCCAAGCATTTGGCTTTTCTGAACGATCTGGAGTTTATTGGAGGCTCAAAAAAAAGTCTGTGCAGGTTTCCCCACACTGCCCTCGAGTCAGGAGCAGGTGGCGGCTTTCAAACGCCAAGAAGCAGCTAACGTCCCCCTGCTGCAATGCCCAGCCCAAACTCAGCAACAAAGTCCTCAAAAGAAAATTAAGCTTCTGTTATCATGTCAGGATGGAGAGCCAATAGGGAGCACATCAACCAACAAATAAATCCTGAAATTTTTCATTCTTCTCCTAACCCCGGGCTTTGAGTAAAAGTCAACTGTGAACTGGAAACCCATGGGGTGGTGGGCGAGGTCCCAGGCAGGCAAAGAGAGACCACTGGTGATGGATGACTTAAATCATCGAGATGCATTCAAAGCTGCAGGCCTGATGACTCTCACCCGCGGGGACTGGAGGAATTAGAACCGTTAGCTCTCACTTTGGAGAATTCGTGGAGAGCTTCACAAACATGGGAGAAATGCAGATTGAGGACCTCTTTTAAAAACAGTCAAGACAGAGAAGGCAGGAGGGAAGGACGCTGCCTGGATCCAGTGAACCCAACAGGTCCCATTTTGAAATTGGCTGAAAGTCCTACTGAGCAATCTCTCACCATACCTTCGTTTACTTACTTGTTGTATTCATCATCTTTCATCTTCAAACAGAAGGTCTCCAGAACCCTCCTCAGCGCATGTGGTTGGACCAGACCCGTCTTGTTAACATCAATGAGCTTAAGGGCTTTGATAACAGTTTTAATGTTTTTGAAAATCTGTGTATAAAAAGAGATTTAGGTAAAGTCAAAAGATCCAGTTAAAAATCAAGATGGTAATAATAAAAGTGAACGTGTTTAAATACTTCTTGTAAAATAAAATGTTTTCAAAGACTCACAGTCGTAGGTATTGCAAAATGACATATCTATGGAAAAAGGGACACTTTACATTTCTTGAATGTTTTCAAAGCAATTTTCTCTGTAAATGGTCTTAGTAAGTTTTAAAAAAAAGAACTTTTTCTGATGTAAAGCAGTAAGTCTCATACACAATTCATTGCATTTTAGAGCCATATGAAAAATCTTTTTTGTTAATTGATACTTTAAAACCGTAATTCTGGCATAGCTGGATCTGGACAATTCTTATTTTTCATAGCCACATGCAAACCATTTTTACTAGGAACTGAAAAATATGAGTGTATATTCCAACCCCTCTGAATTTTTAAAAGATATTACAGAAAAGTTTTACAGTGATCTTTCCCAAATTCAGCAAATGCATATTTATTGGGCACAGAGACCTGAAAGGCATTTGGTTAGGTCCCATGGAGACGCGGGGCCGTGTGCCTGCCCTGAGCCACTTCTATGTAAACGAGAGAAACACCCGCCAGGGCTCACCTGTGCCAAGCACAGAGCCCTGTGACTGCACTCTCCCGAGCCACACGAAGGACGTACTGTTTCCCCACTTTTAGATAAAACCGAGGGTGGGGGAGGCCACAGGAGTTGCCCATCATCACCTGGTTAGACGATAATGATGCTGGGGTTCAAACTCAAGTCCACCCCCAAACTACACCTCCCGCAGAGCAGATAAGGCATGTAAATAAATATTCATAAATATTCACCAAGACAGGAACCATGGGAACAAGAGCCAAACACCAGAGACAGACAAGTGAGGAGCTGTAGGTCTTCACACAAGAGAACAACACTTCCAGCAGAGCCACCTGGGAGGCTTCCTGCAGGAGGTGGCATCTGAGCCAGGAGGGGGCCGGGGCAGGACAGGACAGGAAGGCACTGAGTACAGCTGGGCGTGAAGGGGGTTGTGGATGAAGGGTGATGAACGTCTGGTATGGCCAGATCCTGGAAGGTCTGACTCTGCATCCTGTACTGTAGATCACATCCAAGTCCAGCCCAGACTCGGAGGGAAATTAGTGCTCCTTAAGGAAGGAGTTTAGGGAAGACTCTAAGATGAACAGGGTTTTTCCTAGTTTCCTCAACGCCTCCTCTGATGAGTCCCTACACTGTCTCTGACCTGAAGGAGCCTCCTGCCAGCCCCCTCCCAGGGTGGCCGTCTTAGGGATCACGCAGGAGGAACCACTGAGCTGGCCTCTGCCCCAGCTCCTCCCGGCTGGGTCATCTGCGGCCCTCCTGCCTCCGCCCCCCGGGCCCCCGGGGATGTTAGCCGGCCTCTGACTCAGCTCCTGTCCTCCTCCCATCCAGAGGTCACCTGCCTGCTCAAACTCACGCCTCGTCACCACTAACTGCCGCTCTCCAAAACGAAGTCCCACATCCAACGCCCCCCGTCTTTCAGCCCGAACCCCAACACCCTTCTCCCCTCCAGGACCCCGCCTGCTGGTCCCTCTCCTCCGCACGCCTCCCCACGGCCCATCTTTACAGTGACCCGGTGCCTGTGTGCTTGACCGCCACCTCCCTCCTCCTGCCTTCCCGGTATTGGCTAGACCCTAACCCTGCTCAGATCCAACTCACCGCCTCTTCCAAGCGCCTGATGCGGCCGGAGAGGACGGGCCATCGAGCACTCACCTGGGTCCCCTCACTCAAGACCGTCAACGCTGCCAGCAGGTGCGCGTGGTGATGCTCGCCTGGGCGGTCCGCTCACCCGCCACCGGGCATATTTCCCACCTTCTCCACTCTCTGCCTCCCTTCCCACGCCGCCTCCTTCCTCTCCGCTGATAACCTTCCTCCTCACTTGCAGAGAAACCAGAAGCAACTGGACGGCAAGGCCCCGTGCTCCCCGACACGCCCAGCCTGTGTGCCTCCACACCCGGCCACCGGCCTCTGGTCCTGCGCCGGGCCACCGCTGCTCTCGCGCCCATCAGGAACTGCTCGTGCCCCGCTGTGCCCAGCTCTGAGCTCGTGTCCACGATGACGAACCACCTGAGAGGTGAGCCCTCCCTCCTCGCCCCGCCTCACCCCTGCCCCCAGCCACTCCTTCCCTTTTGCAGAAATTCCCCCTCGAAAGCTGTCTGTGCGTCCTGTCTCCAGCCTGTCTCCCCCCACACCCGATCAGTTCTGTCCGCAGCACTGCACAGAAACTGTGACCTTGTCAGGGCGACCTTGCCAGGCCCGGCGGCTCCTGGGCGCCCATCTTGCTGCCTCCACAGCAGCCCTCCTCCCAGCTCACCGCCCCTTCTTCCTGGACGTATGCCTCCTCCCCGGCTTCCACACTCCCGCCCCGGGTTCTCCTCGGCTTTCTGGCTCGGGCTTGGCCTGGTCCGTGCCGGTCCCTCCTCATCTCCCGGCCTCTGAGCTCTGGGCACCTGCGGACTCGGGCCTCGGGTCTCCTGGCTTGTCTAGGCACACGCCGTCCCGGGCGGCCAGGCCTGTAGCCTTAACGAGCAGCTGATGCCTCTCAGTGACTGTCTCCAGCCCTGGCTCCTTCTCGGAGCCCCAGTCAGGACATCCAGCTCCGCCCCGTCCCACCGTGGCCGGGCCTTCCCACCAGATTCTTCGCTCACAACCCACATCCGGGCCAGCCTGAGAGCCCAGTGGCCCTCCCTTCAGAACGTTTCCAGAACCCAGCCCAGTCTCTCCGCCTCACACCCTACTGGCTGGGCTGGTGCGACGGCTTCCCACTTGGGCCCCCAGTGTCCACGCCTGATCCCACAGCTGAGGCTCCAGCAGCAGCCAGGGTTCTGTGTAGCTAAGGCTGAGCACGCCCTCCAGTCGCTCTCGTCCCCTCCAGGTCAAAGGCCAGAGCCCCGCAGACCGGCTCCTGCCGGCTCTCCATCCCCCAGCCGCCCGCTGGCTCATTGCCTTCGGGCCACGAAACGGTCTCTCTGCTTCTCGTGGGTGCCAGCCCAGGAACCTCCTGCCTCAAGGCCTTTGCATTTGCTGTTCCTTCTGTCTGGAAACTTCTTCCCCAGACACCCACTGGCTCTGCCCTCACTTCCCGCAGGTCTTGGCCCAGATGTCATCTGATCCAAAAGGCCTTTCCTGATCCCACCCGCAGCACTCATCTTCTGCAGGGTACTTCTCACCAACGAATTTAATGCTCGTCTTTACTGTCTGTCTCTCCCTCTGGCAAGTGTGCTCCCTGAGAGCGGGGCTCTGTCCACTGCTTCACGCCGGGGTCTAGAACAGCCTCTGGCAGAGTGTACGTGCTCAGTAAGCATGTGCTTGAGTAAATGAATGAGTGAGTCCATCTTCTTTTCACCTGCCTGGAAAAAAGCCACACTCTGAGGAAGCCTCGTTATATGTTGACGAACACACACCTCCTCGGGGCCTATCCTGAATGTAACAATGATTACATTCAATGTAATAAAGATTACAATAATATGGTAATTGAACAAATGTGAACTGGATGTTTGCAAGGCCCTGTGCTGAACTGTGTACACATCTCCCACTTCCACCGACTAGAGAGCATTGGCTGAAACGAGCTTAATATTCAGAATCAGGAAGACCAAGCAAGGAAGAGCCGGGAGAGCATCAGCTGGAGCGAAACCGCTCGTGCACGTCCACCCTCAGCTCCACCACTTTGTCTAAAAGCACAGGGCCCCAGCCACAGAGAGCGCTTGTGCCCGTGGCCGAAAAAAACCCCTCGGTACCTCGTCTGCTGCCAAACCCTGATTCACCTCTTCTGGGAGCACATGAGGCGATGCGCTTTTTTAAAACCCAAAGTAACCCAGATGGACCCAGCGTGGAAAGCAGGGAAGCAGCAAATCTGGCACAGAGCTCACACCCACCAGAGGTATGTCTCCAAGTTTCTTATCATCTGTCAGACTGAAGTTTGGCAAGATCTAGATGGAGGTGCAGATGGCGAGGCTTATCAGAGGCACCAGAGTTAGGGCCGTGGTGTGAAGACTCGTCCTACCCCTGACGGTGACGGGAAAGAAGAAAAACACAAAGGAGTAAAAGGACCTGCCCCTGCCTCGCCCCGCTTCCCTCTCCCTTGAAAAGGGAGAAGAGGTGGGAGAGGAAACGCAGAGAGAGAAATCTGGATGGTGTGGGCAGCATCCGGCTCCTCTCTGGGCCAGCCCAACGTCTGCCATTTGGCTCCAACTGGGACACGTGTGCGTTAAGAGCCACCGGCTCTGAGCCTCCTGTTCCTTCCACCCCAGCCCCAGCTCTCACCCAGCAAGGCCCTGGGCTCCAGCCACACTGAGCTCCCTCGCTTCCCAAGCCCTCCGGGGTCTCTTCACCACGCCCAGAGCCCTGGACGATCTGACCCCCACCACCTCCTGACCTCACCCGCCAAGTCCCCTGGCCCTTTCCTGCTCCAGCCACACAGGCCTCCCTGCGCGTTATCACACACACCAGGCGCACTCAGCCATCAAGGCTTCTGCACGTCTGGCTCCCTCCGCTGGACGGCTCCGAGGCCCTCATTCAGGTCTCGGTCATGTGCCACCTGCCCCGAGAGGCCTTCCCGATGACCTGCGCAAAAACGCACCCTCGTCCCTTTACTCCTTCGCGTTCACCCACACCTGCACATTTCATATTTCTGTCTCTGTTTATTGTCTTTCTTCTTCCATTGAAATGTAAATGCCAAGCAAGGGGATTTGGTTTCATTTGCTGCTGTATCCTTAGGCTTACAACAGTCCCTGGACAGAATGGATGCTCATAAATATTTGCACAGTGAGTTTACAGCCGTGTTGCTGCCCAAACGCCTTCCCGTCCGCTCCGGGGCAGGAGCTGGCGCCGTCTCTCCTGCTCTTCTGACTGCACTTCCATCCCGACACTGGCCCCCTGACCTCCATCTTGACATTTTGGTGAATTCCTGCCTGAAGGTGGTACCCAGCTCCTCCCCTGCAGGAGGGGACCTCCCTACTCCCTGCCTGGCCTCTGCTCTCCAGGAGCTCCATCCCCCTTCACTTCCCCACTGCTTCTCGGGAGGAGGGCTCAGAGAGGGCCAAATCCACGGAGAGAGGAGAAATGCTGTACAGCTCACGGGAGGAAAGGGGCCTCCTCCCAAATCCAGCTTCTCAGAAAGGAAAGCGTGGTCTTGCCCTGTGAGGGCCCAGAGACCAGCTTGAGAAAGGTGCTCTCCCGGCCCGGCTCCAGCGCCTGTGGTGGCCGAGCTCCCTTTCCTGCGGTCCAGGTGATGCAAACTCCTGCCTGCTGCCTGTTTTTATATGCCTGCAAGCTGAGAATGGCTTTTGCATTTTTAAACGGTTGAAAAAAAATCAAAAGAAGGATATTTTGTGACACGTGAAAGTTATCTGAGTTTCAAATTTCAGGATCCAAAAGTAAATTTTATTGGTGCCCAGCCACGCCCCGTTCATTTATGTAAATGAGTTGCCTCGGGCTGTTTCCCCTACAGGGGCAGAGCTGAGTAGTCAGACTGAGCAGTCTGGCCGGCCAAAATACAAATATTTACCATCTTCACAGAAAAAGTTCACAACCCCTGTTCCACTCCCTCCCATGCAACCCCAGATATCTGAGTGGGTGGTAGGTGTCAGGCAGCTTCAGGTGCACAAACACAGAAGCAATGAGGATTTAAAAAGAAAACCAAAACAATAGCTAATTATGACGTTAAGGCTCGAGAGCCAGGAAGTGGCCTGAGACCCTCTGAAGACCTGCCCTCAAGTCTTCTCTTCCCCGCCACCTGCCCCAGACCCATGCTCTGAGCCCTGCGCCAGGCTTAGGAGTGCGCCGCCCTTCCCGGCCCCTTGCTAGACCCCCCAGCTCCCTGCTGCACCCCAGGCCCCCACAGCCCCCAGGCTCCCCCTGCAGCACCACAGACCCTGCGAGAAGGGCAGCATCTGACCCTCTTCCTGTCCTCAGAGCCCCCATATGGGGAGATGACTGAGCCCTGGGGATGATTCAGAACCAAGCAATCTAGGGAAGCGAACCACAGTGAAGATGCATTAAAAGGTTCGCTTCTTCCGTCTGGACAGCAGGGCTAGGAAAAAGCAGGCTACAAAGCCTAAAAGTTCTGAAGTATGGCTACATAAACCAGGACTCGCTCACCTAACATTTCAAGAAAGGAAAAAAAGCCCCGTTTCACACAGGAGTACAAAAGGAGGAAATGATTACTGAAAAGGAAGTGATAGGAGCAAAATTAAATTAAAACTTTCCCCAAAAGATTTAGATGAATTCATGGAGGGCAGACTCACAAGTGTTACTACATGGAGCAGAGAATATCTGTCCTGAACAGTAAAGCCAGGGAGGGAGTAGGGAACAGAAACCTCCTCCAGATACAGAAAACTACAGAAAGTACCCCGGGCCGCCATCGTTCGGGTAACCTTGGAACAGTGACCTGACTCTTCCTAACTTCAGTTTCCTCGTCTGTGAAATGGGAATGAAGAAGGGCACTGTATCAGTGTGTGCAGGTAAAATGAGCTCACGTGGGCTTCCCTGGCGGCGCAGTGGTTAAGAATCCGCCTGCCAGTGCAGGGGACACTGGTTCAGTCCTTGGTCTGGGAAGATCCCACATGCCGCGGAGCAACTAAGCCCGTGCGCCACAACTACTGAGCCTGCGCTCTAGAGCCCGCGAGCCATAACTACTGAGCCGGCGTGCCACAACTACTGAAGCCCGTACGCCTAGAGCCCGTGCTCCGCAACAAGAGAAGCCACCGCAATGAGAAGCCCGCGCACCGCAACGAAGGGTAGCCCCCGCTCGCCACAACTAGAGAAAGCCCGCGCGCAGCAACGAAGACCCAACGCAGCCAAAAGTAAAATATAAATAAATAAATAAATTTATAAGAAAGAAAGAAAGAAAAATGGGTAGATATAGTAGAATTTCATCAAAATTTATTAAAAAAAAAAAAAAAGAAATGAGCTCATGTGTGCAGGTATCTCCCAGGGAACATACTCAATAGATGGTGGTCTGATAGGAATTGCTGATCAGGACCAAAGGCTGAGGACAGAGATATAAATAGCCAGATAGCCACACACACATGCTGGAGAACAGTAACTGGCAGAACCAGCACTAACCCCCACACCAGCCAGCGCCTCTACCTCTTCCAAAAAGTCTTGAGTGGACAGGAGTCCAGGGCCAAGAACAGGGCCTGGATCAACGAATAAGTGTTAAGTGGACGAATGTATGGATGATGGATGGATGGATGGATGGATGGATGGGTGGATGGGTGGATGGATGGGTGGATGGGTGGATGGATGGGTGGATGGGTGGATGGGTGAGTGGATGGATAGATAGACGGATGATGGATGGACAAATGGACAGAAGGAAGGATGGATGGATGGATAATAGATGGATGGACAGATGGAGGGATAGATGGATGTATGCATGCAGTGATAGATGGATGAACGGATGAACAGATGGATGGATGGGTGATTGATTGCAGCATTCATGGGGAAGAAGCTTTGGTGAGCCAATGAAATGCTTATACAGACAGGACTGGTGCCTGCAGAACAGCAGATAGGCATGTCATTTCTGTGGACACAGTGATCTGCTCTACACCTTCCTGGGGGAAGAAACTGAGAATTGAACAGAAGTAGCAGAGCAGGAGGGGAAGATTAGAGTGGTCTACATGCCTATTGTTGGCATGGACAGGACACGTGAATTTTCCATGAGTTAAGTGGAGAACAAGAAAGGTAGAAGGCTAACAACGAAGTATCAGAAAGAGAAATTAAGGAAACAACCCCACTTACCATCACATCAAAAAGAATAAAATACCTAGGAATAAACCTATCTCAGGAGGCAAAAGACCTGTACTCCAAAAACTATAAGACACTGATGAAAGAAATTGAAGATGACACAAACAGATGGAAAGATATACCATGTTCTTGGACTGGAAGAAGCAATATTGTTAAAATGACCATACTACCCAAGACAATCTACAGATTCAATGCAATCCCTATCAAAATACCAATGGCATTTTTCATAGAACTAGAACAAATAATTTTAAAATTTGTATGGAAACACAAATGACCCTCAAACAGTCTTGAGAAAGAAGAACAGAACTGGAGGAATCATACTCCCTGACTTCAGACTATACTACACAGCTACAGTAATCAAAACAGTATGGTACTGACACAAAAACACACTGATAGATCAATGGAACAGGAGAGAGAGCCCTGAAATAAACCCACACACTTATGGTCAATCTATGACAAAAGAGGCAAGAATATACAGTGGAGAAAAGACTGTCTCTTCAATAAGTGGTGCTGGGAAAACTGGACAGTTACATTTAAAGAATGAAATTAGAACATTCTCTAACACCATATACAAAAATAAACTCAAAATAGATTAAAGACCTAAATGTAAGACTAGATGCTGTAAAACTCCTTGAGGAAATCATAGGCAGAAATCACTGACATAAATTGCACCAATATATTTTGGATCCATCTCCTAAAGCAAAGGAAATAAAAGCAAAAATAAACAATTGGGACCTAATTAAACTTAAAAGCTTTTGCACAGCAAAGGAAACCATCAACAAAACAAAAAGACAACCTACTGAATGGGAGAAAATATTTGCAAATGATATGACTGATAAGAGATTAATATCCAACATACATAAACAGCTCATACAGCTCAACATCAAAAAAACAAACAACCCGATTAAAAAATGGGCAGAAGAATTGAGCAGGCATTTTTCCAAAGAGGAAATGCAGATGGCCAACAGACACATAAAAAGATGCTCAACATCGCTAATCAGCAGGGAAATGCAAATCAAACCCACAATGAGAAATCACCTCACACCTGTCAGAACGGCTATCATCAAAAAGAACACAAATAAAAAATGTTGGTGAGGATGTGGAGAAAAGTGAACTCTCCCGTTGTTGGTGGGAATGAATGTAAATTGGTGCACTGTGGAAAACAGTATGGAGGTTTCTCAAAAAAAAAAAAAAAAAGAAAGAAAGAAATAGAACTACCATGTGAGGCAGTAATTCCATTCCTTGGTGTATAACCCAAGAAACCAAAAACACTAATTTGAAAAGATACACGCACCCCAGCGTTCATAGCAGCATTATTTATAATTGCCAAGATATGGAAGGAACCTAAGTATCCATCAACAGATGAGCGGCTAAAGAAGGTGTGGTATATACAAAATATACAATGGAATACTACTCAGCCATTAAAAAGAACGAAATTTTGCCATCTGCAGCAACATGGATGGATTTGGAGGGCATTATGCTAAGTGAAATAAGTCAAATAGAGAAAGACAAATACTGTACGATATCGCTTACATGTGGAATCTAAAAAATAAAACAAACTAGTGAATATAGCAAAAAAGAAGCAGACTCACAAATATAGAGAACAAACTAGTGGTTACCAGTGGGGAGAGGGGAGGGGCAACACAGGGGTAGGGAAGTGGGAGGTACAAACTATTGGGTGTAAGAGAGGCTCAAGGACATATTGTACAACACAGGAAAATAGCCAATATTTTGTAATAACTGTAAATGGAAAGTAACCTTTAAAACTTGTATTAAAAGTTTTTTTCAAAAGAAAAAGAAAGGCAGAAGGCTTGAGTTGTCCTGCTCCCAGGGCTGCTTCTCAAGTGAGGGGACAACACACAGCATGAGAAGGCGAGGTGGACCACCGGCAGGAGGGCTGAGGAGGTGCAGGGGGATTAGGCCAGAGCTGCTCGTCACCAGAAAACCACCGAGTTCAGAGGCCCCCAAAGCACTGTCCTAGTAACTCCCCATGTGCCCCATGAGAGCAGCCTTTACCTGCTCCCCACAGAGCACACCAGTGAAGGGGGAAGGAGGCCAGCTCCCCTTCCTCAGCCCTCATCACGGATCCCACAAGCCGGGGAGGAAGGAAGCAGAAGGAGGGAAAGAGTCGCCAACGAGCCAGCAGCCCCCCCTGGCCCTCCCCCTCCCCCCGGGGCCCGTGGAGCTGCAAGGAGGGAGGAGCGGCCAGCTGAGCTGCATCTGAGCTCCGGGTTTAAAACTGGACTAGTCTACGCTGGGCTTGTTCTACCTGAACGTGACCAGAGAGCCGTGGGATCTGCTAAGACAGCCTTCGGGGACAAGGAAGGCAGATGCGCCCACGCCCGCGTAAGAAGCAAAGAATCAAACTGCTTCATGTTTGTGCCCCACTGAGTTCAGATGGTTCAGTAAACCGGTCACAGTGGATGTGATTCTCACTCGATAGTTCTTTGTTTAAAATTCTTTTTATAGCACTGGGAGCTCCAGGAAGGAAAGCTGTGAACCCAAATAAATATGACCACCCAGACTTGAAAGGAGGTGAGAAAAGGCCTAAGGTTTCCTCCCTGGAGCCCAGAATTCCCCCTCTCCAGGCCTGGCTCTGGTGGGGCCCCTCCCGGGGGAAGGCAAACCTTCCTCGGGCCAGAGGGCAACCTGCACCATGCTATCCAAATTAGCTCCTGATTCGCTGTTTTCTGTTCCCTCCTCACCTGGAGCCACCTTCCTCACCTGGTTTCTAGCAGCACGGGGTCGGGGACGGCAGCCCACCCGCCTGCCTGCGGACTGAGACGCAGGGGAGGGGGCCTCTGGCCGCCCCTCTGTCTTGGCTCCGCAGCAAAACGCAGGGTTCGGCAGCCACTGCTGTCAGTCTGGCACCTTTCTGTCACCACGACTAAACTCATTTTAAATTTAAGGAGTACATTTTAAAAACTGAAGCCAAGAAAAAGGATATCTCTTACAATAAACACATCAATGCTCATTTTCCTTATTATTCTACTTTTGGTTATTTCGTATAAAATCTTTAATTAAAGTTTTTCTTTGAAATTGTCATTATCAACCCAGAAGAAAGGAAGGGGGAGAAAAAGAACAACACAGCTGTGCAGATACGAAGCGCTATTCAGGACTAAATGAACTGGAACGGAGTAAGTACCCGACTGTTGCGTTCTTGGTTTTGGCTCTGCAGTCTCAACAGCAGTCTAACTTGTCACTTTACATCGATTCCATCTGTTTACACTCTGCAGAGTATTGGCTTCCTACTGTGAACATTTCCTATTTACCAGCTGGTAGAGATGGTCCAAACCAGATAGGAAAAAATGAGACTACATTCAGAACCTCATAAACACAAACTTTCAATCTGGGGACGCCGTGTGGAAGGAGCGGAGCTGGCGCTGCTCCCCTTTCACAAAGGGGCTGACTTCCGCTCCCGGGTCCGGTGCTGACCCCCAGGCCGAGGAGTAGGCCTTGAAGCATTGAACAGATGCAAACCCTGCCTTTACCACAGATTGAATAAGCTCACATAAAAAGACATCTAACGGAGGCCCACGAAAACAGAGGAACAGGGAGCAGACTAAAAAAGAGCTACAGCAACCTAAAAGTCAGAGTTGCTATGACAGCAAAAATCCAAAAATCTGATTTGGGGTTTCCTTGCAGCCACAGTGAAAAGGGAAACTTCCTGTTCTATACACCACAGGCCACAGGTACCTGCCCCTACATTTGATTTTCATTTTTAAAATGCCCACCTGCCACAAGTAGCTTAAAGTCATCTAATAAGAAATTCTAGCTACTCACTGAACTTCGGACACAGCTATGAAAATAGGCCCCAAGTCCAAATACCTAGGGCTTTAAAAAGGCTGCCAAATCAAGGAGAAATATTTCCCATCTCTCCTTCTTTCTAACCGAGCCCACACTCATAGGATGGAAGCTCCTCCGCAGGCACCACAGGCCAAGAATACTGAGGCCCCTGTCACCCCGACCCCTGACCACTCATAGAACAGAGCTGCACACCAGGAGGGGCACGCCGATCCCCTCCCAGGAACTCCATGGCATCCTTCACACAGCAGAGGTGCTCAGCAAATGCAGGCTGATGGTGATGGTGAGGGGCTGACTACTTCCAGGGCCTGGGGACAGGTACCCCTGATTCCAGCTGCTCTCCCATCAGGTGCATCCATTACTCTGCTGACACCATCTCCTAAATTCCTCCTGTCTCGTGTCATCATCCCCTATCAGAAGCCTTCGATGAACTGCCACCATCAGCACCACCCTTTGCCCCACACTTTAGGGTTAATGCCTCCACCTTCTTCTCCAGCCTGCATTTCAAAATGGCTCTGTCCTGGGGCTTCCCTGGTGGCACAGTGGTTGAGAGTCCGCCTGCCGAGCAGGGGACACGGGTTCGTGCCCCCGTCTGGGAAGATCCCACATGCCGCGGAGCGGCTGGACCCGTGAGCCATGGCCGCTGAGCCTGCACGTCCGGAGCCTGTGCTCCGCAACGGGAGAGGCCACAACAGTGAGAGGCCCGCGTACCGCAAAACAAAACAAAACAAAATGGTTGTGTCCTCTGTTCCATCTTGCCTTGAGAAACAGAACTCCTCACAGAAGCGTCACAGATTTGGTGTCCCCACCCCGGCCACATCTCCACTGCCTTCAGCTCCGCGTCCTGTCCTTCCACCAGGCTGCAATCCTGAAAGCTGTCCCAAGTCCCACCCTCTGCCCTGTCCTCAGCACGCACTGACAGCCCAGCCACGGTCCAACTCAAGCTCCAGTCTCACCTTTCTCGTCCAGCTTTTCCTGGCTACTCCAATTACTGTGAACTTTTCCTGCAGAGCCTTATTTACTCATCCTGTAAATACTCCAATTACTGTGAACTTTTCCTGCAGAGCCTTATTTACTCATCCTGTAAATACT
>NW_021703783.1:95298777-95299876 GCF_005190385.1 Monodon monoceros
CTGTGAACTTTTCCTGCAGAGCCTTATTTACTCATCCTGTAAATACTTATTGAGCTCACATTAGGTGCCCAACATGTTCTGTATGAAGACATAGGATCTGTTTAAGGCACTAAAGTTCCAACAGTGAGCAGGACAGAGAAGGTGCCCACTCCCAGGGAACGTATTTCCTAGTAATGAACAAGTAAACAAACAAAACCTCAGGATGTTCTAAGTGCTGAGGAATTTTAGATAGTGTAGTCCAAAGAATTTCCAGGGGGGAGACCTCACATGCTGAGTGCCAAAAGCCAGGTTTTTGTCTGACGTTTATTCAGCAGGTGACCAGAAGCCACAGGGCATCTTAACCAACGGGGTCTGATGAGATCTGACTCACGTTTTGAACAGATAGCTCTGATGTCATGTGAAACGGAGACCGTAAGACGCAAGAACAGGAACAGGAAGGGCAGTCCAGGGGTTACTGAAGTGCACAGGGTGGAGCCCCAGCGGCAGTGGGGATGCAGAGAGGTGGATGGGCTCAGGATACAGTGCAGGATGCAGCCGACAGGACTTGCCGGTGGACTGGACCGGGGAGAGGGGCCGGTAAGGGAAAAATGGGAATCAAGGCTAATCCTGTTTCTGCTTGAATGATGGAGGGAGGTCCGGAGAGAAAGGCTTCTCGGGGTGTGGCAAGGAGGGCCAGCAGCAGCCCTGGTTTGGTCTGTGGACAGTGGTGAGTCTGGGGTCGAAGATGGAGATAGAAACATGGGCGCCATCAGCACACAGGCCTCTTCGTAGCTTTAAATCGTAAATGACCACGTACTACCATTTAATCTTCCACACAATAGCTCATTTGTCATATCTCCTCCAAATGTGAACTCCTAATTTTTTGAGTAACTTCTACGGGCCCTGCACTATGGTAAGTTCATTTTATATTTATTCTCATAAATAATCTCAACAATATTGGAAATATCTTGCAATATTGCTTCCCCATTTCACAGCTGAGAAAAAAGTTTCCAGAGAGACTGGTTTGCTCAGGGTCACTCAGACAGTGAGTGTCTCAGTTCAGATGCATACTCAGCCTGCGGAGTCCAAGGGCTTCAGCCTCCCCCACTCCACCATCCCG
>NW_021703783.1:95300276-95477112 GCF_005190385.1 Monodon monoceros
GTCCCCCCCACGCCACCATCCCGTCCCCCCACTCCACCATCCTGTCACCCCCACACCACCATCCCGCCCCCCACACCACCATCCTGTCCCTCCACTCCACCAGCCTGTCCCCATGACACCGCAATGTTTTAAACACTCAACCCTGCAATCTCACGTGTACTATTGACTTGCCACATGCAAGAAGATTTTTTTTTTTTAAGAGAAACTTAGTCTGAAATGATATAAATTCTGACATAACAAAATCTTTGCTTTAGTTTCCTGATGAAGCCTTCAGTAAATTACTAATAGAGCAACCCAAAATAGGTCCTGGGGTAGAAGCATTTTCAATATTATTTCTTTATAAAATGGCAGCCGATTATTTTGTTTTGTGAAATTCTCGGGATCCAGTGTGAGCACGACTCTTCATTGAGCTGCACAGAGACACAGGAACAAGAGCTGTGACATTGTTAATCACTATACTCAGGTATGACTGACAGTCTTTTCTGCAGAGGAAGAAGCGCCTCAGATACAATCTGTCCCAACAGCTCTGCGATATGCTAATATTTTCTGCAGACGAAAGAGAAGTTGTGTTCACATACCTGATATAATAGGTAATTAATACCAAGTGCACCAGAGGAGAGATGATAAAAGTGGGATTAGGAGATTACGAATTAACCAAAAGCTTGTATGTTTTAGTAGATGGCCTCATTTTGAGTTAGCCACGGCAGACTGTATTCGGATACGTTCGTTTGTGCTCATGTGATGCTCTAATGTTAAGGTATGTCTATGAAATGGTTGTGATCCTAACAACTGTTTCTTATCCCTCAAGCGATAATTTTTTTAATTTATTTTTTAAGAAAATTCACCTATTTAAGAAAATGGATATACCCATCACTTGTGTCTTCACTTTTGTGAAGCTATTACCGACCAAGCAAGCAGTTTAGTACCTCTTATTATTTGCTAATTGCTTCTGAAATGACTAAGGCTGCATCTCCACAACCCCAGGGCCCCAGGGTAATCCCATAACGACTTGTGTCACTTGGTGTCCAACAGACACACTAGTCACGGCTGACTGGGCAGACCAGGTATTCTGACAGCACAGCTCCCAGGCTAAAAAGAGCAGCCCTGATTGGGGCAGTGATGTGGTACGAGAGCAAACAGCCTGGGGCTTTGGGTGGGTTTGTTTATTTTCCTTTTTTTAATGTCTTTAACTGAGCTGCACATTCTTGAATTCTAGTCTTCAATTTAAAACTTTTTTTTTTTGCATGTTGGGGGAGGAGACTAGTCATGACACTTCCAAACACACACTGTGTTCTGATATGTCAGAATAGCTTCCTGTGTCTCGGCAATTCTCGGGACACGGCTTACAATGAGCATCCCCTCACCTCAAGAGGCAAGATGAGATTCTCTTCCTTTGTTAGCCTCTTCTTTTACTTCCACCTCACCCTCATGTGGGGAGTTGACAAAAGATAAAACAGAGTAAAAAGACCCAAACTTTGTTAACCTGGAAACACATGGAAGCTTTGCTTTAGGTCCTTTTTTCCTGGCAGACTCCTCACCTGAAGCATGTGGAGAACCTAAGTCTTGGGCCTTGGAAGGTGCTGTGGCTCCAGGACGGGGCTGGGGCCCTGCAGGACGGGCAGAAGCATAAGCGTCTGAGGAGTTGGGAAGAAGCATGGGAGGGCAGGATGCCAGAGACGGAAAAGGAGGGAAAATTCCCAAATCTGAAGTAGATGCTACACGGACAAAGAGATGACCCTGTGGCTAGAAGACAACCTCCACTCATTCAAACGGCTTCCGTGCGCAGAGATGCTTCTCTGCGATGCGCTGGGTCCACCTCCAGGCATAACAAAGAGTCACATTTGCTGCAGGCAGCCGCCTTTCCTAAAGGGTCCTCCCAGAGGCAGGGTGGCCGGAGGTTAAGAGCCAGGACCCTGGAGCCAGCAGCCGAGACGGGGACTGCAGCTCCTCTGCCCCCCAGCTGTGCACACTTGGCCCAACTGCTCAGCCTCTGTTCTAGTTTCCCTCCATATCAAGGTGGGATAACAAGGGCACCTGCCTAAACTGAATACATACACACAGTAAAGCACTTAGAACAGCTCCTAGTAAGTGCTCAATCCGTGCTAACTCTCGTTATTATCAGAGTTGGCAAAATCCAAACAATTACATCAGTGTCCGAAGGATTAAGGACCAGCCAGCCGGGGGTTCTTTCGCTGCGAGGCTGAAGCAGACACTGTTGGTCGCTTTCTCCAAATCCATTGACCTCTAACCCCTTCTCTTTCTAACGAAACCCTCCATTTTCCATTTGGTTCAGATATCCACCCCCTGGGTTGCCCCGTGCCTAAGGGGAGGGAGCCTAGCCACCACACCAGGGAGTGACCAGGCTTGGTCCAGGCTGCTTGCAGCGGCCAATGCCACCGCCAGGGACTGGTTTGGGCGGGGACAAAATCCTGGCCTGTGAGTCACAGGAAGACGTTTCCCCGTGTTTATAGAGTCATAGCGGAAGAAACAGCATGCTGGAAAAAATCCGACATCGCGGCATCTGCGTGTCGAGCCTGGAATGCTGGCCACCTCCCGGTGACCGGAGGAGATGCGAGTGAGCAGACCCTGACCTGCCCTCCCTCCGGACTTCTCAGACGAGATGAGACGTTCCTTATCATCTCAGCTCAGTTGGGGGCCTCTGCTTGTCACAGGGTAGGACGACCAGATACCTCGGTGGCTGACGGGGCCCCGCCTGGTGGCGGGTAAAGCTACCACAGGAAGGGTTTCAGGAGCGCCTGACAGGGAGGACCAGCCTCGCTGATGGGTAGAGGAAGGGACGAGTATTTACTGAGCATCTGCTGTATGCAAGGGCGTCACTTACATTATGCTCATTCACTCCCGTGATCACTCTGACGGGGAAGTGCTGTTGTCTTGCCTCCAGAGACGGGGAAAGTCAAAGCAGCGGGAGACCTGCCCACGGCCCGTGGGCCGCTGCAGAGGTGAGACTTCAGGCCAGGTGCGCCTCCTTCCCACTGACTCCCTCCGCCTCCCAGGAGATTAAGAGAGCAAGGAACCTGAAGACCAGAGAACTCAAGGGCAGCCAAGGAGATGCCCCGTAGAAGGCACAAAAGAGGAGCCAGAGGGAAGCACAGTCCTCTTTGTGAACAAGGAAAAGCCGGGGCCGAGAGGACAAGGGCAAGGGAGCTGCGCACCAGCCTCAGAGTGCCCACTGGGTGGAGCCCGAGTGCAGGTTAAAGCAGGAACCAGGAGCAGCGGGAGCCTGAGACGACACCCTGAGGACCACCTGGGGCCCCACGGCCGCAGACAGCAGGCTCTTCACGTGAAGCCACGGGTCACAGTCACCAAAGGACAGAGAGATGGGCCCCGGAGACCACCCAGTCTGCCTTCCCCTCGACTGACGGGGACGAGACTCAGGAAGCCCAAGGTTTCGACTGAACAAGGAGCGTGAATGTGAACACATGCTGGAAGGTCTAAGTGCACGTGAATTAGGGCGAGGCTGAGGAACCAGCCCCCAGACCAAGCTCACTGCAGAAGAAAACAATTAGGAAACCCAAGCCCCGGGGTTCGGGCAGTTTGGGGTGCCAACTGCTAACTACTTGTTGGTTTAGGAAGGCTAGACCACACACACATTCAGCAAAGTCTGGCTCCCAAAATTCAGAGAGACATTTGCATGCATTCTTGGCTCCAATAAGCCATGTGGACTTATATTTAAAACAAAAGAATTAGCATCTTTCATTCCCAAACTGTGTAGATCGCCCAGCAATGACAATGTATGTCTGAAGACAGCCTTCTTTTACTAATCGCTAGGTGTTCCTCTCTGTCTCCAATGTTTGAGTGTGGCCCGTTTGCAGGACCAGAGTTGTAGCTGGAAACATGCTACTGCACACAGCCAGCAGCTGAGGAGTGGATTTGGTCTGTTCTGTTTACTTTGGGGTCGGTGGGAAGGGACGACATTCATTTAAGGTCCTACCTATACTTCAAAGGAAGTTGTAGTAATAACCATAATAATGATAGCTGGCATCACCTAAGTGTTCCAGGTGCTTTATGCTGGATACCTTTAAGCCACGCAACAGCTCTGTGAGGTGGGTGTTCTTATCCCCACCGACAGATGAAGAAGCCCAATGACAAGGACTTTGCCCAAGGCCACCCGGCTGGTAAATGGCAGAGCCCGTCCACGCCACCTGCCTGCCCAGCGCCAGGGCGGCAGGTAGAGTTGGGGCGGCAGCTTGTGCTGGCCAGACTGCACGGCAGAGAAAGCCTCGGAGCTGCCCTGTGGTCGGGCGTTACCTCTATCACCCGTTCCTCAGCCTCTCGCTGTCACCTTTCTGTTTAAACCGCGCTGCTTTAAACTCACTCTTAGTGAGGGGGCTTCTATGCGAAGGAGGCCAGGATGAAAAAGGACTGAGATAAAAGGGCGGCCAGTGGTGGAGTTCCCCTTCAGCTTTCCTCTTCGAAGCCTCACTTTCAGTAACTTACAAGCTAGGCCTATGTCCCTCCCCTCCCCTAACTGTAACGTTGCATTACTGACCCACCTATGTTGAAAGCATGATCGTCATAAACAGCTGACTTTCCTAGGATAATTTCATGATTAGCCAAGTTTGTGAAGAGACAAATTAAAGACATATACCATAAATAATATCTATTACATATCAATCACAAATATTGCATATTTCTTACAGAATAACAAATGAACCACAACAGAAGCAGCAAATCATTGCACCAGGGTTCCTACTAATATAAACTATAGTGAAAGGAGATTTTTAGGAGCATTTTCTGGTGTTAACGGCATAAGCCAGGGAAATGCAGACAAGCATTTTGTGGGTTTCTGGCTATTTTTGACTTTGAAATGTTTGACAATCTCAGAAGAGTTCAAAAAGGAAAGAAAATTTGTCACATTTCAAACCAACATATTGAATCAAGTAAATTAAACTATGATTCTCAAACTGCTCGTGTAACTGACAGGCCCAAATGCATTTTAAAAAGGGGTCCGATTCCAGCCCCCGAAGGCCGTGAGCATCTCCTCCCTCCCTAGTTGTGCGCCCTGATAGCTACCCACAACCGGCCAACAGGAACAGAGCTATATGCTCCTTTTTAAACACACGTAGTAGCTTTGGTGGCTAAATTACTCAGTTCTTAAATATGTATCGCTCTGAGTTTCACCAGTTATTTTTACCACGCCGCTCTTGATTGGCATTTACTGCCGAAAAGCAGTAGTTTTCTCTTTCTAAAGAAAACCCTGCCTCAGTCGTAGACAAAAACCAAAAGGGCAGCCCTACTAATAATGATCTAAAGTTAATACAAAAGTAATTAATATTCCAGGACTTCTGCTGGTGTCGTTCATCAAAAAGGATGCCATCCGGGCAGGCGAAGTCATGTGAATACAGGCTTTTGTATGAGCTCTACTGGGTGAGGCACGAGAATGCGGGCGACAAGACACAGCTCATTCTGCTTCAGCTCCCTCTGCTAGCAAGTACTTTTCTTTTTTTTTTTTTTTTTTTTTGGCATTTTGGGGTGTTTTTTTTTATTAAGAATTTATTTTTAAGAGCAGTATAAGGTTCACATCAAGATTGGGGGAAATGTACAGCAATTTCCCATATACCTCCTGTACCCACACATGCATGGTGTCCCCCATTATCAGTATCCCCAACCAGAGTGAGACATTTGGTTCAATTGATGAACCTTCATTGATGCATCGTAATCTCCCATAGTCCCTAGTTTACATTAAGGATCACTCTTGGTGTACGTTCTATGAGTTTTGTCAAATGTATAATGACACGTAGCCATCATTATGGTTTCAAACAGAGTATTTTCACTTCCTTAAAAATCTTCTGCTTTCCACCTAAATCATCTTCTCTCTCCACCCTCTGCCCTTCAACCTCTAGCAACTACTAAACTTTTAAATTTTACATAGCTTTGCCTTTTCCAGAAAAATAGCAATTACTTTTGACGAAGGGTGGGGACTGGGGGAAGAACTCTGAAAGCTCTCGATTACCTTTTCTCCTACTTGGACTTCGAGTTCTTTTAATGTCCGACAGCAATTCATTTCACTCTCACCTCCCCTTAAAGATAACAATTAAAAATCTTTTGTTAAAATGTTTTAACTACATTAATGTTTACATAGGACACACAGAGATCAAAATTATAAGAATTTCTAAATTACCTATTTTTAAATGCAAGGTCTTTCTTACGCCATCCGCCAGAAGCGTGAACTTGGGCCAGTTACTTAGCTTCTCCGTGTCTCGGGTCCCTCATCTGTAAAATGACACACGACATCGACTCCTCCTGGGGTGGGGTGGGAATGGAGCGATTACGGCCTTCATGCAGAGAGCCCTCACGAAGGCCAGGCCCCGTCTCACATGACCCTCACTCCATGGGTCAGCGGCCACCACCATCCCGCTTTCCAGAGGAGGCTGGGGGAGCCGAGGTCACCGTGGGGAAGCCGAGGCACCGGCTTCAGACCCAGGTGGCCTGGCTTCACGGGCCACGCCTAACCCTCGGCTGCGGCACTGTGTTCTGACCCCTGCGGGCTCCCGCTCGCCCTGCCGTGCGCACTGAGCCCCTCTGCAAAGGGCTTAGGACGGATATGCGTCTATACCAGCCCCCTGTCTCCATCCGCTTTTATTAACTATTTTTGATTTTGCATTACCTGTGTATCTATAAACCGCTTCAGAGCCTCTCTTTGGAACTAACCATAGGGCTAGCATGAGGATAAAGAACAATAGAGGCCACTTCAGAGTATTTATCCAGTGCCTCCTACACTCAGGCCTGGGCGTGGAGTCAAGCAGGACACCGTTCCCAGGCTTGAAAGAGCTTAATGCTAGTGACAGTGACAGACTGGAAATAAGCAATCAAATAAGTAATGTAAGCTGAAGTAGTAACAAGTGCTCTGAAGCCAGTAAAGACAGGTGGGGATGGACTGGACACTGGGGTAAGATGGGCCGACTCTCCTGGATGGGGTGGACGATGGGGCATTTGAATAGAGACCCACAAGCTAATAAGCCAGGAGCCACCCTCTCGAAGGAAAAGCTCTCCAGGCAAAGCAAAGGGAACATGCAACAGCTTGAAGCCCAGAGGCGGCAGGAGCCTGGCACATCCCAGGGCTGCTACTGCGGAGGCCAGGGGGACCAGAGCCCACCAAGCAGGGCCAAGGAACACTGGGGAACCACCAGTCAAAAGCCCTAAGACGGGAGCAACAAGAAAAGGACACAGCGAAGAAAGAGGAGAGCAGAGAGCGCCTGTCAGGGAGGCCAGCCAGGGCACAGAGGGTCACTTGCCTTCTGCCGTTTAGCATACCTTTTATGATTTCCTTTAGTCAAGATCTGTAGGAGGTAAACTGTCTCAGTTTTTGTCTGAAATGTCTGTATTTCACCCTCCGTCTTTATTTTTTTAAATGTTCCTCAGTGACTTCTATCATGTCTTTAATCTTCAGAAATTCAAAGACGCCGTCCACACTGAAATGACCTTCAGAGGCATAGAAAATCAAGATGTGATGCAGAAGGCTTCTTTTCTTTTGTTTGAATTGGTTCCTTTACTGGAGTTCCTTTAGCTGCTTGTTTCTTTGTAGCAAACAATTTTCTCCCTCCAAATCCTGCTTCTCTTGGCCAAAAGCCTTCTTTCCTCCTTTTTTCTCAACCTACCCAGGCTACCTGCCTAGAGTCAACTTCACATCTGCTCTGCTGACGGACGTTCTACCGCTGTTGTTTGCTTTATCCACTTGAATTTGTGGTACCTGGCCTGGCCAAGGAATGTTGCAATACATGGTCTTGTGAATGAATGTTTTTTTCAGCATTGTCAGAGCGATAATAGATCTACTTAGAAACTTTGTGGGAGGAGGGAGGGAGGATTCTGAAGCCCCAGAAACTTGGACAAATAAAGCTGGTTACGGTCATCAGGTAACCAAAGGAAGATTTTAGAATAGAAAAAGAGAGCAAAAACTCAGTTATCAGATTTGAGACTTGAGGGCAAAGTACATGGTCACAAAATGGCTAATAAGGGAGAGGAGGGAAATAGGGCATCAGTCTGTATCTGACACAGTCCACAGTCTCCTTTTTATGTGTATTGTTTTTTTAACTTCTTAGAATCAGATCCATGCAGTTTCTTTCTTCTTTTACACACTCTTCCATAGTTCAGTTGGCCCTACATGTTGATGTCTGAAATGTGACATTACACAGGAAGGTCAGTTGTGTTCTACCTCACATCTAAGCCATAGTGAACGATAAGTTTTCACAGGTGACAGCTAGTTGTAATATATGCCACATATGGCTAAAGGTTGATATTTGAATGAAGGAAATATTGATGCTGAATTAAAGAAACTGGATGTAAGTACAGGGAAAACTTCTTTGATTCTTGTTGCTTTGCCTTATACACAATGCACTGACACCCTGCACGTATGTGTGAATCAATTTTGTTTCAACGTAATTCTCAGGCTCCTCAGTAAGTTCTTCAGAACTCTGTCGTGAATCTTTCTGGATGGTGCTCAGAAAGCTTTCAAAAACTTCTGCTAAGATCTGTTTCGATTGCTTTGTACGTGCAAGGCTGCAGTTATTCTTCAGGGAAGTAGCATTGCGCTGAGTGCCACATGGATTATCGAAGTGGGAAACACTTTTGGTCCATAAGCAGAAATGTTCGACATGTCCATCAGAAGCAAATCTCAAAGGTTCAATTTACTCATTTTAAATAGAATAATTCCTTGGATGTTTCTGAAGGGTTATTGATGATACTACCATTATTATAGATGATGTGAGGTCATCCACGGCAGATGCAAGAGCAGTTCCACATTTTGTCCTTACCAGCTCTCGTACACTCAGAGGCACAGACTTCTTGATATCATTCCAGGTCCTAAATGTCTTCTGATGCAAAATATCCTCTTTAATCTTCATGTTGCTCCCAGCTTAATCAACCACTGTAGCACATTCAGTAACCTCCTCATATTAGACAGTTCTGGTGAGGCTGAGATGGCCAGGACAGAAGAGACGGCATACCTCTTCTGTGTTGTGTTCACTCTACGTTGTCAAGGGCATCAAGCTTTGGCTGATACAAAATATGACCTCTTGAACCAAGGGAAATGCTGTGACCACAATAAGAAGTCCCCCCACCACCAATTCAGGGAATTTGAGCTGCAAATCTGTCAATGTCCTAAGATTTAGCCCAAGTCTAATGACCGGATAATTCAATGCACAGGCTGCCTCATTTTCATACAAGTCAGTGTGAAGAGAGTATACAAGATCTAGGTGAAAAGTAACCTTGAACACCATAGGCAAAGGTGCCAGATGTGTCTTCCTTTTCCAAGCACTCTGACACCAGTGGATGAGCAGATACCATGGCAAGAAGAGGAGAGGCTCTCAGGGGTTCCCACAGAAAAAGTTCTCATCCTTATTCTTACAAACATAGTATAAAATTCTACGATGGCAAATATTTTTAGCTTCAGTGCATTGAAGACATTTTCCCACAATCTCATACCTTTCATTTTCACTGTTGAGACATCAGTGTCAGTCTAACTGTCACTCCTGTGAAGTCAATTCCCTTTTTCTTCTCACTGCCTTTAATATTTTCTCTTTGATGCTGATGTTCTGTGGTTTTCCCATGATATGTCTAGACAGGCATTCCTTTTTATTTATCTGGCTTGAGATTCTAACCCATTACCTTTTCAAATATAATCTCTGTCCTACTCTTTCTCTTACATATCTGGAAATCCAGTAAGAAGTATTGTTGGGCCTTCTCTTCCCTCCTCCCATGTCTCTTATACCTGTTCTCCAAGCTTGATATCTCTCTGTCTTTCTGTGCTGCATTCTGGATAATATCTTCAGATCTATTTTCCACTCCACTAATGCCCTTTTCAGCTGTGTTGAAGCCACTGTTTTCACCCATCTGCTGAATTTTATTCTATAATGATTGTATCTTTCAATACCAAGAGTTCCATTTTGTACTTCTTCAATTGCCTCTTGTTTTGCACTCATATATTGAATCCATTCTTTCATTTCTTTAAAGATATTAAAACACTACTTTTAGGTTCTGTATCTGATAGTTCCAATATCCCAAGTGTTTGGAGATCTGATTCCACTGGATATGATTTCCATTTGTTTGCGGTCCTCATTCTTTGTCTCTTCATATGTTTTCAAGGTTTTTTTTGTGTGACACTTTATCTGTGGTTTTTTTTTAAGGGCTGTGTTGTAGATGTATTCCTCCACAGAAGGGCACACCCAGTCCAGGACCAGTAAATTTTAAGTAAATTCCCAGCCTGAGACTTTTCAGACCACACAGGTAGCATTATTTTAGACACAGATTTTCATGAATTGACTTGTGATTACAATTTTTCCCCTATTCACCCAATGCCAGTGTTGAAACTGGTAGGTTTCCTTGTGCCCTTCTGCCATGCAGGTTTGTATTTTGTAGATTATCCTTACAAGAGGGTATAGGGTCTTCCCCTAGGTTTCTCCACCTTGGGCAGACCCTGCAGGTTTTGACTCTTGTCCCCTTCACTCCAAATAGCCAACAAAACTGAAACACAAATTCACCAAGATTTGGCCAATACCTTCAGGGTAAAAACTGGCTTTATTAGAAAGCTCCCTTCTCTGGATTCCAATTTTTACTGCATGCTTAGCCTCTGAGAATTACCTTCTTGCCAGCTCAGTAATGTATTAAAATATTTTACCTTTTATCCATCATTTTAGTAGTTTTCAGTGGCAGTGTTTTTCATGGAGGTAGCCTACCATAGTGCTAGAAAGAGAAGTTTCTATTCACTGTAATTCGTGATCTTCAACAATAAAGAGAATTTAGCTACATGTGTAAGTCAGAAATCTTCCAAATTTAGTTTAAATATTTAGTCTTTTATGTTTAAGTAACTTATGATACTTTTCATCTCAAATTATTAGCTTTTCCAACTGTTGAGTTGTAGTATTTCCAACTGTTGAGTTTTTCAGCAAAGAATATTCAAACTAGATTACTTATTCCACAAATGCGGATGGTTTTAAGTCAAGAGCATGAATATAGAGCCTATAAAATGACCAGTGGTCCTTCTGAATGAGCCTGGAAGTTATCCTAGTTCACCACTTATGGAAGATCAACTGATCAGAGCACAAAGAAGTCCCACATCGTGGAGCAGATAATACCTTGTCATTCTTGTTGGAGCTGCTACACTAATTCTTTTATTTTTTTAATTGTGGTAACAAAAAACCCACATAAGTTACCATCTTAACCATTTTTAACATACAGCTCAGTAATGTTAATATATTCACACGGTTGCGCAACAGATCTCTGGGACTTGCTCACCTTACAAAACTGAAACTCTACACCCAGTGAACATCAACTCCCCCTCCCCGCTCCACACTGCTGCACTAAGTCTTACATGTCAGCTGCATCCAGGATGGATGCAATCACGAAAGCTGTAATACCAAAATCTGCTAATATTTCAGAACCAAATTTAATTGTTTACACAATTCCTGAGAAAACGAAGCTTACCCATTTAGAGTCAGATAATCTGAGTAAATAATTTTTTTTACTAAAACAATATTTCCTACATCAGACACTAGAATCAAAGACCTTTACAGCTGATAGAGACATTAAAGTTCAGACTTTAACTCTCTCGTTTTGCACATAAAGCAAATGAGCTTCATGCTCATGCTACAATTATGAAATACAGAGGAGCTCATACAAAGATCTTTTCAAAAATACTTCATTTCTAGCTACCAAAATATGATCACTATCCAATGAAAGACATTAAAAATGTATAAAAACAAACAAATTTAAAATTTGGCATCTTAATACTTCTACTTCAAAGTTTAAATTCCTTATTTCCAGGGAATTCCCTGGCGGTCCAGTGGTTAGGACTCAGCGCTTTCCCTGCCGGGGCCTGGTTTCAATCCCTGGTCAGGGTACTAAGATCCCGCGAGCCACATGGCACAGCCAAAAAAAAAAAAAAAAAAAATTAAATTCCTTATTTCCAAATCTGAAATGCATTGCATATGAAATATGTTAGTCTGGTTTTAATTTGCCATGTTTCCATTTTTAATACAATATTATTTCTCTTATTCTGAAATATATCTCATTTAGACGTTAGAATCTTCTCTGAATAAAATTTTTGACTGAGGATTGTATCTGTTGACATGATTTATCTCTAATGACCTTGTGTCCTATTTCTTATCATTTCAAGTTTCACATTTGCATATGAGGAAAAAAAACTTACCTCTGTATAACATTTATATTCAGGTCAATTCCACCAAATCTGGACAGGAATACAAGGTACGGAAGGGCACCAGAGCTGCTGAGGGGGATCTACGCCCAAACAAGAAGAATTAACAGCCCGTTAGAGAATTCAGATCCAAGCAGTGGACAGCACGGCAGGTTTCATGATGTAGGGCAGGACATTCTTAGCGGGATGGGCATTCCAGTAACAGTCACAGCTATTCAATCCAGGTGTCTGAGTGGACACGCACCGTCAGCAAAGTAAGCAGAAGCAGCATGAATGCCAGAATGCCAGTCTGTGCTCAGTTAAAAGCCCACAAGTTGTCTACAAAATCATCTAGAATCGAGGTCTATCTAAAAGGTAAGTACAATTAATAGAAATATATTCTAATATATATGTTATATATGTATTTTTATCTATGTGTATATGTATAAATATATATATATATTTCCCAAAAGTCTGAGGCCACAGCATAATTAACCCTCTGAGTGTCATGTGTACTTACTGTACATTCATATAATTTCAAGGTAGAAAAAAATCATTTTCAAATCTAAAATTCTGTAAAGGACATCATTGGGTCAAGTGGGTTAATATGGACTATAGGTTCAATTAAAGTATTATTATCTCAACGTTTAGTTTACTGAAGTTGTTAGCTGTACCGTGATTATGTAAGAGAATAGTTCTTATTCTTAAGGAAATACACACTGAAGTATTTAGAATTAAAGAACCATTAACATAAGCAACATCCTCTTGAACGGTTCAGAAAAAAATTATGTACACATTGTGTATTTCGTATATATTATTTGCATATATGTATGAATGAAAGATCACGGGAGAAGCAAACGAGGCTAAATGTTCACAACTGTCAAATCCGGGTAAAGGGTATATGGCTACTGTTTGGACCACTCTTATCCTTACAAATTTTCTGGAGGTTTGAAATTACTTTTAAATAAAATGTCAAATTTTTTTAAAAGTGAAAATAATTATTTCCCCCCAAAAAGCATTATGAAATTAAAATTAAAATAAATATATAATCAATATAAATATATTTTATTAAGCTTCATGCAAATACACAAAGTACAATTTCCCATACAGCTGAATGGCTCCTAAGCCTATACGACCAAATCTGATATTTACTTAACCCTTAACATTCCAGCCTCAAAGCCTAGCACGGTTATCTCAGTCTTCCCCAAAGGACAAATTTCTCCTTGCTACTAAAAACATGTATAACTAGGAAATGGGCCCAGAGGGAGACTGGCTCACAGGGCAGGCCTTTGCGAAGCCTTTTCCTGGAAAGGACACCCAGGACTTGGATTTCTGATGGGGCATTTTTTAGTAGATATAATTTGGGTAGATGCTTCAAAGGTTCCCTAGTTTTACAGAAGAAGGTCAAGAACAGATTAAACGTGCAGTTTCCCAGACTGGATGCCCTCCTGGTCTTGGTAGTGATAAGAGTTAACATGGAAAGGAAGAAACTTACATCTGGAGAGCTCATACTTTATAAATGGGTACAGGCACTGCTCTTGGTTTTGACTCATTTAGCCCCAAACTACCTTCTGAGGAGGCTGAAATTTTCCACATTTCACAGAGCAGAGGTGTGACCTCCCTGCATGGCACTGCCATTAAGTCATTTAGTCACAGAAATCTGTGACTCCAGAGCCCAAGTTCATCTCACTACACTAACCACCCTGCCTTAAAATCCATCAATCTATTGAAGCTGGGACTTCCCTGGTAGCACAGTGGTTAAGAATCCACCTGTCAATGCAAGAGACACAGGTTCGATCCCTGGTCCAGGAAGATCCCACATGCCGTGGAGCAACTAAGCCTGTGCACCACAACTACTGAGCCTGCACTCTAGAGCCTGCGAGCCACAAGTACTGAGCCCGCATGCTGCAACTACTGAAGCCCATGCATCTAGAGCCCGTGCTCCGCAACAAGAGAAGCCATCGCGATGAGAAGCCCGCACACCGCAATGAAAAGTAGCCCCCGCTCGCCACAACTAGAGAAAGCCTGCGTGCAGCAACTAAGACCCAACGCAGCCAAAAATAAATAATAAATAAATAAAAATTTTAAAAAATGTATTGAAGCTTTTGTCACATTTCATATTGCTACTTATGGTCTAATGCAAATTCTAATGTGGCAGATACACATTTGCAATGACTGGTCTACAAAACTAAGCGCTTAGACAACCCAAATCACCTCTCCAGTATTAGCTATTCTGGCAAAAATGTTGGAGAATCAAAACCGTCCATTGATGAATCACTGAAAGCAATTCTTAGACTGGGGCTGGGGGAGTGTAGTTTGTAAATCCACATCCAGTATGCTGATAAGTACCTTCAAAGACTTCTCTTTCCCCATCCCAGCACAACCACCAGGACCAGAACGGAACTTAGTTTTCCTTCTCTGGAATCTATTTACCAATTCAACTTCTTTTAAAATGTTTATATTAATATTCAGACACTGAAGCCACATTTTTATTATTGTATGTTTTAAATATTTTTAACATCTTTATTGGAGTATAATTGCTTTACAATGGCGTGTTAGTTTCTGCTTTATAACAAAGTGAAGCAGTTATACATATACATATGTTCCCATATCTCTTCCCTCTTGCGTCTCCCTCCCTCCCACCCTCCCTATCCCACCCCTCTAGGTGGTCACAAACTACCTAGCTGATCTCCCTGTGCTATGCGGCTGCTTCCCACTAGCTAGCTACTTTACGTTTGGTAGTGTATATATGTCCATGCCACTCTCTCACTTTGTCACAGCTTACCCTTCCCGCTCCCCATACCCTCAAGTCCATGCTCTAGTAGGTCTGTGTCTTTATTCCCATCTTACCCCTAGGTACTTCATGACCTTTTTTTTTTTCTTTTTCTTAGATTCCATATATATGTGTTAGCATACGGTATTTGTTTTTCTCGTTCTGACTTACTTCACTCTGTATGACAGACTCTAGGTCCATCCACCTCACTACAAATAACTCAATTTCGTTTCTTTTTATGGCTGAGTAATGTTCCATTGTATATATATACCACATCTTCTTTATCCATTCATCTGTCAATGGACACTAAGGTTGCTTACATGTCCTGGCTATTGTAAATAGAGCTGCAATAAACATTGTGGTACGTGACTCTTTTTGAATTATGGTTTTCTCAGGGTATATGCCCAGTAGTGGGATTGCTGGATCGTATGGTAGTTCTATTTGTAGTTTTGTTTTTTTTTTTTTTTTGCGGTACACGGGACTCTCACTGTTGTGGTCTCTCCCATTGCGGAGCACAGGCTCCGGACATGCAGGCTCAGCGGCCATGGCTCACGGGCCTAGCCACTCCACAGCATGTGGGATCTTCCCGGACCGGGGCACGAACCTGTGTCCCCTGCATCGGCAGGCAGACTCTCAACCACTGCGCCACCAGGGAAGCCCCTCATTGTAGTTTTGATTTGCATTTCTCTAATGATTAATGATGTTGAGCATTATTTCATGTGTTTGTTGGCAATCTGTATATCTTCTTTGGAGAATTGTCTATTTAGGTCTTCTGCCCATTTTTGGATTGGGCTGTTTTTCTGTTATTGAGCTGCACGAGCTGCTTGCAAATTTTGGAGATTAATCCTTTGTCAGTTGCTTCATTTGCAAATATTTTCTCCCATTCTGAGGGTTGTCTTTTCGTCTTGTTTATGGTTTCCTTTGCTGTGCAAAACCTTTTAAGTTTCATTAGGTCCCATTTGTTTGTTTTTGTTTTTATTTCCATTTCTCTAGGAGGTAGACCAAAAAGGATCTTGCTGTGATTTGTGTCATAGAGCATTCTGCCTATGTTTTCCTCTAAGAGTGTCTGGCCTTACATTTAGGTCTTTAATCCACTTTGAGTTTATTTTTGTGTACAGTGTTAGGGAGTGTTCTAATTTCATACTTTTACACGTACCTGTCCAGTTTTCCAAGCACCACTTATTGAAGAGGCTGGCTTTTCTCCACTGTATATTCTTGCCTCCTTTATCAAGATAAGGTGACCATATGTGCGTGGGTTTATCTCTGGGCTTTCTATCCTGTTCCATTGATCTATATTTCTGTTTTTGTGCCAGTACCATACTGTCTTGATTACTGTAGCTTTGTAGTATAGCTTGAAGTCAGGAAGCCTGATTCTTCCAGCTCCATTTTTCGTTCTCAAGATCGCTTTGGTTATCCGGGGTCTTTTGTGTTTCCATACAAATTGTGAAATTTTTTGTTCTAGTTCTTTGAAAAATGCCAGTGGTAGTTTGATAGGGATTGCATTGAATCTGTAGATTGCTTTGGGTAGTAGTCATTTTCACAATGTTGATTCTTCCAATCCAAGAACATGGTATATCTCTCCATCTATTTGTATCATCTTTAATTTCTTTCATCAGTGTCTTATAATTTTCTGCACACATGTCTTTTGTCTCCTTAGGTAGGTTTATTCCTAGATATTTTATTCTTTTTGTTGCAATGGTAAATGGGAGTGTTTTCTTAATTTCACTTTCAGATTTTTCATCATTAGTGTATAAGAATGCCAGAGATTTCTGTGCATTAATTTTGTATACTGCTACTTTACCAAATTCATTGATTAGCTGTAGTAGTTTTCTGGTAGCATCTTTAGGAGTCTCTATGTATAGTATCATGTCATCTGCCAACAGTGACAGCTTTACTTCTTCTTTTCCTATTGGGATTCCTTTTCTTTCTTTTTTTTCTCTGATTGCTGTGGCTAAAACTTCCAAAACTATGTTGAATAAGCGTGGTGAGAGTGGACAACCTTGTCTTGGTCCTGATCTTAGTGGAAATGCTTTCAGTTTCTCTGGAATCTATTTACCAATTCAACCTCTTTTAAAATGTTTATATTAATATTCAGAGACTGAAGCCACATTTTTTAAAAATTCGTTTTACTATTAATGAAACTAAGGTATAGGGCAGGTTACAAGCAATGCCTCCTCATCACTCTTGCCCTGATCAATCATCAAAATACCCTGACGTTAAAACATTCTTGACATGGTTCTTGAAATAAAATTAAAGCTAAAGTAAATTCACTGTAACTGGAAAATTCTTTTCTAATTTTAAGGGTGAGATTCCCATGAAATATTTTACCTGTTTTATATACTTCCAGTTAAGCTTATATTAACTATTGAAAAAGAAAGTTTGTATCACCACCTGGATTAGTCATGAAAAGATCTAGAAAAGGGACACACACTGTGAATTCCAGGGATTAGGAAGAGAACCCCCGGCCTTCATTCCCAATGAACCTGGCCTCCTGAAAAGGCACCACACTGCAGTCTCCTTGGTTTATACAGGAGGGGGTCAGAGGAGCTCAAGGTTCTAGAAAAACATCCTGATTATAAGACAGACTATCAGAACCTGTTTTTTAAAGTCTCTGAAGTTCTATAGTTCTCAGTGACTTCTTTTAAAAACAGATGTAGCTCTTAAAAAACGGATGCACATTTCACATCTTCTGTACTTTTCCTCTTCCTGCATAGCTGATTAGCTTGGGAAGGCTGTCAAAATTTTAAATTAAGATTAGATCATGTAAAGATGTTTAAAAAAATAAAATAAAATAAAAAAAATAAACTGCAAACTACTCTTTGAAAGCAAAAAAAAAAAGATTAGATCATGAATATAGGGAGACATCAGCAGGAAATAATATTTTAACTTTCCATTTGGTATAAAGAAAGGAACAGTTAAATCAAGGTTATGAGGAAACATGTGATATTTGTGAGGACAAAGGTTCTTTAAAAGCAAGAGAACATTACCATACGACACAGCAATTCCACTCCTAGGTATGTACCCGAGAGAAGTGAAAACATATGTCCACATAAAAATTTGTACATGAAATTTCACAGCAGTATTGTTCGCAGAAGCCAAAAAGTGAAAATAACCCAAAGATCCATCAACTGATGATAAAGTGCGGTGTATCCATGAGTGGAATATTATTCAGCCATAATGAGGAATGAAATACTGATTCATGCTACAACATGGATGTTTAGCATAACTAAACATTATGCTTAGTGAAAGAAGCCAGTTACAAAAGATCATATATTGCATTATTCCATTTTATGAACTCTCCAGAATTGGCAATCTGTTGTGACGTAAGGTATCAGTAGATTAATGGATGTCAGGGATTAGGGGAAGGGGAGTGGAGTGACTGCTAATGAATCCAAAGTTTCTTTTGGGGGTGATAAAATGTTCTGGAATTAGATGGTGGTGATGGTTGCACAACTCTGTGAGTATATGAAAAACCAGGAACTTGTCCATGTTTGAATGGTGAATTTTATGATATGTAAATTATATCTTTATAAAGCTTTTATTTAAAATGCAGATACAACAAAAGGTGACATGTAAAAGAATCAATATATACTATTTGTGAAATTCTGGAAGTGAATAAAGGGGATACATTTTTTAAAAGAAGAAGAGAAAAGCTCTTCATCATTCCTCCCCTTCCCTCCTTCCCTGTCTGTTCCCTCACAATTCAGTCCTACAGTCATTAGATGGGGCAGACAAAAGTGGCGTCTGCAACATGGGGGAGCCGTGCTCCAGAGCCGGGCTGGAGGAAGAGGGCATCCACCTGGGGGTGGAGGTGCTGGACATGGGACATGAGTCACATGCCAGGGAGGCTGATCAAATAAGTGAATATACTCAGAACACAGAAGCCAAGTGGCTCATTGTCTGAAACGGTAGTTACAAACATAGAAAGTGAGAAAATTACAATGAACCCTGAGGTACGGGGTTAGAACTGGCGGTATTGGTGTGCACTCACGGTTTTCAATATATAGATTGATATAGAAATACATGTAGATGTAAGTGTATGTAAATGTGTATATATGTTTATATATGGAATATATCCCCTGGGGCTCTGCCCACTTAGAGCGCCTGGAGCAAACAGCAGCTCTGGTATACTCAGATCCCAGATTCTGGATACTTGGTTCCATTAAAAGGAACCAGAGCTCTTTGGAGAAATGGATGATTCTGGGACCGAGGCAAGGAAAGTACAGGTGAGTTTATAGTATCTTGTATCAGAAAGTAAGGAAGTGCTCAAAGAATGATGGACACATGTCAAAAGGACACAGAAACCAGCATGAAGCGGCTCCTACTGGCTATATTAGGGACAATTGAAACATCAAAATAAATAATGAAAATAATGGATCATAAGCCACTTAATAAAACAGGAAATCCCGAGTCCCTGCAAACATATAAACAATAAATGAATACATGAAAGTTTGGTGAGGAATGGCATATCTACATAGTTTCAAAGTTTCTCCCACAAAATGCTTATTAATTACAAAGTAGATAAAGAGCACTCCACCAGGAAAAAGACAGATGGGTCTGATAGATTCCACCTTAATCAAGTGACTGCAGTGAACATCAGCAGTAATGGGACAGACGGAAATCACCTGTAAGCTAAGAAAAGCGTGGAGAAGAGCACAGCGTCATTTCTGTGACATTCCTGCCAAAGATGCAAGCCTGAATCTAGTCATCAGGAAACATCCGATAACTCAAGTCAGGGACATTCTACAAAATAACAGGTCTGCAATCTTCCAAGTGTTATGGTCCTCAAGACTAAGGAAAGACTGAAGAAGTGTTCTAGACTATAGGAGACTTGCCAAATGCACTGCATGATTGTGACCTGGGGCCTGGGGCTGAGACAGCTGACATGAGATGACATTACTATCCTCACCATGACGGCTGGATTGTGGGTGTATAGAACAGGGCTCTGGTTTTAAGGAAACATACACTGAAATATTTGAGGTAATGGAGCAGCTTACCCCCAAATGGCTTATGAAAGAGAAAATTGTTCTTTTCACTATACTTCCAACTCGTCTGTGACTCTGTGACTGCTTTTTTATAAACAATAAAGCAGGGCTTCCCTGGTGGCGCAGTGGTTGAGAGTCTGCCTGCCAGTGCAGGGGACACGGGTTCGTGCCCCGGTCCGGGAAGATCCCACATGCTGCGGAGCGGCTGGGCCCGTGAGCCATGACCGCTGAGCCTGCGCGTCCGGAGCCTGTGCTCCGCAACGGGAGAGGCCACAACAGTGAGAGGCCCGTGTACCGCAAAAACAAAACAAAAAAACAAAACAAAAAACAATGTGAGAGGAACCTGAAAGAGGAGGAGCAACACTCTCTGTGTACGCGCTCTGTCCACACTTCCAGCTGGCGCTTGAACCATGTGTGTGCGGGTCAGACTCAAGAGCCCCAGCAAAAGACCAGAAAGCTGAATCAAGATATGAATGACTGCCCACTGCAGGTGAGGGAGAATTTGCGAGTTAACTGCCTGTCAAAGCAAAAGTATCAAAAGTCTCAGAGGAATATAACAGAATCCAGAGTCTCCACAGCACAGCATTCGTGACGTTTAGCGCTGCACCGTTTAATGAACAGCCAGAGCCATACGTGACTCCTGAGCACTGGAAACGTGGCTAGGGCAACTGATGAGCTGAACCGTTTGTTAAATTTCATGTTAATTTATTTAAATTCTAAAACTAACTTCGCTTTGGGAAAACTTTTAAGTTTGGAATGACCGGGTATATGAATCTAATATTTCAACAGCAACTTTTATGAACTCTAAATACAGATAAAGTATTCCCAATGGAAATTTAGTGTCAGCATTGAGGTCTTCTGTAAGTGTAAAGTACATACCAGGCTCTGTAGACTTAGTACACAGAAAAGAATGTAAAATATCTTATTACCAATTTTAAATAGTGATTACATGTCGAAATGAGATCATATTTTAGATACATTTATTTGGTCAAATAAAAATATTATTAAAATTAATTTCACCTATTTCTTTTTGTAATGTAGCTACTAGAAAATTTAAAATTATTTATGTGACTCACATTATATTTCTGTTGAATAGCACTAGTCTGGGATATTATCCAAATATGCTCAGAAATGAAGAACCAGAGAAATGTGACCCTTCTCAAAGGAAAAAAATCAAAGCAGGCCAACCCTGAGATGATCCAGATGTTAGAATCACCAGATAAGGACTTTTAAGCAGCTATTTTAACTACGCTCAATGTAGTCAAAGAAATATGCTCATAATTGAAAGAAAAACCAAGAAATCTAAGCAGATAAATAGAAATTATAAAAAAAAGAACCAAATTAAAACTCTAGAACTGAAAAATACAATGTCTAAAATTAAAAATTCACCGAATGGACTTCATAGCAGAATGGAGATGCTAAGAAAGAGTCAGTGAATTTGAAGACACATCAATGAAAATTATGCAATCCGAAAGATAGACAGGAAAAATATTTTATAAAATGAACAGAGCCTCAGGGGTCTGGAAGACAATACCAAAATGTCCAAGAGAGCAGAGGAAGAGGTAGAAAAAAATATTTGAAGAAATAATAGCTGAAAACTGTCTGATTGCTCTGCATTGGGTTGAGCATACAGTAGATGCTCAATAACCACTTCAGGTAAGAACAAACTCAAATACTAAGTTTCAAAGTACATGTTGACCAAATACTCTTTATATGGAAGCCTTAAAAAATAAACTAATATGACTATAATACTGCTACCCACAAAATATGACCCAAGCACATGATAATTGTCCCAAACCTGCCAGAATTTAATTGAATTGTGACAAACAAAACTCTATTTGGGACAGTGGGGGAAAGCCAGACGAGGTTACATGCTCCTGTAATATACTGCATTCCCTCCTCCATACTGGATGATTCTGAGCCTTTTCCGCACTGTACCTGAGCCAGCACATCTTGAAACTGTTCTCTCGTGAGAGGCAGCAGGAAGGTTGTGATGACTCTTCGCAGTTCATTCTTTGTCACCGTCATGTTGTTACTGATGTCGAGCAGGTGAAAGGCTTTCTTCAACTCATCTCCTTTATCAGTAATTTTTTGAAATAAAATCCGCTTAACATCTAAGGACGACAGTATTGGATGTGCAACAGCTGTGGCTATAAAAGAGAGACAGCTATTTATTAAACGCTCTTAAAGCTAAGACAATAAACAGCATTTCACTGTGTACTAGAATCCAACAAACTTCTAAACAGTATTTCTTCCACTATATCTAGGTTTACAAGTAGATGACCTGCAATTGCAAATCTGCAGTCATTTGTTGCACCTCTGAAATTTACATTTCAATCAATATAAAGTAATAGTAGTAACATTAGAAAAAAAAAGCGAAGATAATCTTCCCTATAAAGGACCTATGTCACAAGTGAAAAACATGGACATTGAAATAAAACTTAGTTAAGAATCAATTTTATCTCAAATAAATCTTCAAAATATTATATTCACTTTTCATCCCCTTGCCAATTTTTGAGGGGAAAACACGTAATTCTTAAATCTACAACCTTTTCCTTTCAAAGACAAGGAAGAGGTAAGCATCACTGGATGCTAAAGGATAATGAAGAATGTTTAGTTCTGGAATGAGCTTGCAGGGCGCCTGCACTTCCTGGTGGGGAAAGGGGTCCCAGCTGTAATGGTTTAGGTCCCAGAGTCCCCGTGTCACCAAAGGGCAGCTGACACCCTACAAACACAGTAACTACAAATTAACTCATGGTGCCAATCGGTATCATAAACATGAAGATGTGATTAGTCCCTTTTGATATTTTATAACCTAGTAGGTAAAGAGGAGGCTAAGAACCATGGTAGCTTGGTAAATCTCTTATATCTATTAATGAGATTGCAAAGCCTGGGTGACCATCATTCATTTAGGATGCTCTGCTCCTGGAAAGCTTAGACTCTGGAGGGGGAAGCAAAACAAGAAACAGACAAATGAATGATGAGGTAACGGTAGATAGTGCCAAGTGCCGCAAAAGCAGCAGGACAAACCAACGAGGTGGGGGGCAGCCGGGGAGCTTAGGACGGGGGTCACAACGGAGCTGCTGTTTGTTACGGGGGGTGTTTCGGGATGTGGAACCAGATGTTCACCTAGGAGAAGACAGACAGGCAGAAGAGGGCTGGGCACAGAGCCTGGGGGAGAAGGGTCTTAAATCTCCCACAGGAGCTCCAAGGATGCTCAATGTGCAGAGTGGCTGCCTGCGTCCCTCTGAGTTTCTGACTGTCGCTTCTCAATGCGCAGAGTGGCTGCCTGCGTCCCTCTGAGTTTCGGACTGTCGCTTCTCAATGTGCAGAGTGGCTGCCTGCGCTCCTCTGAGTTTCTGACTGTGGCTTCAAACCTCAGAAGCCGCTGATTCACGTGGCGGAGCTGCAGGGCTCCACATCAGCTGGTGGAGAGTATTTCTCCCTCTGCCCACCCAGCCTGGAATTCCTCCTCCTGAACCCAGCGTCACAGAGGGACCCCTTTATGTCTTTATGTCTCCATCTTGCAATCTTTTTTCAGAATTTTCATGCGCATTTTCAGGTGCTTTCCAAGCAGCCCCATCTTGGCAATCAATAATTCTAATTTTGAAGTATCAGAAATATTGCTTTGAAACTATTTGAGTTAACTTGAGGGCAGACTTTTTATTTCACAAGCCTAATGCAACTTCTGGAATTTAAAATGAAAGCGGTAGCCAAACTTGCACAACCTGCTGGTGGGAGAGTACTAACTGATATGATCTTTCTGGAGGGGAATTTGACAAAATTTTCTACATCCGTTTAGGATACAGAAAGTCACAGCAGATTGTCATTCTGACCCTGGCACTGAGAACAAGTAGGATAAGCTAAAAAAAGAGAGGGGTGTGAAACCCACCAAAGAACTGAGGGTACAAATAAACTAAACTCCAGAAAGGACCAGCCACTCCTCAGAGAGAAAACACCCATGACTCCTTTCACCCTTGAAGAGTCTTGGGCAGAGAAGCAGATTCATTCCACACAGGGGTATGGAGAAAACAAGTGATTGCTTAGTAGCCACGTGGACCGATCCCATGGATTTGCATCCCAAGAGCCTCAGTCACAGTACGAGTCTGCACCCGTCCTCGTGGGCCTTCACACGTTGCACAGGAAGCACCCCAAAGCTGGGAGTGAGGCAGAAGAGCTGTGTGAAATGCCCCGAGGGATGCAGGGTCTTCCCTAAGTGTCAGGCAGCTGCTCACCGTGCCTGAGCACAGACGAGCGGCAAACCCCTCTGAAGCATACGGGGCCCTCACCGAGTGCACCTCAGCAGCCCACTGCAATTGCAGGCAGGGCAGCAGGGCGGAGGGCGACCTCCTAAGGTGCACGAAGCTAGCAGCTGAGCTGGAGGACAAACAGAGCTCCCCAGAAACCCTCCAAAAGTGGCAGGAGGGCTGGAAAGCAGAGAGCCTGCCACAGGATGCCAAGCTGGCAGCTGGACTCTGAAGCAGAGATGGCTGGAGTCTCAGCAGTGCTCAGCAACCAAATCCAGACGAGTTCAACTGAGAAATTAAACTGAGCCAGCCCACCTCACCAGCAGCCTGAGCAGAAGGGGCACTCCTTTTCCTGGTGGTAAATATGATTTACTTCTGTCTCTACTCTGTTTTACACAAATGTCTGGTGTTAAATGCTTTTAAAATTGCAAGACAAATAAACAAAGAAAAGGTGACCTGATCAAGAGCAAAAAAGAATCATGGAAGACCCACAGAGAGAACAGATGTAGAAACGATCAGGTATTTAATCCAAGAATGACAAATACGTTAAAGAGATTAAGGGAAAACTGACAAAATGCTGAACACTAGGGAATTTCAGCAGAGAAGTGGAAACTTTTTTTAAAGCACATGAAAAAGCTAGAAATTAAAAATACAATATCAAAGCGAAGAGCTCATTTAATTTGTTTAACAGCAGAACTGTACACAGTAGAAGAAAGGACTAGTGAACAGAAAGTCAGGTCAACAGAAATTATTCAGATTGAAACATAAACATAAAGCAAAAACATCTTAAAAGGAAACAGGGTGTCTAATATCTGTGGCTCACAGATTCACCCATTAATTGTGCTTTCTTTAATATGAGTCATATAAGTACATATCTACACGTGTGTGTGCATGCATGACATGCATGAGAGACAGGCCAGCCAAACACTTAATGGTGACCAACTCTGGAGAGAAAAGGGGTGCTAGGAGACATTATATATGTATGTATATAATTTTTAGCTAAATATATTTGTTTCTATATATATAATTTTTATTTAGAAAAGAAAAAAATAATTCAGTACTTAAAAAAAACATAAATAAAAGGCAAATGAAAAAAGATACTGATGGCACATAAGGCAGATAAAGGATTAATATTTTTAATACAGAGAGCTCATACAAATAACTAAAAAGACCAACCCACAGTGGGTAAATGGGCAAAGGACATGAAAAGGCAGCTGACAAAAGAAAGACATAAACCTGATGAACTTGACAATCAAAGTTAACCTCACCATTAGAGAAATGCAGATTAAAATCACAACAGAAGGGCTTCCCTGGTGGCGCAGTGGTTGAGAGTCCGCCTGCCGATGCGGGGGACACGGGTTCGTGCCCCGGTCCGGGAAGATCCCACATGCCGCGAAGCGGCTGGGCCCGTGAGCCATGGCCGCTGAGCCTGCGCATCCGGAACCTGTGCTCCGCAACGGGAGAGGCCACGACAGTGAGAGGCCCGCGTCCGCAAAAAAACCAAAAAAAAAAAGAAAAAAATCACAACAGAATATTGTTTATGCATATCAAATGGACAAAATGTAAGAGATAATATTCTGTGTTAGGATATTCAGAAACAAGTACTTGTGGGCATGTGCAGTACAAGCTTCCAAAAGGCAATTTGGTGGTGCTCACAAGCCTTAAGGGTGTGGATGCCCTTTACTCCAGTAATCCCACTTCACCCCATTCTTCTTTGCACTGTCAGAAAGCTAGTTAAACTGAGATACATCCAAAGTATACTCTAGGCGTGGAGCTATTGGGCTGGAAGACATTTATTATGGATGATAAATGTTTGTGTTGGAAATTGCCAGTTATCCCTCAACATCCATTCTCGCCTCTTTCCTGAGATTTGGACAGACACATGGCCCACTTGAAATAGTCTCTCTGGTAGATGCCTGTGGCCTCTCACGGATGCAGGTGAGCACAGGTGGCGAGCGTGACTTCTGACTAGATTGCCTTTCTTCTGGTCCATCCTTTCACTACGTCCCACTGAGTCCTTCCAGTTCCTCAGGCTGTGCACTCATAGCGCTTTGTACGTGCTTCTGGACCGGCACTGGTATTGTTCTGCTGGAATTCCTCCTCTCCCTCTCAAGACTGTGGGATCCTCCAGGGCAGACTCTCTACCGGACCCATCTCTTTATCCTCCATCCCTGTGACAGTTCTTGTCACATATTAGGGCTCAGAAAATGTTTGTGAAGGAAGGGAGGGAGGGAGGAATGAACAAATGAAAAGACACATTTTGGGGAAGTTATAATGTCAAATTTTATTGCTTTAAAACTGGGTGATCCAAATAAGTTAAAATTTTACGTCCACACAAAAATCTGCACGCAAATGTCTATAGCAGCTTTATTCATAATTGCCAAGGCATGAGAGCAACCAAGATGTCCTTCAGTAGTGAGTAAACTGTTGTATCCATACAAGAGAATATTATTCAGAGAAAAAAAGAAATGAACTATCACATCATGAAAAGACATGAAGGAGCATTAAGTGCATATTCCTAAGTGAAAGAAGCCAATGTGAAAATGCTATGGACTGAATGATTCCAACTAAATGACATTCTGAAAAAGGCAAAACTACGGAGACAGTACGAAGACCAATGGTTGCCTGGATTGCAGCGGGGAGGGATGAATAGGCAGAGCACAGAGGATTCTCCGGGCAGTGAAACTACTCTGTATGAAGCAGTAATAGTAGACACATGTCATTATACGTTTATCAAAACCCAAAGAACGCACAACACAAAGAGTGTGAACTCTAATAATGTGTCAATAATGGCTCATCAATTCTAATGAATGTACCACACTAATGCCAATGCTGCTAATAAGGGAAACTGAGGATGGGGAGTGAAGAGGTGTATGGGAATTCTCTGCACTTTAGCTCAGTTTTTCTGTAAACCTAAAACTACTCAGGGAGTTCCCTGGCAGTACAGTGGTTAGAACTCGGCACTGTCACTGCCATGGCCCAGGTTCTATCCCTGGTCAGGGAACTAAGATCCCACAAGCCACACAGTACGGCAAAAAAAACCCAACAAACAAACAAAAAAACCTACTCGAAAAATATAGTCTATTAATTAAGAAAAAACTGAGGAGTGAGGCAGTATACTAGATAACATAGTAGTTAATTCCATGGATCCTGGAATCACACTGTCTGGGTACAAATCTCAACCCTGCTACCCAAAAGCTATGCAACTTTTGGGCAAGTAGCTTGATAAACCTGTATCTCAGATTCCCCATAAAGAAAACTGGGACAATAACAGAATTTATTTCACAGCTTTACTGTGAGGATTAAATGTCATGTGAGGCCTTTGTACAGAGTCTATTACATACTAAACATACATAATGATATCTACTGTTAGCGTCATTTGCTCAGGAATACTCACATGAAGAAGGTCTGAACACATTTTGGAAACCATTCCTTGAATACACTCTACATGGTCAAGAGTGGGGTCTCAAATGAGTGAATTTTTGTGTGTGAGGATACAAAGTATGCCAATCTGGTACAACTGCCGTTTTGCACGTTAAATCCCTGTGATATTAAAAAAAAAAATAGGTTACATTATCTTCAAGCACATCCTATAAATGTGGCCAACCTCCTATCTACCTCTTCTGAGAGGGCAGCTGGAGACTGTAGAAATGCCGCTAATCATGACCTTCATGCCAATGTTTCAAAGACTATTCTTAAAGGGAACACAGAATTGTGATTTTAGACTCACTTTTACAGCAGATCCAATAATCTTCAAAAATGGGACAACAAAGAGGCATTTGGATAGGAAAACCCACCTGCGCCTCAACTACCAGTGACTCATTTTCTGGGGGGGTGGGCAGCAGGGGTGGAAAGTGTGGGTACTCTGAGCTCTCCTGAAGTGCCTCACTGCACATCCAACACACAGTCAGAGGCACAGCTGGGGAAAACAGCACCGAAAATGGTGGAGCAACAACCTCTGAAAATCACCTCTAAAAAAGTAAGGAGAACACTGGCGAAAACTGTCCGAATCAGCTGTGTCAGAGCTCTGGAAATTAACCAAAGGTTTGCAGCAATCTGGGGAGTGCTTACTCATGAGAGATGCCAGAATCTCAGAATGAACACCAAGTTGTATGGCATTTTAACTTCTCCTATTCCCATCTCCCCTCACCTCCAAATCTGCAATAGCCTTGAAACCAACATCCTACAATCACAGTGAAAACCCAGCAGCCTGCCAATCACTGGAAGGGAAAGAACAGGGTTAAAACTCCTTCCAAGCCCCATTATCAGAAAATTTTCATCGTATGACTTACCTGATGGCTCCCTGAAAGACCCCTCTCACAAGGCTGTCTTTATTAGAACTGACTCAGAGCTTGCCCAGTGAGAACAAGCTATTGTCAAAAGGCATTTGTTGAAAAAAATTCAGGGGCAATTGTTTAAAATTTTAGCTGCCTGAACGGGTGGATAACAGAGCAAATAATAGCCTAACCAAAAAGCTTAAACCGAAAAGCTGAGGAATGAGACGTCCATAGTGGCTTTGAGAAGCTCCCACATATTCCTGGGAATCTAGAAGGCTGTGAGCATGTCCAGGGCTATGTGCTTGCCTAGGAAAGACCTGAGAAGGCCCTAAGCTCCCAGCTCTGGCTGACCTTGAGGCTCTGCCCAAGCAGGAGGTGGAGGCTGAGGCTGTAAACTGCCTGGCTGAGGGCTGACAGAATGCTCCAACACACACCAAGAGCCCCTCGGCAAAGACTGGAAAACTGCTGCGTCCAGGCGTTTAAGGAAAGCTCTGTCCCATCACACACTGACCAATAAGCTAACCAGTCAGGGACTTCAGTGGCCACACGTGACAAACAATACAGACCTTACCAAGTTAATTTAGAAAAGTCACTAAACAAACAAAACATGGAAAGGAGGGAGAACATGATTTTGAGAACTGCCACATTCTTAGAATGTCTAGTTTTCAACAAAAATTTTATGAGACGTGCAACAAAAAAAAAGTACGCCCACACATACGTATCTTCAGAAACCATACAAGCAAGGAAAGAGTGGGATGAAACGTTTAACCTGTCAAAGGGGAAAAACCCACCAACCTAGAATTCTGTATCCAGCAAAACAGCCTTCAGAGTTAAAGACAAATAAAGACTTGATCATACAAACAAAAATCGAGGAAATGTCACCAGCAGACCTGCTTGTAAGCAGACCTGCTTGTAAGAAGTACTAAAACAACTTCTTCAGAGAGAAGAAAAAATCATATGGGTCAGAAACTCAGACCTACATAAAGAAAGAAAGAGCATTAGAGAAAGAATAAAGGAAGGCAAAATAAACATATATGCATCTAATAACAGAGCCCCAATATACATGAAGTAAAAACTGGTGAACTGAAAGGAGAAACAGACACTTCAACAATAATAGCTGGAGACTTCAGTGCTCACTTTCAGTACGGACACAACAATTAGCCAGAAGATTAACAAGGAAACAGAACACTTGAACAACGCTTTAAACCAATTAGACCTAACAGACATCTATAGAACACTCCACCCAACAACGGTAGAATACACCTTCTTCTCGAGTGGACGTGGAACATTCTCCAGGATAGACCATTTGTTAGGCCATGACACAAGTCTCAATAAATTTAAAAGGACTGAAAACATCAAAGTATGTTCTCCAACCACACGGGAATGAAATCAGAAATAAGTATCAAAAAAAATGAGATAATTCGCACATATGTGGAAATTAAACAACACACTCTTAAATAACCAATGAGAAATTAGCAAATACTTTTAGATGAATGAAAATGAAGGCACAACATACCAGAACTTATGGGATGCAGCTAAAGGAGTGCTTAGAGTAAAAATTATAGCTGTAAATGTCTATATTAAAAAGGAAAATTTCAAATTAATAATTTAACCTTCTTCCTCAAGAAACTAGAAAAATAAGAGTAAACTAACCCCAAAGTGAGGAGAATGAAGGAAATAATAAAGATTAGAGCAGAAATAAATAAAATCAAATTTAGAAAAACAATAGAGAAAGCCAACAAAATTAAAAGTTAGCTCTTTAAAAGATCTGCAAACTGCCAAGTTTTTAGCTAGACTGACCAGGAAAAAGTGAGAAACACTCAAATTACTAAAATCAAGAATGAAAGAGAAGACATTACTATCGACCTCACCAAAAAAAGGATTCTAAGGGAATACTATGAACAATTAATTGTATGCCAACAAATTAGATAACCTACATGAAATGGAAAATTCTTTAAAAAATGCAAACTACTGAACCTGACTAAAAAGGAAACAGAAAATCTGAATAGACCTAAAACAAAAGACTGAATTAACAGTCAAAAATCTTCTTGCAAAAAAACCCAGGACCAGATGGGTTCGCCGGTGAATTCTACCGAGTATTTAAAGAAGAATAATTAAAACCAATTCTTCAAAAACTCTTCCAAAAAACAGAAAAGGAGAGAATACTTCCCAACACATTCTATGAGGCCAGTATGACATCAATACCGAAACCAGACAAAGACACCAAAAGAGAGAGCTAAAGGCCAATATTCCTTATGGATACAGGAAATATCCTCAACAGAGCACAAACATACTGAATCCAGCAACACTAAAAAGAATCAGACATCATGACCAAGTGAGGTTTATCCCAGGAATGCAAGAATGGCCGGACATAGGTGGGCACAAGGCACCGAGCTGATCTCCCTGTGCTATGCGGCTGCTTCCCACTAGCTATCTAGTCTACCAAATGTAAATTAGATAGCTAGTGGGAAGCAGACGCATAGCACAGGGAGATCAGCTCCGTGCTTTGTGACCACCTAGAGGGGTGGGATAGGGAGGGTGGAAGGGAGATGCAAGAGGGAGGGGATATGGGGATATAGGTGTACATATAGCTGATTCATTTTGTTACACAGCAGAAACCAACACAACATTGTAAAGCAATTATACTCCAATAAAGATGTTAAAAAAAATAAAAAATTAAATTAAAATATATGCCCCTAAAAAAAAATGAATGTGATACACACCACATTAATAGAATCAAGAAAAAACACACGATCAACTCAACTGATGCAGAAAAAGCATTTCACAAAATCCTATATCCTTTCACGATAAAAACACTCAACAAACTAGAAATAGAAGGGAACTTCCTTGACCTGACAAAAGGCATCAGTGAAAACCAATAGCTAACATCATACGTAATGATAAAAGAATAAAGGATAAAAGTTTTCCCCTAAGATCAGGAACAAGACAAGGATGTCTATTCAATATTGTATTGAAGGTTCTAGCCAGAGCAACTAGGCAAGAAAATAAATAAAAGGTATCCTGATTGAAGACTAATAAGTAAAACTATCTCTATATGCTGATAATATGACTTCGTACGTATAAAATCCTTGGGAACACACACACAAACACACACAAAAACACACAAATACACACAACTATTAGAAATAATAAACAAGTTCAGTAAGGTGTAGGATACAAGATCAATATACAAAAATCATTTAAAAATTAAAAATATATATATACAAAAAACAATTGTAGTTCTACACAACTGCAGTGAACACACTGAAAAGAAAATTAAGAAAACAATTCCATGTACAATAGTATCAAAAAGAATAAAATACTTATGAATAAACTTAACAAAAAGTACACAATTCGTACACTGAAACTACAAAGTATCACTGAAAAGAAATTAAAGAAGATCTGAATAAACAGAAAGACATCCCATGTTTATGGATAAGATTATAATACTCCTCAAATTGATCAAGAGATTCAATTTAATGCTCATCAAAATCTCAGCTGCCTTTTTTGCTGAAATTGACAAGTTTAGCCTAAAATTCATATAGAAATTTAAGAGATTCAGTATAGCCAAAACAATCTTTAAAAAATAAAAACAGGGGCTTCCCTGGTGGCACAGTGGTTGAGAGTCCACTTGGCGACGCAGGGGGCACGGGTTCGTGCCCCAGTCTGGGAGGGTCCCGCGTGCCGCGGGGCGGCTGGGCCTGTGGGCCGTGGCCGCTGAGCCTGCGCGTCCGGAGCGCTCCGCGACGGGAGAGGCCACGGCAGTGACAGGCCCACGTACTGCAAAAAAAAATAAAGTAAAAACAAATAAAAACAAAGTTACAGGACTTACACTTCCTGATTTCAAAATTTACTACAAAGCAACAGTAGTCAAGACAGTGTGGTGCTGGCATAAGGACAGTCATGCGGATCAATGGGATAGAATGGAGAATCTGGAAACAAACCCTTAAATGTAGCATTAACCAATTTTTGACAAGGGCTGCAAGATCATTCAATGCAGAAAGAATAGTCTTTTCAACAAATGGTGCTGGGACAACTGGATATCCATATGCAAAAGAATGAAACTGGACCCCCACTTCATACCATATAAAAAAATTAACTCAAAATCAACCAAAGACCTAAATTTAAGAACTGAAGCTAGAGAGATTGGTTCAAGATGGCAGAGTAGAAGGACGTGCGCTTACTCCCTCTTGCGAGAGCACCAGAATCACAACTAACTGCTGAACAATCATTGACAGGAAGACACTGACTCACCAAAAAAGATACCCCACATCCAAAGACAGAGGAGAAGCCACAATGAGACAGTAGGAGGGATGCAACCACAATAAAATCAAATCCCATAACTGCTGGGTGGGTGACTCACAAACTGTAGAACAATTATATCACAGAAGCCCACCCAATGGAGTGAAGGTTCTGAGCCCCACATCAGGCTTCCCAACCTGGGGGTCCGGCAATGGAAGGAGGAATTCCTAGAAAATCAGACTTTGAAGGCTAGTGGGATTTGACTGCAGAACTTCGACAGGGCTGGGGGAAACAGAGACTCCACTCTTGGAGGGCACACACAAAGTAGTGTGCGCACTGGGACCCAGGGGAAGGAGCAGTGACCCCATAGGAGACTGAATCAGACCTACCTGCTAGTGTTGGAGGGTCTCCTGCAGAGGCAGGGGGTGGCTGTGGCTCACCGTGAGGACAAGGACACTGGCAGCAGAAGCTCTGGGAAGTACGCCTGGGCGAGAGCCCTCCCAGAGTCTGCCATTAGCCCCATCAAAGAGCCCAGGTAGGCTCCAGTGTTGGGTCGCCTCAGGCCAAACAACCAGCAGGGAGGGAACCCAGCCCCACCCATCAGCAGACAAGCAGATTAAAGTTTTACTGAGCTCTGCCCACCAGAGCAACACCCAGCTCTACCCACCACCAGTCCCTCCCCTCAGGAAGCTTGCTCAAGCCTCTTAGATAGCCTCATCCACCAGAGGGCAGACAGCAGAAGCAAGAAGAACTACAACCCTGCAGCCTGTGGAACAAAAACCACATTCACAGAAAGACAGACAAGATGAAAAGGCAGAGGGCTATGTACCAGATGAAGGAACAAGATAAAACCCTACAAAAACAACTAAATGAAGTGGAGATAGACAACCTTCCAGAAAAAGAATTCAGAATAATGATAGTGAAGATGATCCAGGACCTCGGAAAAAGAATGGAGGCAAAGATTGAGAAGATGCAAGAAATGTTTACAAAAACCTAGAAGAATTAAAGAACAAACACCTAGAAGAATTAAAGAACAAACAAACAGATATGAACAATACAATAACTGAAATGAAAAATACACTAGAAGGAATCAATAGCAGAATAACTGAGGCAGAAGAACAGATAAGTGACCTGAAGACAGAATGGTGGAATTCACTGCCGTGGAACAGAATAAAGAAAAAATAATGAAAAGAAATGAAGACAGCCTAAGAGACCTCTGGGCCAACATTAAACACAACAACATTCGCATTATAGGGGTCCCAGAAGGAGAAGAGAGAGAGAAAGGACCCGAGAAAATATTTGAAGAGATTGTCAAAAACTTCCCTATAATGGGAAAGGAAACAGCCACCCAAGTCCAGGAAGCACAGAGAGTCCCAGGCAGGATAAAACCAAGGAGAAACACACCGAGACACATAGTAATCAAATTGACAAAAATTAAAGACAAAGAAAAATTATTGAAAGCAGCAAGGGAAAAATGACAAATAACATACAAGGGAACTCCCATAAGGTTAACAGCTGATTTCCCAGCAGAAACTCTACAAGCCAGAAGGGAGTGGCATGATATATTTAAAGTGATGAAAGGGAAGAACCTACAACCAAGATTACTCTACCCGGCAAGGATCTCATTCAGATTCGACAGAGAAATCAAAAGCTTTACAGACAAGCAAAAGCTAAGAGAATTCAGCACCACCAAATCAGCTCTACAACAAATGCTAAAGGAACTTCTCTAAGTGGGAAACACAAGAGAAGAAAAGGACCTACAAAAACAAACCCATAACAATTAAGAAAATGGTCATAGGAACATACATATCGATAAGTACCTTAAACATGAATAGATTAAATGCTCCAACCAAAAGACACAGGCTCACTGAATGGATACAAAAACAAGACCCATATATATGCTGTCTACAAGAGACCCACTTCAGACCTAGGGACACATACAGACTGAATGTGAGGGGATGGCAAAAGATATTCCATGCAAATGGAAATCAAAAGAAAGCTGGAGTAGCAATACTCAGATAAAATAGACTTTAAAATAAAGAATGTTACAAGAGACAAGGAAGGACACTACATAATGATCAAGGGATCAATCCAAGAAGAAGATATAACAATTATAAATATATATGCCCCCAACATAGGAGCACCTCAATGCATAAGGCAACTGCTAAAGGCTATAAAAGAGGAAATCGACAGTAACCCAATAATAGTGGGGGACTTTAACACCTCACTTACACCAATGGACAGATCATCCAAACAGAAAGTTAATAAGGAAACACAAGCTTTAAATGACACAACAGACGAGACTGATTTAACTGATATTTATAGGACATTCCATCCAAAAACAGCAGATTACACTTTCTTCTCAAGTGCACACAGAACATTCTCCAGGACAGATCACATCTTGGGTCACAATTCAAGCCTCAGTAAATTTAAGAAAATTGAAATCATATCAAGCATCTTTTCTGACCACAACACTATGAGATTAGAAATGAATTACAGGGAAAAAAACGTAAAAAACACAAACACATGGAGGCTAAACAATACGCTACTAAATAACCAACAGATCACTGAAGAAATCAAAGAGGAAATCAAAAAATACCTAGAGACAAATGACAATGAAAACACAATGATCCAAAACCTACGGGATGCAGCAAAAGCAGTTCTAAGAGGGAAGTTTATAGCTACACAAGCCTACCTCAAGAAACAAGAAAAATCTCAAATAAACAATCTAACCTTACACCTAAAAGAACTAGAGAAAGAAGAACAAACAAAACCCAAAGTTAGCAGAAGGAAAGAAATCATAAATATCAGAGCAGAAATAAATGAAATAGAAATAAAGAAAACAATAGCAAACATCAATAAAACTAAAAGCTGGTTCTTTGAGAAGGTAAACAAAATTGATAAACCATTAGCCAGACTCATCAAGAAAAACAAGGAGAGGACTCAAATCAATAAAATTAGAAATGAAAAAGGAGAAGTTATGACACTGCAGAAATACAAAGCATCCTAAGAGACTATTACAAGCAACTCTATGCCAATAAAATGGACCACCTGGAAGAAATGGACAAATTCTTAGAAAGGTATAACCTTCCAAGACTGAGCCAGGAAGAAAGAGAAAATATGAACAGACCAACCACAGTAATGAAATTGAAACTGTGATTAAAAATCTTCCAACAGGGCTTCCCTGGTGGCGCAGTGGTTGAGAGTCCCCCTGCCGATGCAGGGGACACAGGTTCGTGCCCTGGTCTGGGAGGATCCCACATGCTGCGGAGTGGCTAGGCCCGTGAGCCATGGCCGCTGAGCCTGCGCGTCCGGAGCCTGTGCTCTGCAACGGGAGAGGCCACAGCAGTGAGAGGCCCGCGTATCGCAAAAAAAAAAAATCTTCCAACAAACAAAAGTCCAGGACCAGATGGCTTCACAGGTGAAGTCTGTCAAATATTTAGAGAAGAGCTAACACCCATCCTTCTCAAATTCTTGCAAAAAACTGCAGAGAAAGGAACACTCCCAAACTCATTCTATGAAGCCACCATCACCCTGATACCAAAACCAAAGATACTACAAAAAAAGAAAATTACAGACCAATATCACTCATGAACATAGATGAAAAAATCCTCAACAAAATATTAGCAAACAGAATCCAACAACACATTAAAAGGGTCATACACCATCATCAAGTGGGATTTATCCCAGGGATGCAAGGATTCTTCAATATACACAAATCAATGTGATACCCCATATTCACAAATTGAAGAAGAAAAACCATATGATCATCTCAATAGATGCAGAAAAAGCTTCTGACAAAATTCAACACCCACTTCTGATAAAAACTCTCCAGAAAGTGGGCATAGAGGGAGCCTACCTCAACATAATAAAGGCCATATACGACAAACCCACAGCAAACATCATTCTCAATGGTGAAAAACTGAAAGCATTTCCTCTAAGATCAGGAACAAGACAAGGATGTCCACTCTCACCACTATTATTCAACATAGTTTTGGAAGTCCTAGCCATATCTATCAGAGAAGAAAAAGAAATAAAAGGAATACAAATTGGAAAAGAAAAAGTAAAACTGTCACTGTTCACAGATGACATGATACTATACAAAGAGAATCCTAAAGATGCCACCAGAAAACTAGTAGAGCTAATCAATGAATTTGGTAAAGTTGCAGGATCCAAAATCAATGCACAGAAATCTCTTGCATTCCTATACACTAATGATGAAAAATCTGAAAGAGAAATTAAGGAAACACTCCCATTTACCACTGCAACAAAGAGAATAAAATACCTAGGAATAAACCTAACTAGGGAGACAAAAGACCTGTATGCAGAAAATTATAAGACACTGATGAAAAAAATTAAAGATGATACAAACAGATGGAGAGATATATACCATGTTCTTGGATTGGAAGAATCAATATTGTGAAAATGACTATACTACCGAAAGCAATCTACAGATTCAATGCAATCCCTATCAAATTACCAATGGCGTCTTTTACAGAACTAGAACAAAAAATCTTAAAATTTGTATGGAGACACAAAAGACCCCGAATAGCCAAAGCGGTCTTGAGGGAAAAAAACGGAGCTGGAGGAATCAGACTCCCTGACTTCAGACTATACTACAAAGCTACAGTAATCCAGACAATATGGTACTGGCACAAAAACAGAAACACAGATCAATGGAACAGGATAGAAAGCCCAGAGATAAACCCACACACCTACGGTCAACTAATCTATGACAAAGAAGTCAAGTATATACAATGGAGAAAAGACAGTCTCTTCAATAAGTGGTGCTGGGAAAACTGGACAGCTACATGTAAAAGAATGAAATTAGAACACTCCCTAACACCATACACAAAAATAAACTCAAAATGGATTAGAGACCTAAATGTAAGACTGGACACTATAAAACTCTTAGAGGAAAACATAGGAAGAACACTCTTTGACATAAATCACAGCAAGATCTTTTTTGATCCACCTCCTAGAGTAATGGAAATAAAAACAAAAATAAACAAATGGGACCTAATGAAACTTAAAAGTTTTTGCACAGCAAAGGAAACTACAAACAAGATGAAAAGACAACCCTCAGAATGGAAGAAAATATTTGCAAATGAATCAACAGAAAAAGGATTAATCTCCAAAATATAAAAACAAACAACCCAATCCAAAAATGGGCAGAAGACCTAAATAGACATTTCTCCAAAGAAGACATACAGATGGCCAAGAGGCACATGAAAAGCTGCTCAACATCACTAATTATCAGAGAAATGCAAATCAAAACTACAATGAGGTATCACCTCACACCAGTTAGAATGGGCATCATCAGAAAATCTACAAACAACAAATGCTGGAGAGGGTGTGGAGGAAAGGGAACCCTCTTGCACTGTTGGTGGGAATGTAAATGGATACAGCCACTATGGAGAACAGTATGGAGGTTCCTTAAAAAACGAAAAATAGGGGCTTCCCTGGTGGCGCAGTGGTTGAGAGTCCGCCTGCCGATGCAGGGGACATGAGTTCGTGCCCTGGTCCGGGAAGATCCCACATGCCGCGGAGCGGCTGGTCCCGTGAGCCATGGCCGCTGAGCCTGCGCGTCCGGAGCCTGTGCTCCATAGCGGGAGAGGCCACAACGGTGGGGGGCCCGCGTGCTGCAAAAAAAAAACAAACTAAAAATAGAATTACCATATGACCCAGCAATCCCACTACTGGGCGTATACCCAGAGAAAACCATAATTCAAAAAGGCACCCCAATGTTCACTGCAGCACTGTTTACAATAGCCAGGTCATGGAAGCAACCTAAATGCCCATCGACAGACAAATGGATAAAGAAGATGTGGTACATATATACAACGGAATATCAGCCATAAAAAGGAACGAAACTGGGTCATTTGTAGTGACGTGGATGGATCTAGAGACTGTCATACGGAGTGAAGTAAGTCAGAAAGAGAAAAACAAATATCGCATGTTAACGCATATATGTGGAGCCTAGAAAAATGGTACAGATGAACCGGTTTGCAGGGCAGAAATAGAGACACAGATGTAGAGAACAGACGTATGGACACCAAGGGGGAAAAGTGGCCGGGGGGGCGGGGGTGGTGTGATGAACTGGGAGATTGGGATTGACATGTATACACTGATGTGTATAAAATGGATGACTAATAAGAACCTGCTGTATAAAAAAATTTTAAAAATTAAAAAAAAAAAGAACCTTCTGTATAGGGCTTCCCTGGTTGCACAATGGTTAAGAATCCACCTGCCAATGCAGGGGACATGGGTTTGAGCCCTGGTCCAGGAAGATCCCACATGCCGCAGAGCAACTAATCCCGTGTGCCACAACTACTGACCCTGCGCTCTAGAGCCCACGAGCCACAACTACTGAAGCCCACGTGCCTAGAGCCCATGTTCCGCAACAAGAGAAGCCTGCACACCACAAGAAAGACATAAATAAATAAATATACTTCTTTTCTAAAAGAAAAAAACCTGCTGTATAAAAAAATTAATAAAATAAAATTTAAAAAGAACTGAAACTATAAAATTCTTAGGAGAAAACAGAGGTGTAAATCTTTGTGATTTGAGGTTATGTGATAGTATCTTAGATATGACATCACAAATACAAGCAACCAAAGAAGGAATGTTAATTGGACTTCATCAAAATTAAAATTTTTGTGCTTCAAAGGACACTATCAAGAAAGTGAAAAGACAACCCACAGAATGGAATCAATTATTTGTCAATCATATATCTGATAAGAATCTAATATGTAGAACATATCAAGAACTCTTTCAACTCAATAATAGAAAGCCAAATAACCCAATTTAACAATGGGCAAAGGATCTGAACAGACACTCCTCCCAAGAAGATAAACAAATGGCCAGCAAGTGTATGAAAAAATGCTCAGCATCGTAAGTCATTAGGAAAATATAGATCAGAACACGATAAGCTATCACTCTGCAGCCACTAGGATGGCTATAATCGAAGTAACAAACAATAACAAGTATTGGCGAGGATGTATTGCTATTGGAACCCTCATACATTGCTGGTAGGAATGTAAAATGGTTCAGCTGCTTTGGAAATAGGTTGTCAGTATCTCAAAAAGTTAAACATAGAGTTAGCATATGACCCAGCAATTTTACTCCCAGGTATATAGTCAAGGGAACTGAAAACCTATGTCCGCGCAAAAACTTGTACATAAATGTTCATAGCAGCATACCCACAACAGCCAAAAAATGGAAACAACCCAAAGGTCCATCAACTGGTAAATGGATCAGTCTATTCATTCAGTGGACTATATGTAATTCAGCCATAAAAAGGAATGAAACACTGATTCGTGCTACAACAAAAATGAATCTTGAAAATATTAGGCTAAGGCAGACCCAAAAGACCATATACTATATGATTCAATTGATATAAAACATGCAGAATAAGTAAATCTATAGAAACGGAAAGTAGGTTAGTGGTTACCAGGGGCTAAAGGAAGGGGGAAATGCGACTGCTAACGGGTATGCGGTTTCTTTGGGGGTGACAAAAGTCAGGTAGTGGTGATGGTCACACAACTTTGTGAATATACTAAAAGCCAGGAAATTGTATACTTTGATTCATTTTATGGTATGTGAATTACATCAGAATTAGAAAGAAAAAGGAGGAGGAGGGGAAGAGGGAGCAGTGCTTGGTGGGCAAAGAGAGAAGCTGCTCCCCTGGACGCCTCTGGCATGGGGGGTGCCTTCTCAATAATTTTTAAGGTAATATGTTTACTTGATGGTTATTGAGAATGCGATTAAAAGACCTTAGAGGAAGCAAGGCCAAAGCCGGACACAAAACCAGATGCATCCCAGAGACAGTCCCGGGGGATGTCCTGTTTATCTTGGGCGCTGTGGGTCTCACCCAGGCTCACGCCCCCACTGTTAGAGTGAACCTGGCCGCGCTCCCATGCCCACCAGCAGAAGGCCCTGGCGCTCAGTGGTCACCACGTTATTACATGCAATTATGAATTTATAACTCATGGATTCTGCCAGTCTGTGGCTTATTGGCATTTCAAAAATCAGGGCAAATTTTCTGCTCATTCCTTTCTGGCTGCTCTCAGCATCAGAGCAAGAAACAAAACTCTCCCTTGCCTCAAGTGAATCAGGAAGCCTAAGTTCCAGCTCTACAGGGAAGTTTTATAGCCATCAATTGTCTGAGGCTCCTAACTTGGCTATCCTTCTCAGCAAAAAAAAAAAAAAAAAAAAAAATATCCCTACTGGGCTTCACATTTAAACGCAAGTGCGTAATGAATAATATTCGAAAACAGTTGGATGTGCATGGCACTATACGAGTATAGAAAATCAGGCTAGGCAACACCTCTAAAGCACTTGATCTGAAGAATCTCAAGTTTACAGGGTTGAAGAAATGAATCCGAACTTTTTCATGTATAGGAAATCCACATTGGCCAGTGCTCTGCTTCCCTCTTCGGGCAGCCCTGACTACCTGGCACAGTATCAGTCTGGACCTGTCTTATCTGCCACCATCCGTTGGCAGGTCCCTGTGGGCAGGGACCATGTCAGGGCTGATGCCATGTGAGGCTGAGAGCTTCATCCAGAGTGCCAGATACATCCTTCTTCAACTAGGTACATTTAACTGAACTGAAACCTAGAATCAAAACATAGGTAAATTTCCAGAAGAACGTGGCTTGGTACATGTTCATACAGTCAAAACGTGTTTATTAATCTCCTTCTAGAAGCTTGAGGGTCAATGAACAAAACTGGCACAATCACGGACCTTATATTCTAGTAATGGAAGACATACAGTAAATAAAGTAAGTAAATTATACACATGCGTAAGGGCTATGGAGGTAAATGGAGCGGAGGAGGAAAACAGGTGACATTGAGCAGAGATCTGAAGGGAACCAGAAGGGGAACAATGCCACGAGGAGGACAAAGAGGCAGCAGGAGGCTAGATGGAGGAAAACCACATGGGTCCCCGTGAGCCGTAGGCTGTGCGTGATGTGTGAAGCAGCTGGAGGGTTTTGTACAGAGAAGAGGGTTACACAAAGGGTTATGACCTGGACTTTGCATTTAAAGGAGCCCTCTGGCTGTATGTCAAGAATAGATCTGCATTTGGGGAGGGAGGGAGACGCAAGAGGGAAGAGATATGGGGATATATGTATATGTATAGCTGATCCACTTTGTTATAAAGCAGAAACTAACACACCATCGTAAAGCAATTATACTCCAATAAAGATGTTAAAATACAAAGATCTACAGAGGCAAGAGAGGAAGCAGGGAGTCCAGTTACAAGTCTACTGCAATCATCCACGCAAGAGAAGCTGTGGCTTGGACCAGGGTGCTTTTGGAGAAAGTGTTGAAAAATGATCAGATTCCAGACACATTCTGAAGGAACAGCCAATGTATTTCCTTACACACGTGACCTGGCAGGCAAGAAAAAGGCGGGATTGAATGGCTATTAACTGAGATGGGAGAGACCGTAGGTAGGTCAGGTGTGGAGGAGAAGATCAAGAATTCCTTCTGGACATATTACAGTTGAGATGCTTATTCAGTAGCCCAGTGGAGATACTGAATAGGCAGTTGGATGTATGAGGGATGAAGACAGAAGTTTGGGGATTGTCAGCAAACAATGTACATAAAGGCATGATATCAGATCAGCCCACCAGAAAAGTAGGTGTAAAAAAGGAAGAGCTGTCAGGGCCGAGCCTTGGGGTATGCCGACATTCAGAGCTCAGGGAGATGAGGAAGAACTGGCACAGGCGACTGAGGGAGAGTGACCAGTGAGAGAGGAGAAAAACCAGGGGACTCGAGTGTCCAGGAAACCAAGTGAAGAAAGTGTGTCAAGGAGGAGGGGGTGATGTTGTGTGTCAAAGGTGACAGGGATAATCACGTAAGATGAGGACCAAGAACTGCCCTCTGGATTAAGCCAGCTGGGAACCACCCATGACCCTAATAGTAGCCATACAGGTGGAACTGGGTGGTTGGGAGGAAGCCTGTCTAAGTGAGTTCAGATAAACTCAGAGAGGAGTCAGTGACAGCAGACAGAGATGCCTGTTTCAAGGAACTCTGCTGTAAAGCAGAAGGGTGGGAACCGGAGGAGGGATGGGGTCAGGAGAAAACCGTCCTTAACACAGGAGAATCAGTAGCACGTCTGGATACTCGTGATCACGACCCAGCCTCAGGGCCAAGAGGGATGAAGCGGGAGAGAAGGGAGAGAATGGCTGGTTCCCATAGGTTTGCCTGCGGAGACAGGGTCTCCTCTCGTGGCCAAGCCTCTTCTAGGCGCACGGACCGTTCACGCCTCGTGACGAGGAGAAGAGAGCGCGTGTGAACGAATGCGTAGAGGAGGGCGTGTGGCAGTTCCCTTCTGCTGGTGTCTCTTTTCTCTGTGAAAGCTGGGTCATCAGCAGCGAGTGAGGACGGGGAAAGGATATGGAATGAAACGGTCGTCTGGAAGGGAAGGCAAGCAGGAGAAGCAGCAGCAGTGCCGGGAGTGCTGAGCCCCCCGAGGCCCGTGGACAGGAACTCATGGGCCAGTACTCGTGGCGGTGCCGCGTTTCTCCAGCCACATTCAGCTGCACGGCAAGGCCACTGAGCTGGGTTTACCCGGGGTCAGAGTTTTGAAGAGCACATGTGATACGGCAAGGTGAGGGCACGTGCAAGGGACGCGATGACATGGCACAGAGGGCTCAGAAGGAGCACCAAGGATGGCGGGGATGATCGTGTACGTGAGGTAACTGGACCAGACTGAAGAAGAGACAAGGGACTCAAGCTTAGGAAGAATTTTAAGAAGGGAAAAAAATGATTCAAATCCAATTAGCATTTAAGAGGGACTTACTTTGAACCAGGAAATGTGCTTAAGATTGATGAAAAACTCATTTAACCCTTCCCAGGCCCAATCACTTACTGCTCTTCCCGTTTCATAGGTGAGGAAACGGGTGCTCAGAGCAGGCAAGCAATTTGCCCAGGAGCACAGTGCTAAACCCCGAGCTGGGTCCAGAGTCAGGCTCTTCCCAGGTATCAAGTTTGCATGGCTGTCAACAGCCAAGGCTTTCCTGCCTTTTGCAAAATTCACAAGTTCCTTGAAGGCAGTGGCGAGTCTCTGGCGCCCCCGTTGCTGCCTGCACGGCTAAGGTTCTGGTCTCCTGCCCGACCTGCTCTCCAAGCACGGGGGTGGGGGGATCCGCTGTAACTGCGTTCCTCGTTGTGGTTATCGCTGATGTAGTTAACCACTTTATTTTATCCATAAATTCCCTTCCTAATAACAATAAGGCGTGCCAGGGCTTTGGCCTCATGCCTTATTATACCACCTGAGGAGTGAGATAATCACCCAGAAATGTGCTGCCTGTTGTGCATTTTATTACTTGAATACAAAGAGATTCGATTCAAGAAACACTTAGTTGAAGACAGCACACACACAAAAGAATAGTAATCATATGAAAAGTAATGCCTCCTAATGCTACTGAGTATACTGCAGGGAATAATCCTCTTCCAGCGGGAGAACGGGCTGGATGACCCGTTGGGTCTTCTCCAGTTCTAATTTCTACCAACTGCAGGGTCATAAAAGCTAGTGAGACTTCAATTACAATACTAATACTCGGAAAAGCCAAATCTGGATCACTCTGAAAACGGAGCCTATGTGGATGTTACACCTAAACGATCTTGGTTGTAAGCATTTTCCAACCAACTCTGCTCTCAACCGCTCGCTCTTCAGCGAATGCTGCAGGCCACACACTGGCGAGAGTGGAGGAACAGAAAGAGAAGTATGGCCCACCCAGCCCCCAGGAGTTCAAGACCTAACTTGGGATGTAAAGAAAATGGCACGTTTTAAAAGAACAGAAACAAGGTATACCCACAGGACGTCTAACTACCCTGACGTAGCTTACAGAAACTCAGTGACACCTGTCTTCCTAGAGTTGATGAGAGTTGAAGTGTACCACCCCATCGCAGGGGTTACGCTAAAGACTTTGCCCAAGGGATGTCCTCACCAGTTCATCTCAAGAGGACAGGAGCTATTATTCCATTTTTAGATTCCTCAAGCAGACATAACATGGTTTTCTATTGTTACTAAAACCATTATTTTCTACATGCATTTATTTTCTATTTAAAAAAATTAGTTTTGGGAACTTCCCTGGTGGCACAGTGGTTAAGAATCCACCTGCCAATGCAAGGGACACGGGTTCGAGCCCTGGTCTGGGAAGATCCCACATGCCACGGAGCAACTAAGCCTGTGCACCACAACTACTGAGCCTGCGCTCTGGAGTCCATGAGCCACAACTACTGAGCCCGACTGCCACAACTACTGAAGCCCGTGTGCCTACAGCCCATGCTCTGCAACAAGAGAAGCCACCGCAATGAGAAGCCCGTGCACCGCAACAAAGAGTAGCCCCCGCTCTCCGCAACTAGAGAAAGCCCGCACACAGCAATGAAGGTCAAACAAAGCCAAAAAATAAATAATTAGAAAATAAAAAAATTTTTAAAAGGCTATTGAAGCAGACATGCAGCTTTGAAACAGTGGTTCTTAAAATGTGGTCCCTGAACCAGCAATATCAACATTACCTGGGACCTTTCTAGAAATGCAAATTCTCAGGCTCCAACCCAGACCAACCAACCTGAAACTCTGGGGTGGTGGCCCAGCCATCTGTGTTTTAACAAGCTGGGACCACTGCTTTAGAAGAAGCTGAAGCTGATTTCTAAGTACAAGTCTATAGTTTTTAAGGAGGCTCATGTGTAAAGTTCCCGGCTTGATATCAAAATGAAGCTAAAAGACCAGCACACGTGGCATTTAGGTGATTCTAGTAGCGTCACCTCGCAATAACCTATTTTGCTGGCCACTGGTTCATCATCAACCTTGTGAGTTAGACACCATTATCCACATTTTTAGAGGTGGAGAAATGAAACACCACAGGGAAAAGCCGAATTTACTCATGAGGCCAAGACCCGAAGTCGCCTGAATTTAATCCTAGGCTTTTTGCCCAACTGTGCTAGGGGTCTGCACTCACCCAGGTACACGTGAGTGGTCTGTGTGCATGCTCACATCAACACATGGATAAGAACAATGAAGCCTGCACATATTAATAGAGTAGGAAGAAAATCTGCCAATTCTCAAGAATGGATACCTCGCACTTGCAGAACAGTCTAACAATTCTGCAACCTACTCAAAATAACATGTAGAAAATTAAAAGCGAGTCATCTACATACATATCTAATCAAATATTAGGATTCCGGGGGTCATGACCAGCATGTGAAGCCCAGTCCGCCTCCCCCGTCTCGGTCTCACACTCCCTTAAGATCTTAGAATCGGCTGGCAACCCCTCGTTTACTGACCTAAACATAGGAATTATAAGAATGCAAGTTGATTTACAAATACATTCCAAATGATAGGGTATCATAAAAAACAATTTAGCCAGTCATCTGAATTCAATTTAGCGGAAAAATCCCTGGTTATAAACCAACCTTTTCCCCAGCCGGTGGCCCCTGGCGTCTGAGCCTCGGCCTTCCTGCACCCAGGGCCTCCCCCAACGTCAGGGTCTCCTCAAACCCCCAGGCAGGCTCTCACCTTCCTCCCAAACTGCATTTTCACGATACCCTCTCTTGCAGCATAAATTTCAAGTCTACCCACGTGCACTACAAGACACCCACGCCAGCTCAGAAGCCAAACTCAGAATAAAACACAAGCCTCTCAAAGTTTCATCTGGTGATTATTTATCACTATTATAAATAATGATATAGAATATGTCAAAACAGAAAGACATGTTTAGCACAATGTTAAGAGAAAAGGTACAGTGAGGTATACGCTATAAACATGATATAAAAACATATTTTCACAGGAGGCCAGGGTCTACAGGGCCTCATCTTGCAGACAAAAACAGCTATGCTGGGCTGGTGCGGACACTGAGCTTTACTTTAAATGTTCTCTAATAAACGTATCACAGCATGTTAGATATAACATGCCTGCCGGGCATGTGACCCGGCTCCTGCCTTCGCCACTCTCCCCACCTGCTTCCCACGGCCCCATGGGCCCCTCTGCCCAGATCCTCTCCTCCCCCAACTCCTCCCCCAGCTGACTCCTCTCAGCGCCTGATCCACATGTGGCCATGGCCTCCTTAGAGACGGCGCCCTGCTTGCCTTGCCTACATCCTCCTGGTAGAGTCTCTCATCACAGCCTGTCCTTCCCCTGCCCTGCACTCACCTCAGTGAGTAATTACACTTTCATCTGGGAAACTATACACTAGATTATAGGCTCCATGAAATAAAAGTGTTTTTGCACTACTGTACCCCCTGCCCCAGAGTACCCAGTATCACTGGAGCCCCAAAAGCATTTATCAAATTAACAAAGGATTTTCACAGCCCCGTCTTTCAAACAGCACTCTCCTCCAAAAACGCACGCGCACACGCACACGCGCACACACACACACACACGGTGCCACTCCTTGGTCTTGTTGAGGATCGTCACGCTCTTTCCCACCATCCAAGGTAGAAGCCTCGGCATCATCTGTGATTTCTCACTCTCATACCCTGTGCCGAGAACTAGTGACCAGGGTCAAAGGTTTTCTTAATTAACACCCATGACCCTTATGATTGTTTGATGTCTGTGTTCCCTGTTAGACCATCAGTGCCGCGAGAGCAAGGAGCACATCTGATGACGGTGGTCCAAAAAATAATGCTTACTGAGTTTAACTGAATTGAGTGTTGTGGTTTGGGGATCATTTACATCAGCATGAATTCCTTGATGCTCCAGAACACAGATCCTGAAGAAAAGGCTTATTCTGTTTTGTCTGTAACACACCTTCTCTATCATGGACACAGAAGTCTAGTTTCAGAAAGTGCCTCAGAAATTCACTCTTACCTAATGAATATTTTCAGACTCACCACCACACCTAATGTGATGACAGATACAGCAACAGGCAACAGAAAAACAAGCTGCGTCACAGAAGCTGACCACACGTCAGCTGTCAAGCAGCTGTTCCCAGCTCAGACACGGTTTCACCGGCAGCCTTTTAAAATGTAATCCATGGAAACGACCGCATCCTCCCAGCTCCTGTGAGCAGACCAGGAGTGTTGAATGTGTCCTATTTATAGTGCAGCCAGGCCCCAGCAAGTCCTCGGATGCTGGCAAAGGGAAGATGAGACGGTTTCCCAGCTCAAGTTCCGTAACGGAAAGTCGTGGGGCTGCCGCCACCTACAGCCAGACACGTGGACCTGCACTGTCCAGAGAGCCCTGCGGGCCTGGCGGAAGCATCTTCCGAGTTCACCGTAGCCAGCTAACACCTGTGGTCATGTGCAGCACCAAACGAAGGACAATCGACTTTAAAATTTATAAGCCGATGCTTGTTGATACGATATGTAAGTTCCTAGAAGACAACTGTGGCACAAGAATCAGCACTGAGCACACGCCTGCTGCGTGAACAACTGAAACAAACCGGATGGGAGTGATCGTGGTATCACCACCGCTTTCTGAGCACCTTTGTCTCGAGGCCTGAGCCCAGCACCACACAGTGAACTCGCCAGGTTCCTCTGACCCGTCTGCTGACACAGGCGTTGGGGAAAGAGAAGCGCTTGCCTGGCCTTGGCTCTACTCCACGTGGTGCTGGTGGTGGTGGCCCTGTTTTGGAGCTGTTTGGTTTCATTGCCTTCAAGATAAACTATTTCTGAATTTGTGAATTCTGAAAAGTAAGAGAGCAGTGGGGTTAGATGGATTTTCTTATTTAGCTTATCAAGCCATAGGAACAGAGCCCTTGGGTCTGCAAAATAATCCGATCTTGTGAGTTACTGGAAAATTGTGTCCAAAACCTTGGGCGGGTCCTTCATGTGAATTTCACACTAAATCTTAGGTTTCTCAGGTAGAAGTATTTTATGTCAACACAATGAGCACCACTTCTCTTCCCATAACTCAAACACACACACACACCACACACACACACACACGCAAACCACACACACACCACACACACACACCCCACACACACCGCACACACACCGCACACACACACCACACACACACCACACACACCACACACCACACACACCATACACACACACCGCACACACACACACACCACACACCGCACACACTCCGCACACACACACACACACACACCACAAACACACGCATACACACATACATACATACACGCATACATACACACACACATCACACACACACACCACACCACAGCCACACACACACCACAGTCTCACACACACACCACTGTGGTTCCCTCCATTTTCCTCACATCAGCCAGAACAATCATTTTAAAATACTGATCTCCTCGCGTTACTTCCTTGCTTTAAAAACTCCAATTGCTTCCTATTGCCCTTAGAAAACTAGGACCAGAGTCCTTAACCGTGTCACAGGCCTGCTTCTTTCTCCACGACTCTGGCCGCCGGCACTCCTTCTAAGCGGTCAGCAAATGCTGTCAATGTTACTTGCACAACACGTCTTACCTCGACCCCCCTGCCCTCTCCATCCCTCACGTCACTGCCCACGCTTGTCCTCACCCATCTGGATTCCAGAAAGAGCCCCTTAGATGCACCCAGGTCTCCAACTCCTTTCTGCTCCATCCTCCTCTGTTGCCAGGATTTATCTTTCTAAAGCACAGATACAGTTACATTGCTCCCTGGCTTAAAAAACGTGCAAGGCAAAACTACACACGTGTTAAAATTTCACAGGACTATGCACCAAGAAATAAAATGAGTGCCTGTCAAAACTGGTGAAATCTTAATAAAGTCTCTATTTGTTACTAGCACTGTAGCAAAGACAGTGTCCTGGTTTGCTAAGTGTGCTACGGTTATTCTGTAAGATGCTACCACTGGGGGAAGCTGGGGGCACACGGGAACTCCCTGTACTGATTCTGCAACTTTTTTGTGAATCTACATTGCTTTTAATTAAAAAAAAAACAACCAACCAAAAACATGTACTTGCACTACTTCTCCAGGGTATACAGACTGAAATCAAACTTCTAACTGTGGGATGTAAGATCATTCACATCATTAATAACCTGGCCCCAGGAGTCTCTTCCAGACACCACAGCTCCATGCCTGCTGCATTTTTACACAGAATCTGAATGAATATACCATGTAGTCCCTCACCTCTGAGTATGGGTTCATGCTTTTTCCTCCTCTGCCACCACACTCCAATTCATCTTTCAAGACTAAGGGTAGAGCCCCTCCTTCATGAGGCCTTCCTATCCTCCTTAAAACTAATCATGCCTTATATCTGGAAAAGGCGAAAACTCTAATTCAAAGAGATACATGCACCCCAATGTTTACTGCTGCACTATTTACAACAACCTAAATGCCCATCGACAGATGAATGGATAAAGAAGATGTGGCACATACATTTATACAGTGGAATACTACTCAGCCATAAAAAAGAATGAAATTATGCCATTTGCAGCAACATGGAGGGACCCAGAGATTATCATACTAAGTGAAGTAAGTCAGACAGAGGAAGACAAATAGCATATGATATCACTTTCATGTGGAATCTTTAAAAAATGACACAAATAAACTTATTTACAAAACAGAAATAGACTCAAAACAGACATAAAAAACAAACTTATGGTTACCAAAGGGGAAATGGGGGAGGGATAAATTAGGAGTTTGGGATTAGCAAATACAAACTACTATATATAAAATAAACAACAAGTTCCTACTGTATAGCACAGGGAACTATATTCAATGTCTTGTAATAACCTGTAACAGAAAAGAATCTGGGGACTTCCCTGGTGGCACAGTGGTTAAGAATCCACCTGCCGGGCCTTCCCTGGTGGCGCAGTGGTTGAGGGTCCGCCTGCCGATGCAGGGGATGCGGGTTCGTGTCCTGGTCCGGGAGGATCCCACATGCCACGGAGCGGCTGGACCCGTGAGCCATGGCCACTGAGCCTGTGTGTCCAGAGCCTGTGCTCCGCAACGGGAGAGGCCACAGCAGTGAGAGGCCCGCGTACCGCAAAAAAAAAAAAAAAAAAGAATCACCTGCCAACGCAGGAGACGTGGGCTCGAGCCCTGGTCTGGGAAGATCCCACATGCTGAGGAGCAACTAAGCCTGTGCGCCACAACTACTGAGCCCATGTGCCACAACTACCGAAGTCTGCACACCTAGAGCTCGTGCTCCGCAACAAGAGAAGCCACTGCAATGAGAAGTCTGCGCACTGCAACGAAGAGTAGCCACTGCTTGCCACAACTAGAGAAAGCCCGCACGCAGCAACGAAAACCCAACGTGGCCAAAAATAAATAAATTTATTTTTAAAAAAAGAATCTGAAAAAGAATATACATACATATGTGTAATTGAGTCACTTTGCTGTACACCTGAAACTAACACAACATTGTTAATCAACTACACTTCAACTAAAAATAATAAAATTCAATAAATAAAAATTTTAAAAAACTAATCATGCCTTTACAGACAACTTGGTCTTATAGTTTTGCTTTGCCAATTGTTTTATTTAATAAAGAAAAGGACAGGGACTTCCCTGGTGGTCCAGTGGTTGAGACTCCGTGCTCCCAATGCAGGGGGGCCAGGTTCGATCCCTGATCAGGGAACTGGATTCCGCATGCCGCAACTAAAGGAGCCCGCATGCTGCAACTAAAGATCCTGCATGCCGCAACTAAGACCCAGCACAGCCAAATAAATAAATTTTTTTTTTTTTAAAAAAGAAAAGGACAAAAAGGTCAAAGGCATCCATATTTCCATTACCTTGCTAGGGGCCAGGGCACATCAAGAATAAAGTATTAATACCTCCCAGTCCATCCCTCTAGTCCCACATCTATCTTCACTTTGATTCTCTGCTTCCAGACTTTTCTCTTGGCTGTTTGTCTGTGCGCCCTGCTAGTTAGTCAGTGAGCTCTTCCAGTGGAGAGAATCACCTGCACTCATCTTCCTGTACTCAGCACCTGCCATGGGGCCTGGCACGCAGGAAGCACTCTGTTAACCTTTGTTCTCAATGGACCCCAGTTATCAACACCTAACAGTGCAAGGGTGAGGAGCGTGGGTTAATTTTACCCTTGATCTCGACAGCCAAGCAATGTTCTGAGTATGAGCGAGGCCCTGTGATGAGCCCTTTAGGTCACCCCTGGCTTTGCACCATCTTCAGTTTAGGTTTTCTACATAAAGAGAATTAATAAATACGATTATAGCAAAACTTGTATGGTAAGGTAGAAAATAGCACGGATAATAAAACCAATGCCCCCCAAACAAGCACCGAGTCACAGACCGTCAGATGCACTTATTAGCCACAGGCAAAAACATGATCAGAAGGCTATTCCACTGGTATATTTGTTTTACTTGCCAGATAAGTATTGATGTCCAGTTTCTAACAGATGCTATTTATATCAGAATCATAACAAAAGTGCCATCCATCTGCCTTGGCATCCAGAGAAAACATAATTCAACATGACAGTAAGAAATGTGCACAGCCAAACAGAAATGGCATCAGAAGCAAAAACTGTTGGAACTGGTATCATGGGGGGAAAATTATCACTTGACAAAACTGGAAAAAGTTGCAAGCAACACAAAAAATGTTGGCAGTTAAATCCAAATACTTGAGAAAAATCTTCTCCTTGTCTATTCTGATATCAAATGGATGTTTGTCAGATTCTGGGGCACATACACTTTAAAGCTCCCTTTTTAGACCTTCCGTACACTCACTCCCTCATTTACTGAGCATCTCTACTTTTGGACAGTGGAAAAAATAAAGGGTTTGGAGTCAAGAAGACACAGAGTCAAACTGGTCCCACTATCTACCAGGCAAACCTGCAAGTTAATTAACCTCCTCCTGACCCAGTTTCCTCAACTGCAAAATGGAGATAATATCTCTCTTTAAAGCACGTTATTCATAACCTGGAATCTAGGGACAAGGTACACACGTGTGCATTTTTAGATCTTCAGACTCTCAGAGGTTAAATGCCAAAGTGTGTGTGAGGTGATTTTTCTAGAGAGAGGATACATGGCTTCCACCAGGTTCTCAAGGGGCAAGTGACCCACGACGGTTCAGTGCCACACTCCGAAGGCTGTGACAGGACTCAGATAACGTATCTAAAGAGCCTGACACACAGCAGGCTGTGCTCACTCCCGGACGGTTGTCCTTAACTTTAGGTCCTGGGAAGGCACAGAAACATGAATCAGCCAGAGCCCAGGGTCAAAGGCAGGGAGACCGTTACGGTATAAGGTGTTGAGGGTCGTCCCCGGGTTTCATAGGACGAGGAAGAAAGGCAAACTAAAGTCTGTCCAGAAACACTCGAGCGGGAGAAAACAACAGGGTGGAGGCACCGGGCATATCAGGACAGTGACCTGACCATCACCACAGTGTCCTCAATGCCTAGACAGGGCCTGGCATACAGCAAGTGCTCCATAAGTAACTGTTAAGTAAACAAATGACTGGGACCAACCCAGGGTCCAGGATAAGACCATTTACAAATTCCCAGGAGAAAAAACACAATTCAGAAGGTGTTCCTGAAAACTACTACTAGTCAAAAAATTTTCATTTCAAAACTCCTACGCAAATACAATCATCCACATTCTCTCCCTTAACAGTGAGGACACACTGAGCCTACAGCCTGGTCACCCTGTAGTAAACCCGGCCACCCAGGGCTTGGTTATGAACCCCAGGAGAAATGTCCTTTAGATGGAGGCATTAGAAATGCTTTCTTTTTTTTCCAAAGGAACTAGAATGCCTTATTTGCCTGGACAAAATGAATTCAATTGCTTTCTTTTTTTTTTTTCTTTTTAATTTTCTTCTCCTGGGTTCAAGAAGCTCACAGCTAATAAAACAAAAATGAAGCAGACTCACAAATATAGAGAACAAACTAGCGGTTACCAGTGGGGAGAGGGAAGAGGGGAGGGGCAATATAGAGGCGAGGGGAAAAAAGGGGTTATTATGGGATTATATGAACTCATGTGTGTGAAACTTTTGAAAACTATAAAGCACTACAGAATTTAAAGAATCTTTCATTCAATGTAAAAAAAAAAGAAGCTCACAGCTAAATTTGCAGCCCAACTGTGTTAACCATCACAGATGATCTGAGTACCCTCTTTCCTCCTGAAGTTACTTTCCTATTTTACCATATTGTCTATATTTTTAGAAGTCACCTCGAAGCCCAGTGAGACTTCTGGAGTACACACATATCTGAGAGTGTAAGAGCACTGGTCAAGAACACAGGCTCTGGGAATTCCCTGGAGGTTGGTGGTTAGGACTCTGCACTTTCACTGCCGAGGGCCCGGGTTCAATCCCTGGTCAGGGAACTAAGATCCCGCAGGCCGCACGGAGGGCCCAAAAAACAAAAACAAAAATAAGAACACAGCCTCCGTCACCAGGCAGTCCTGACGCAGAAGCCTCACGTCACCATCTATCAGCTTTGTTGTCCCTTAGCTTCTCTGCATCCCTGCTGCCTCATCTATGAAATGGAAATAATAACTGTATTTTTCATATGCAGGAAGTGAGCACTAAATTAAAAAGGTAATGTGAGGTCCCAAACTGTGCCTGGAACATGGTAAGTGCTCAATAAGTATTAGCCAGGCGGAGCAGTAGTAGTAGAGACAGTAAAACTGCAGAAAAACAGATGAAAAGATAACAATGGCGCCTGAAACAAATTAAACAAAAGAGCAGTACAAGATTGAAACCCGAGAAAAAAGTGGAAAATGAGGCTCTTTCGTGCTCGAAGTGCTTCGTGTTCATATGTTATTCATTCACAGAGTTTTCTCAAATGCTCCCTCCCTTTGCATCTCCTCTCCTAAATGGCGTGGATATCCTAGATAGCAGTGCGTTGAAGGTGAATTAATATTTAACAAGTATTCAACCTACATAGTTGCACAAGCCTAGACCTGGGGTATTCTTAGATAAGTATGCTGTACAAAAAAGGTCAGCTCACTAGTGGTATTTAAAGGAAGGAAGCAACTGTTAGCTTCTTGCCTCACCCACACCTTCTCATCTGTACCGTACAGCTTGTTTGTCAATCCTGGCAGGGGAAAGAGTCATCCAAGAAAAACTTCAGTGACCAGCATCATCTACTAACCTTAAACATTCACTCGATACCTGTAAAGAGGCTTTATTAAAGCGACTGTCTGGTTAACAGCCAATGGCCTCCCGCTGGATTCCTGCTCTGGGCGGGCGCCAGACTCCTGAGCATCCTCCTGGAGCTGGTTCTGTCTCCATGTGCCACTCAGCTGCAGGGGTCACAGCGTGGGCGCTGTAGAGATCTCTGCACAGGAAGAGGTGGACAGCTGGAAAAGGTCAGGGAAACGGAAGACAAAATGGACAGCAAATTTAAAGTCTCATGTAAGCATTTCTTGACAAATATCTACAAGCACCTGCCATGAGCCAACAACTAAACTGATGGCATAGGGAAAGGGAGAGCACAGGTAGCTGAAATAAATCCTTGCCCTCCTAAAGCTTCCAGTAAGGCTGAGTGGGAGACAAATACGTCCACAGAAAATCAAAATCCTTGCCTGATTCACTTTCGATTCCCCAGAACTTAGCCAAGTAAATGCTGAATTGAAGACAGCGGATAAAAGAAAGAGATGAAGGAACAGCAGTATGTGAAAGTCAAAAAAAAGTCTTTACAGCATTTCTGTAAGTCTACTCATTTAGGGGCACATACAACTTAAGAAACATTATTAAATTACTCCTCTTGAAAGTGAAGTAAGAGTCCTCTTAACAGGGGCAAGGCATCCTGAAAGGTAAAGATTTTCAGGACAGAAGGAAAAGGAAGTATGGGGTGATTTAACCAACAGTCTTAAAGAACCTCTGAAATTTCAGAGTGCTTCCAAACAACATTTCTGAGAGAGGCAGGGATAACTCGTGCGGCCTGAGGATGAAGAATGTTCCAGAAAGACCAGAGATTCTGACATGCGACATAAGTGCTGAGTTTGAATTCTGGCTCTGCAACTTCCGGTTGTGTGATTTGGGGACAACCCCCTTCACCCCGTGGAATTCAAGTCCTCATCTATAAGGCGGAGTTTAAAATATTCGAAAGACTGCTGTGCGGACAGATGAAATAAGGGACATGAAGCATTTTGTAAATTGGAGCGATGTAACCCTCAAGAGATGCAGAGAGGCAGATTCGCCATCTTCCTCGTTGCTTATAGTCGGTTTCCCCCACACAAATAAGACGGTACTATTCACTGCAGTAGCCCCAGGGCCGACAACGGCTCCTGCCACAGGCAGGCGCGCCACACACATATGTGGAACGAGTAAACGGGTCACCAGCCCTATGCCACGGACGGGGAGGGGACGCTCTGCGTCCCGGGGCTGTGGGACTGCCAGAGCTGCCCGCCCGGGGCCCTCGTCAGCCCCCCCGGGCTCGCGCGCACTCGCCGCCGTCTTACCCCGGCCCCTTCTCAACCCTCCGCCTCGCGGGGCCCCTTCTGAGCGCCGACGCACTTCTAAGCGCGGATCCCAGGGCCCGAGGCCGCAGAAGCCCAGCCCACTCGGCGTCTCTAGGACGCTGTTGCCAGAGCGACGATGGCCCTCGCTGATTGGAGAACAAGTTTCCGCACCTGGCAAGAAGCGGAGCTCCTATTGGCCGAGTCGACTACGGAATTGGGGGCGGAGGGGTGTGCCCAAGCCTGCCGGTGGCTCCGCCCCCTCAGAAGGAACTTCCGCCGGAAATTCTTTCCCCCGGGCGCGGGAACTCGGTCGGAGTTCTGGTGGCCGGCGTCTTGGAAGCGCGTTTCTGTTAACGTGGCCTTCGCGGGAGCTGTCGGACGGGTCTCACAGAACCAATTCGAGCCGCATGGCCACACGGGAGCCAGCCCCTTGCTGCGAAGCAGACTCCTCACCTGTAAAAACCGAGCTTACCCACTCAGGGCCTGGTATCAGGATGAAGGGAGGAATGTATCTAAAGCCGCAACCGCGTGCTACGCCCTTTCTACATGTTAGCACTTAGGGCGATTGTGATTGTTGCATTACTTGGTGTGTCTGATTGTGTCCTGCTGGCCTCCTTCAGGAGACCTGGTGAAGGCAGGACAAGGTTGCTCTGCCAACCCCTGTATCTGCAGCCTGCTCGGGGCCACACGTATATAGTTAAGTAGATAGTCATCAGGTAAGCCAATTCTTACCCACACTCGCAGGCTGAGTGGAAGCTCAGTAAGTCATTTCGATAATAATAGTGGCAATGACAGTAGTTGTCGCTGGCCCTTCGGGAGCACGTCCCTTATCAGGCACCCAGCTAAGTACTTTACATGTCATTTAATCTTTTATCTTCATAACAGCCCTATGAGGTAGGTACTATAGTTATTCCTGTTTTACAGATAGGAAACTGAGGCACAGAGAGGGTCCAAGGACACAGCTAGTCAACGGCAGACCAGGATTAGAACCCAGGCAGGCTAGGTCCCACGTCCTGCTCTTCATCACCGTCATACCACTCACGGTGGGAGAGAAGCAGTGGCCCAGAGGCTCAGCCTTGCCGAGGAATCCCCACCACTGGGCTCTGTCAGCAGGTAAGTTACAGGGTGGCCTGCTGAGTGCCCCGGAGAAGGATGTTTTATGGTTCCTCTTGGCAGTCTGACTGTCCATCACTGGTAAGCGAGTTTTCCTACTCACCGAGAGAGTAAATTCATGTCCTCTGTCTCCTCAGACCTCCTGCACTGAGTGAATGACCTCACCTCAGGTCCCACTGAGAAAACCAGTCCATAAGAAGGGAACAGATGGGACTTCCCTGGTGGTCCAGTGGTGAAGACTCTGCACTTCCACTCAGGGGCCACGGGTTCAATCCCTGGTCAGCGAACTAAGATCCCACATGCCTCACAGTGTGGCCAGAAAAATAGAAGAGGAAGGGAACACATGGTTGCCTCACAACTGCTTTGGCGCCCATCTCTTCTGTTCTTGTTCCAAAAGGTGAAGGGTTGCTTTTCACAGAGGCTACTTCCGCCCCTTGCGTCCTAAACCCCATCACCATTTGCCATCTCTTGGACTTCACTGCTTAGGTCAGCAGTTCTCCAAGTGTGGTCTGGGAACCCCTGGGTGTCCTGAGGCCCTTTCAGAGAGTCCATAATTGTCAAAACTATCTTCATAGTAAGATGTTACTTGCATTTTCAGTCTTATTTTCTTGTAAGTGTACAGTAGGGTTTTCCAGAAGCTACATGATGTGTGACATTGCAACAGATTGAATGCGAAAGAAGATAGGAGAATCCAGCCGTCTTCTGTTAAGACACATTTTAAAGAGATTTTGTAAAAATATAAACTGCCTTTCTTTTCACTAATTCTTTTTGTTTTGGAAAACATAATTGTTCATTAGAATGTTAATATGTGATGGGTTTATTGTTATTTTAAATGAAGTAGTGAACAAGTATCTAAATTTTTTTATCCATTTCACTATCTAGTATGGTAAATAGTGATAGATATAACTCACAAAAAAGCAGAAGCTTTGGGGGACCCTCAGTACTTTTCAGGAGTGTAAATGAATCCTGAGGCGTGGTCCTGAGACCAAAAGGGCTTAGGCTAGGAGTCCCTAACCCCCGGTAGGGAACCGGGCTGCACAGCAGGGCGGGACCATCTAGTTGCAGGAAAACAAGCTCAGGGCTCCCACTGATTCTGCATTATGGTGAGTCGTATAATTATTTCATTATATACTACAATGTAATAATAACAGAAATAGAGTGTACAATAAATGTAAGGCACTTGAATCATCTGGAAACCATCTGCCCCTTTCCCCACCCTGGTCCATGGAAAAATTGTCTTCCACGAAACCAGTCCCTGGTGCCAAAAAGTATGGGGACTGGTGGGTTAAGTTACTCCCTCTCTGTCATAATAGCCAACAGTCTCATTCATTCATTCATTCTCTGCGTTTCTATCTATCTTCTCTTCCCTCCTTCCCTGTTGAAACATGTTCTGGTGTCCCGCATCTTTAACAAAAAAAGATTCTTTTCTAGTTTCCACCCCATTTCTCTTCTCCCCTTTAACCCACTTCTCAGTAGAGTCATCTACACATGCTGTCTCTCTCTCAGTTGCTGTTAACTCTTGATCAGTCTTAACAGAGGCATGGCTCTATTACTCCCTGACACCTGGTCAATTTTCATAAATATTTCTATACCTGACTTTACCTTACTTGACCTCTTAGTAGCACTCAACGCAGTTAATCACTCCTTCCTACATGAAACTCACTCTGATCAGCTACGATAACATCACGTGGTCCTGGGCCTCATCCTGAATCACCAGCTACTCCACTCTCAGGCCCCACTGGTAATTTTCCTCCTCTGTATGGCCTTTGGACATTAGGGTCCCTCTGACTCTGACCTAGGTGGTCCTCTTATACTTATTGCCAGCCTTGACCCCCTCCACTGGTATGTATCGAAGACTACCTGGACTTCAGCCATCCACATAGCCCTTGATCTGCCAACCTCCCTCACTCTGACCCATTTCAATAAATGGTACCACTCGATCCCTTAATGATCATTGCTTCCTCCCTCACGTCTAGTGCTGCAGCAACTCTTGTCGTTCTAACGCCAGAATATGTGCACTGTGATCTCATTCATCCATTCTCTCCAACCTCACCGGCCCCACCCTGTCTTATGAGGAGGGAACATAGGCAGAGCCTTTATTGTGGTTTCCGAAGGAAAAGCCAGGCAGGTTCAGCAGGTTTAGCTTTGGTTAGTTTGAATAATTTCAGCAAGTCTTTTATTATCTGTAGGAGTTGGCTAACCCTGGGAAGAGCAGTCACTCCAGTGTTAGCAAAACCCCAAGACGTCAAAGCTTCGGGAAGTACAGAAAATAAAAAACAAGGGAAATACATGTTAATCCATTCATCTGTTGATGGGCACTTGGATTGTAATGGGTACATAATTGTAATGAAGCGTATTGATTTTGTAAAATTCCTTTTCTAGTCATGTGTTGCTGGTATGTACGAATACAATTGATTTTGTATATTGACTTTACACTGAGTGACTTTCACTTATAAATTCTAATTAGCAATAAGCTTTTTGTATTTTCAAGTTACACAATATTGTGATATGCAAATAATGAGTTTTATTTCTCTAATTCTAATATGTTACGTGTTTTTCTTGACATATTGCACTGACCGGGGTCTCCAGCATAGTGCTAAATTGTAGTGGTGACCACAGACATCTTTGTCTCATTTCTAAGCTTTCAGTATTTCACCATAAAATAAGCTGTTGGCTTTAGGGTTTTGTTTCCTTGTAAGTACAACAGATTAAGGTTTCCTTCTAGTCCTGGTTCACTAAGAGATTTTATTTTAAACAAGTGTTGAATTTTATCACACTTTTTTCTACATTTATTGAAATGATCCTTTGGTGGTTCTCCTTTTTTCTATTAGTGTGGTGAATTTTTAATGTTGAAATTACTTTGAATTCCTGGAATAACTTATTATTTGTATATACATCACAGGATTAAATTAGCTAATAGTTTGTTTAGGATATTTGTCTATTTACTGGACACCCAAAGTTTTATTGGACACTCACAGCCATGCTCATTAATTTATATGCTGCCTATGGCTGCCCTTGCAGTAAGTGGAAGAGTTCAGTAGTTGCAACCGAGATTGTGTGACCCACAAAGCTTGAAATATTCACAAAAAACATTTGCAAAAAAATGGCCCTTTGCCAAAAAAAAAAAAGTTTGCCAATCTTTGGTCATTTTCAAAGGAGAGACTGACCAGTAATTTCCCTTTTTTGTAATGTCCTTGTCAGATTTTAACATTAAGGTGACACTGGCCTCACAGAATAAGTTGAAAAGTGCTTCCACTCTTTCATTTCTCTCAGAATTTTGTGTGATACTTGTGTTTGTTTGTTTGTTTTCTTTAAATATTTGGGAAAATTCACTGGTGAAGGTATTTGGTCCTGGAGTTTTCTTCATGGGAGGCTTTTAGTAATTTGTTCAAGTTCTATATTAGTTGTCAGACTACTCAGATTTTCTGTTTTCTTCTTGTGTCTATTTTGGTAAGTTGTGTTTTCCAAAGAATTTGTCTACTTCATCTCAATTGTCAAACTTACTGGCATAATATTGTTTATAACACCCTCTCAGTACAGTGTCTGTTGGATCTAGGGTGGCAAATCTTGAATCTGTGGCTTAATATCTTTCATCAGTTTTGGAAAATTCTCAGATGCTATGTCTTCAAATATTGTCTCTTCTCCTCTGAGAGCCACAATTACCTACTCACATAACACCAGGACAGTTGTTTAAAAAAAAACAAAAAACATTCTGTGGCTATTTGTTTGTAATCTCCAGGATTATCTCACGGTGATGTTTTTAGTTGCGGCATGCCTGCAGGATCTAGTTCCCCGACCAGGGATTGAACCTGGGCCCCCTGCATTGGGAGCGTGGAGTCTTAACCCACTGGGCCACCAAGAAGTCCCTCACTGTATCTGTTTTTTAAGTTCACTTTAGAAGGCCTATTTAAAATAACACCTAACACATCTAACACCAAAAAATGTAATGATAGGACATTAGGAATTTACTAAGTCTGTGTTAAATTTCTCTCCTTCTCTCCAATTCCATCAGGTGTCCTCTTGTTCAAATCCAGTAATAGTTGAGGTGATTTGTTGTTCAAAATAAAGTTAACTGAGATAAGCTGCTACATTAGAGTCTTTGTAAAGATTCTAGTTTTTAGTAACACTCTTTTCCGAGGGAAAATTGTAGGGGGAAAATGCTAATAGTTGGCTGTGTGAGCAAACACGGGACTTAATAAATGTCTTTTGGACGGCTCTGAACTCAACAGTAAAGCATAAGTGGTGTATGATTGGGTCAACATAGCCTAGAATTGGCTCAAAATCCTTGAAACTCAGAATCCTTGCTTATTTCCTGCAAGAGAAGGATGATTTTTTCCATGTATTTAAACATCTGATTAAATCAGTCTGTCATGAGGTTTTGTCCTAGGACTCTTTTATTCTTTCTTTCTTTTTCTTTTTCTTTCTTTCTTTCTTTCTTCCTTCCTTTCTTTTTTCCTTCCTTCCTTTCTTTTTTCCTTCTTTCTTTTTTCTTCCTTCCTTCCTTTCTTTTTTCCTTCCTTCCTTTTTTCCTTCTTTTCTTTCTTTCTTTCTTTCTCTCTCTCTCTCTCTTTCTTTCATCTTCACTCCAAAGTGTTTACTTTTTTATTGTCCCAATAAAAGCCCATAAAGTCTATTAGATTAGGTTTGCTCTCTGATCAAACAGACCCGAGTTCTATAATGTGACGGTGGCTCCAAGGAGGATGCTGTGGGAGATAGTTTTCCTCCTTGGCCACACCTTCCAAAGAACACTCCCTTAGATGCCCTGAAGTGGGTCTGCTTCCAGCAGGGCTGAACCCATTACCTTGTCCAAGATACCCTGCAGTACCACGGAAACCAGAAACACTGCGCAAGAAATTGTTTCAGCCTCGACGACACAACCCATTGTAGGAACCTGCTGCTCAAAACCTTTGAGGATAATCTGGAGAAGCAAACCATGGAAAGATGAGGGAAATAGTTTTACGCCTGCGGCAGCCAGCAAACAACTCATTCCCTCAGTGATTACGAAGAAACTCGGGGTCATGGTGAGCTCTGTCTGCTCTGTGGGTTCTGAGTACTCATGGCTACATTTTCACCACAATTCAGTACACCTAGGAGACAAGGCTATAAGATCAAGCCTGTAATTATCTCACGGTAATCAACAATGATGTTATAAATGGAAGTTATGCTTTCATGTGGAGAAATAAGCAGCAGGAACTGCTTAACCCCTCAGACGTTTCCACCTCGTCTATTCATAAAGAAGGAGGGAAGAGCCAGTGCGTGACATGGGATACATAATGCATCTGAAGGGAAGCGGAGAATATCCCTGGGAAATCTGCTAGGAAGACTTCCCTGACTGCTGTGCTTCTGGTGGCCTCATAAAATGAAGACCAGAATCTCCTGAGCAATCCTTAGGCGAAAATAAAATAAGAAGAAATGAGGTATAAGTAGCTCTTTTGGAAAAGCCACTGTGGTTATTTTTTCTCTACTAAAATAGGTCTTTCTCTCTCAGATATTTACCTTGACACGTGTCGCAGCTGCTCATTTTAGTTCAGTCAGCCAGCAGCTAAATTGCAGATTTTAAACACTGTCTCTACAAATAATCGATTATCGTTTGTAAACAGGGGGCCATTTTTGTGCCTATTTTAGGATCGTCCGTGGAGAGACTACACAGGCTAGGAGTAGCAGCTCCCCCTTCATGTGCCAGTAAATGAGGAAGCTCTTCATTTCCCTTAACAGTTACTGGTTGTCTCCATTCTTGAAAACAGGAATCAAAATCCACTTGTCTTACCCCTGAACAAGATTCCATAGTGTAGAATACTGGCGTTTAGAATTTTAATGAATCCTGCCCTGCCCTCCGGATATTTGATTGCAGCAATCTGAGAAGAACGGCCCGCCCTCTGGAACAAAGAAGCAGTTAGAAAATAACAATTTCATGTTTCATGCACCTGGGCAACTAGCAAACCCTTGACAATCACAAGTAGTTCTCTTTGCTGAGCGCCAGGATCTCGCAGCAGCTTGTAATTAGTGCTGTTTAGCATTTAATTTGCCTTTAGTTAGGTAACAGGCACTTACTGGTTACCTGATAGGATTGGAGCTCTGTGCTAAGCACAGGATGGGGACAGTGATGAATGAGGCACAGTCTCTGCTTGTGGTCTACTTGGGGCTGAAAACACACACTTTGGAAAGGAAACTTGAAAACGAGTACAAAATGTTTTCTTAACAAACGTAAACCAATACCCTATTGTAGGGAATTATTACTCTTTGAGAGTTCAAGGCTCTAACTCCCGGCATACTCCATTCTAAGGAGAAAGGTACTTGCTGTCACATCTTGTCTCACAGCGAGAGTGGGGACACCCCAGCCACTCATTCTCTGGGCTAAGGAAGGTTCTGGCCTTCTCCTCCTCTGGAGACCCCCAAGTGTGGTAGGGACCCAGGAGAGAGGTAGCCACCAGCCCCTGAAAATCAGTCTGTCTGCCATAATTGGCAACCCTCCTGACGTCTTTGGTAAAAATGGAAACCTGGGTACCTACAGGACGGCAGCGTCAGTGAGCTAAGTTAATTCACGACGGCCTCCTGGAGACCGTTTTGAGCCCAGCTCGCGGCAGGTGGTGGACGTGAATCGGCAACACTTAGAAATAGCAGGGAAGGCTTTCCAAGAGGGCAAAATGGTCCGGCCGAGTTGGGGAAAAGCGCGTGAGGTGTGTAGGAGTGAGCTGTGTGGCCGGACCAGAGAGGGCCCACGTGGTGAGTCACAGACGATGTGCTTGCAGTTGAGATGACCAGGGAAGGCTGAATTCAACGGACGGTGGGACCATTCAGACCACCAACACGTCACTGACGGTCTCTTCTGAGCTAACTTCTCGGCACCAAGGAAAGTGAAAGAGACACGGCCGTAGCCTCAAGAAGCAGATGGTCGCAGGGCCGGGGTCTGTTATGAGAGACACAGGAGTGGGCATGGGAAGGAGACTTCAGGGGCTTCTTGGAGTAGACCTTGCCCGTGCTGAGCTTCAACCTTAAATCACCGTAATCCGGGCTGAGCTGGGGACGGCAATCCAGGCAGAGGGCAGAGCCTGAGGGCGGCACAGAGGCCCAGCCAGCCAGTGGTTCTTGAGCAGAGTTAGATGGGCTCCAAGCTACCAGCTGTATTTGAGTAAGGACGACTTTCTGGAAATCACATGCACTATGGATTGTAAAGGGGGGAAATGAGAGACAGCAGAAATAGGTGGGGGAGATTTTAACCAATTCACTTAAGTTTTTCGAGGATGCAAAAGATTGGAGAAGAGAGAGTCTTGTTGGCCTTGGGAGTCCCTCCTTCTGCAGAGATGGCCTTGCTCGTGATATTTTAAGACTTCTCTTCCCAGCTGGTGCCCAACACCACGGATACATGTAAAGATGACAACTTTAAAGAGGGGGGAATGCATTTTCTGGTTGATTTTTTTATATTTTAAACACACTTAGCATTCTCTGGTGTTTAAAGAATGCTTTTAATAGAGCACAGATTCCTTCCATCAGCGGTGAGGGGACAGATTTAAGGACTGCAGCTCAGACATCGGGTGCCAACTGGCTTACAGGGATCCAAGTGTGAGAATCAGATTGTCATTTGATGTGTAGATTTGGCAAAGGCTCAGCACGCCTTGGCGATGGCTGCTGTGGGCCCAAGCTGTGTGACAGGTGCTTCTGTAACAAATTCTCTTTGCCCTCGCTGGCAAAGTCCATCACTGGCTAAAAATTCACGGTCTCCCCCACTGATCAGCTCCTCTCGGGTTGAACTGATAAGACAGTTTGACCACCGAAGAGTCACAGCATGTTTGAGCTGCATGGGTTTTCAAGACACCTGATACGAGACCTCCTCATTACGAGATGAAAAGGGACCTCCCCCTTGGTCCCACCACTAGTGGCAGAGCTGGGTTAGAACCGGTTGCCTGACTCATTTTACTGCATCCTATTTCTTCCCACCGGGCATGCCCGTCTCTGGCCCCTGCCCTACCCACATCCCACCTGCTGCAGACTCAGCTCTCACCCTAGTTTTTACATCTAGCAGTCTCCCTGCTGTCCGTGCAGTCACCTCTCCTTGCTCGGCATCCTCCGTACCATTCCTTTTGTTCCCGATTGGTGAGGGGGCAGGGCACCAGCCTAGTTCTTGCCTGGGAGGTTACAGCCCCCAAGGGCAGGACCAAGAACAGTGCATAGAAGGGACAGGGCAGATGGTTTTCAGAAAAAAACAAAACCCACTCCAAGAGTGAAAGATTCCACTCACTCGTTAGGCGCTAACTATATGCCAAATCCCGACGTAGGGAAAGACTGACACAGCACGGTCCTGCTTTCAGGGTGTCACTGTCCACGTGGGGAGACAAGCGCAGGGCAGTGAGGCGGGCAGGATGAGAGGAAGGCAGGGGACGCCTGGGAGCGGAGGGGAGCATTCGCCAGGTGAAGGCAGGGCTGGGCGTCTCAGGCAAGGGAGGCCAGAGACGCGGGCAGTCCCGGGCTTGGGTGGGGGTCTGCACAAGTGGCCGGGAAGGACTGCCAGCAGTGGAATGGCTGTCCCAGGAGGTGGTGAGCTTGTCGGGGACGGGTGTCCAGGGATGTCCGAGGGCATCCCTCAGCTGGGTGGGGCTGGACCATCTGGCCAACGTACCATCCCAGTCTGAAAACACTCATTGTACAGTGAAGGGCGGAAGATGGTGCTGCACGGGTAGGGCGGTGGGCCAAACCCTAGGGGTGGACGGCATCCGCGGCCCAGAGTCCTCGGGGACACCCAAGGACTCCCTCCACCCGCTACCAACTGCAGTCACTCTGCTCAGAAAGGTGGTAAAACTGTCCCTCACGTGGGACCTCCCGGGACAGGGACTGTGCACCTCGCCTGTATCCACAGGGCTGAGGGCCACATCCGGAGTGAGGGACCTCACTGTGGACTGAGGAGGTCGGCTGTCACCGGCGACTTGGCCACTAGGGGGTGCTCACCAGCAGTGCCAGGCACAGACCATCAATTCTGCGAATTTTATTCATGCTTTCAAAGCCACTGAGATCATGTAACGACCATCCCACGAGGTAAGCAGGATGAAGCTAACCTCCGTTACGTAAATTATGACACCGGATCAGAGAAATTAAGTGGCCTACATGCTTAGGTGGGAGGGCCACCAAATTTGAGTCAGGAAGGCCCTCCTGGGCCTTTCAGACAAAGAAACTGGGTGAGTGGGGGAAGGTTGACATGTCCCGAATGGCAGAGTGTCAGGGCCAGGCGGAGGGCACAGGGGTGGTCCCAGCTGGTGAGGGGCTGTGGCTGGTGCCCCAGATACTTTCTGGGATCTTTTGGGTCTGTGAAGTCAAAAGGCCAGGCCACCAGGGACTCACTGGAGGCCCCTGACGTGCAGGAACCCTGAGGGATGTCTGTAACATCAGCCATCTGCCCAGGCCTCTCTCCTCTCCATCTGTCCAGACGTTCCTCACCTCACGGCCCCTCAAATCCCATCCACACCCGGATGCTACCCATGGGTCATTCCACTCTCCAAACTGGCGCTACTCGTGGGCTCCACGGCACGTTTTGCCTTGAATCATTTCGCCCCTGACTTTGCTCCGTGTGCACGAGGTAGGAGCCGGTTCCCAGCACACATGGCCCGAGAACGCTTAGAGCCAGCTAAGAGTTGAAAATGCAAACCAGGTAGCATTCCTTCAGTTAAGCCCTCTTGTGCCTTCATTTCTTTGTACAAAATCCAACCCTCACGACCTGCGAGGACTTCTGTGAGCTGACTCCTGGCCTCTCTCCAAACACCGCCCAGTCTCTGGGCACTGCCCAGCACACTCCCCCCACCCTGCCCCTCCCCCAGGCGGCCGCAAGCCTGAGTCTCTCGTGTCCTCCTGGTCTCAGCTCAAGCAGCATCTCTGCACTGGGCTTCCCCGGGTCCTTCAGGAGCACACTGGCCCCTTACAGCCTGCTTGAGCCTGTACTCACCCAAGGTTTCGTGACGTCATCTCCCCACGAGAGCATGAACGCCATGCAGGCCGGGGCCCTCTGCCACTTCACTGCATCCCCAGTGCCTCTAGCAGGGCCCCGTGCAGCGCAGGTGCTCAAGTGTGTACTCAGTGAGTCCATAGGATGTGGTGAAACATCAACTAGGCAGGGCCAGAGTGGACATTCACTAAATAGCACCATGAATGTATGGCACTGCCCTGCTTCTTGATCCAAGGGCTCTGCTTTATTTTAGGTGATTTGTAAGTGATCTGGGAGCAGACCCCCTGGGACACAGCAGACTGGATATTCCTTTAAGTAACCTGGGGCCTGGGGGTCTAGGGTCATCCCAGGTACCAAAATAAATTCCGGGATTTCACCTGAGACCTAAAGGAACTCGTCCATTCGAAAATAAACACGACTTTTCAGAAAGCCGAAGCTTTATTCAGTACAACAATGTCCTGGACTTTCCTTCCACAAGGAATCGGTTAGACGGACTCTGGAATTCACAGGGGCGAAGTGCAATCAGCTGGGTGGGTCTCTATACCACCGTCCACCTTGTTGAAAGTGGGCCCTTCCAAGACAGAGACTGAGACCCCTGGACCCCCAGGTGCACCAAAACCTCTCCCATGCTTTTCTCCTTTCCCCCCGACCCTTCCTTTCACTTCAGCTTTAAAAAGATACCAAAGGCAAAGGGACAAACAGTGAGGGAAATTCAACCCTTGGAACGTTGAGCCTTGAATGACCCAGCCCGACACGGGCCCAAGCCCCTCTGAGCCCCAGCGACGGAGGTCAGCGGGGCTCACTCTCGTTGCCCTGAAGCACTGAGGGGACCACGCAGGGCCCCCGTCTCCACCTGTCAGCACAAGCTGGACACAAGGCATGGGACGTGTCTTTATTAAAGATGCAAGCAAGCACAGAAGTATCATGTGTGGAGCTCAGTGATATCCATACAGTACTAGAAATAGAAAAATAGAAAAGAAATTTCACAGAAAGCTGCCTCTCTCGCAGATACACAGAAAAGGTGCAGCTAAGCCCACCACGAGACGCCGAGTACCACCTGCCCTACTGCAGCTCCTCTTCCCAGCCAGTAGCAAAGCGCACGTCCACACTTTCCAAAGACACCATGCACAACAGACCCCTCGCGCACGGTGGCGACCCCTCCGGCCACCACTCCGGGCACTTCCCAGACAGACAGACAGCCGGGACGGCCCCGTCCCACCGCGGCGGCAGCGTACGTACAAACTGGCCACTGGCCCTGCTCTCACCCGGCCACCCTTCCATCACTCCTCCGGGTTAACGTGGGCCAGTTAACGAAGCGAGTGGCGGGTCAGTAAAGACCGCACCTCCACTCCCTCGGACACAGCACTGAAGGCGACATCGCCAGCCCCGTCTGGGTGAGACAGGGCGCTACGCTCGCCCATTGGGTCTCTGGGGCGCAGAGTTGCAGGCCCAGATGGAACAATAAATGGTATGTAAAGACCCAGTAGTTCTAGAATTTACCATCAATCATCTGGCCAACATAAGCAGGTTTCTGCTTTGGGGAACGAAGGTAAGACTGTGGAACGAAAAGTCAGGTTCCGAGTGGACTCAGTGTCTCTGTGGCAGGCTCTCCAGTCACCGCATCGCGCGCCCGTCCCGCTGGGTCCCCTGCATCAGCCTCGGAGCCACTGGCCGGGGGTCGCTGGCAGGAGGGCATCCTCTCTGAAAACGCCCCAGTGAACGGTTCCTGCTGTATCCCGGGGCGACTACTGAGAACTGAACACCACCAGCGGAAACAAGGTCCCCCCAACACCCGACTCACCCTCGGTCCTCACCAGCATCTCACAACCAGACAAAAACCGAATGGCTGTGCCTTACGGAAGAAAACTACAAAAATAAAGAGTCAACCCTGAGATCTTCCTACCATTCGGGTGTGGCTCGCTCCTGGGTCCCTCGGAAATGAACTTTTATTTGGTTTACTGACATTTATTTAGATTTCCAGTGAAAAGCTCTATAAAATACAATAAATAATGTGGGTTGTAAAAGGTAGACATTCTAGCTGCATATGTTACAGACAGGATACGTATGGTCCAGGTCATCAGAACCGCAATCTTTGTAATCAGACATGTAGACTTCAAATTCCAAAGGTGAGACAGCTGCTCTGGATCGGAAATAACCCCACTTCCTCCATTTCTCCGCCGAGTCTTACGCTGCTTCCAGAGTTTGTCCAGCGGGTAACAAATGAGTGCAAACGGGACTTTGAGCTATTAGTGTCTGGGTACTGTGAGCATGCAAGTTTGCTGTTGCTGTTATTATAAGTAAAAGTCGAACGTGAGGTCACACTTTCCCATCTTCTGTTTATACACCAAATCAAACTTCTCGTTCATGGAGACAGTGAAGATGTCCTTCCACAGCCCGACTCTTCCTAGAACACAAACGAGCAGAATGTGCTGAATTCACTTGCTGTCAGGCTAGCTACCAAACCACAGGAAACGGATCTGGAAGGTTCCAGATCTATTCCCGGACCCCTCTGAACCTGGCCTATTGGGGCAGGAGGGGCCATGTGGACTACAGACCAGCTGAACCCTCTTCCCTGAGTCTGGTCATCCCGATGCGCTTTCCGCACAGCACCACGAGTGTGCAGAGCTGCGGGCCTTGCCCATCCACCACTGAATCCCCAGCACCGGGCACAAAGCGGGTGGGTCACAACACCCCAGAGGACAGACAGCGTCTGTGGAACAGATCTGCGGCTCCGGGCACCATGTGGATATGGGTCCTCGTGACACCACTACTCACTCAGGGCTCAACAGCTCCACCAAGGCAGGATTTGCTTCTGCAGAATTTTAAAAGGAAAAAAAAAATCATCCAAAAAGGTAGAACATTTTATGGTGAGCAGGAAGCCTCCTGACCAGGTCAAGGGTGAAGATTTCGAGAAACCTGCTCGTGCATCGTCAGGGAGAAATTTAAAGGGAGAAAAACAGTCGGAGCTCCCAACTCAACATCAAAAGGAGTCCTGGGCCCCCCCCCCCCCCGCCACTCCATCGCAGCCACAGCTCAGCCAGGCTTGGTCAGAAAATGAGACCTCCGGGCTTCCCTGGTGGTGCAGTGGTTGAGAGTCTGCCTGCCGATGCAGGGGACGCGGGTTCGTGCCCCGGGCCGGGAAGATCCCACATGCCGCGGAGCAGCTGGGCCCATGAGCCATGGCCACTGAGCCTACGCGTCCGGAGCCTGTGCTCCGCAACGGGAGAGGCCACAACAGTGAGAGGCCCGCGTACCGCAAAAAAAAAAAAAAAAAATGAGACCTCCTCCTGGCAGATGTGAGGGAGCCTGGAGAGTGCAGACTGAGGTGCAGACACGGGCCTACCCATCCCTTTACGAAGGGAAGAGAGAGCCCAAAATGACGAAAACTGCTGAACCCACTTTCCTTAACTACAAAATCTTCAGTTCTTCTGGTCACATATGAATGGCGACTGTGAAGATGTCACAAGTGGGGGTCCCGCCCTCCCACCTACAGGAGCTGTGAACGCATCACCCGGAGAGCCGGGGCTGTGCTGTTATATAGCCGCCTCGGGGGACTGAAATGCCTGTTTAGAATTCTATTCACCGTCAGCATCTCTGAGATCAGAGCTCTGACCGGCTCCAGCAAACATCCTTCGTTAGCTCTGTCATTAACAGTCATCCTTGTCCTCGCAGGACCTCACATATGAAACTTCAACCCTGCAAATGCTGAGCTAACAGATCCAAAGTGGCAAGGATTTTCTCTTCGGTGATGAAAAATTATATGTCAGTGTTGGAGAGGAAAAACACTGTTCTTGCTACCCTCTAATGATACCTAAGGGACAAAACTAAAAGCTTCTAGACCAGTCACACCATAAATATATTTTTCCGTGATTATTTTTCTCAGCTGAGGCAGCTGAGAGCTCATCAAAGGAGTCACCCACCTGGTTTAGGATTTGGAATCAAGACAGTGCAATTTATGCTGTGATATGAATCAAATCTAAGCAATGCAGCTGGCTACTCAAGCCCCTGCACGCTCACCAACGCAAGGAGGTCTTCTGAGTAAAGAGGCAATATGCTAAAAGAAAACAAAATCAAAGAACTGAAATAAAGCAAAACCAAGGTAAACGATGATAAAGCAAACACGTCGGAAGGAGCATATGGGCACGCAGTATGTTCTCGACACTTCTTAACCACATAAATGAACCGAAAGGGGGATTCTGGAGAAGGTCACACCCAAGGATAACAAAACACAGCGAAAGCAAAATAAAAAAGAGCAAATAAATTTTAAATAATAAACATTTGTGAAGATGCAGCCAGAAACGAAACGGCAGGGTGAGGTGGCTTGTTAGTGTCTTCTTGGAGAGCGGCCCACCTGCCTTTACAGGAAGGCGCTCGCCCCCTGACCTTCAGAACAGCCCTGGGAGCCAAGTGGGTTGGCAGCCCCGACCCGCCCTCCTTAGAGGAAGGACAAAAGGCCACAGAAGCTCAAAGGCGTGGCCCGAGCTTGGCCAGGCCAGGCTGCAGCCCAGCTCTTCTCTCCGCTCCAGGCAGCTGCCTGCAGAGTCCGGCGTCGTTTCCGGGCCCTCCTCTCGGCACCGGCACCACACGAGGGAGCTGGGAACCGGCCTCGGGTCCACAGCACCGAGTCAGGCGCGACTCTTGCTGAAGGGGTGCTCACAGGCCTGGGCCAGCACCCAGTGGTGCCGGGGATTTTAATGCCCGAGCTCTCCACAGTCGAGCAGCCTCAAATACCACAAGACCTGAGGGCACAGAGAGCAACCCAAGTGGGTCTGGGGAGGATTCCTGCCTGCAACACCTGCCTCACCTCGAACTGCTTCACGCGCAAGACACAGCTCTCGCACCAGGAGGGAGCGCCAGCCTCTGTGATGGCCGAGGCCTGCACCTCCAGCTCGCGCACGCGCTCTCTCTCTCTCACACACACACACACACCAAACACACACCAAACACACACCACACACACACGCGTGCGCATGCGCGCACACCACACACCTCTCCCCCGACGGGGCTGCTCCTCCCGGGCTGCTAGTTCCCCGGGGGATGGAGGGAAACGGCCCTTCCGCACACGGACTCTCCGCACCCTCTTCCCTCGACTCCCACGGGCCAGCTGGAGCTCAAGGAGGCCACGTGCACGCACTGCGCTTCTAAACATCACAGCCCCCAACCCATCCCCAGGGTCTGCCCTGTGGGGCATCTGGGAAGGCGCCCGCCTGAAGCACCTCTTGCCCACAGAGCCTGAGACATCCCGGCAGCCACGCCCGCGAACTCCGGCACCGTGTGCGGGGTGACAAGGCCAACTCCAGCGGGGACCTCCAGGGAGCCTCAGCAACACTTCGTGGGTTACCTTCCTGCCCCTCGAAGAACACAGGGCTCCGGAGAAATGAGGCTCAGGGCAGCGGAACCCTGACACGGGGGGACTGTGGTCCAGAAAGCGCGAGGACACCGGCAGGAAGGGGGACGAGGCCCCCGGGGCCCCAGACAGAGGCAGAGAGAAGGAGGGCGGGACAGGCAGGCGCGTACCCCGGCCCACAGGCAGGGCCTCGGCGTTGCAGCACTGGTCCACCAGCTGGTGGCAGTGCTCGATCAGGGACTCCAGCTGGGCCTTGTCACACGACACCCCCAGGAACCGGGCCAGCTGCTCCACCATCGTCACCAGGTCCTGGAAGACAAGAGCACAGCACGGGAGCCTGTCAGAGGTGGCACCTTTACAGAACACGACTTCGGGGACTGTATCCACAGCCTTACTTAGGCCTCAAGACAAGCCTGAAACCGGCCTCGTCTGGAAATAAAATCCAGGTTAAGAAACTGCCCAAGGGCACTCAGCTCTCAAGTGGCAGACCTGGGATTCAAACCCAGGTCCCGCGGAGGCAGACGTGAGGTCCTAATACAGCTGCGGTCATTCTAAGCAGCAGCAGGAAGGAAAAGCACTTCGGAGCTGCGCCAGGAGCAATAGCAGCTCGCTCTCTCCCGCCCGCCCCGCCCCGCCCCTCCATCGGCTGGGATCTCGACTGGCACTCGGGAGAACTGGGAGACCCCGGGACCCCAGACAGGCCTCAGGGCCGGCCCACCCCACAGGGCAGGCGGAGCTGGCTTGGTGTGAAGCAAGATTCAGCTCTACTTGACTCGCTGACATAAAGCCACCTCTGGGCCCCATCGCCGCACCATTCCTGAGAGCGGAGCATTACGGGCGCAGCCCAGCAGCCTCCGGAGGGGCCCCGCCCACCTGCTCACTCTGGCCCACGTCCCTCCGGGCAGACACCCGGACCCGCACCCCGACCTGCAGGGCCTGACAGCCGGGACCACGCTGGCTTCCATGCTGTTCCTTCAGCCTGTCAGGCAGGTTCTTTCTGGGACTTTAGTTTGCTGTGTCCTGTCTGGAATGTTCGTCTCCAGGTGTCCACATGGGTCACTCCCTCACTTCTTTCAGGTCTCTGTCCCCATCAGTGACGCTTTCCCTGACCTGCACCTAAACCTGCCACCGCCCCTCCCCAGCACTTCCCTTTTCTGCTTTACTTTTCAGCATTTATCATCACCCAGTGCATTTTACTGTTTGTGTTTGGGGGGGGGGGGGGGCGAGAGGAAGAGGCAGGGAGGCTGTGAAAACCCAGGCCACAGTGACACCGACCTGGACCAGGGAAACGGGGTCAGAACTGGGGAGAAACAGTCAAATAAGAGATACGTTTTGAAGGTAGAGCCAACAGGATTTGGAAAATGAAGGCCAGGTGTGAGAGAGGGAGAAGTCAAGGATGAGTCCAGACTTCTGCGTGAGCAGCGAGGACGGAGCCGCTGCCCTGGATGCAGGCGGGTGAAACTGCGGAGGACCCGAGGGGACACCTCCGGAGTTTGGTTTGGAGACGTTAAGTCTGCGATCTGCACCACACACCCTGGCAGAAAGGTGCAGTGGGTGGACGGAGATGAGCCTGGAGAGGGTCCAAATCGTGCCTGGGGGCCCGAGGCCCGGCTGAGGCCACCAGGGGAGGGAGTGTGGATGGAGGAGACCAGAGCTGAGGTCTGGGGGCAGAGGCAGGGCTGCTGCCATGGAGGAGTCAAGGGGAGCGTCCAGGGATGCGGGGACGCAGGACCAAGCGTGACCGACTGCCTGTTGCCTGCTGCTAGGAGGGTGGGACCCAGACACATGGGGGTCGTGGTGACCTTGACAGAGTAGCCTGGGGACGGGGTGAGCCTGCCTGGAGGGGCTCAGAAGCAGAGACAAGTCTGGGGTCCCTCGGCAAAGAGGAGCTGAGGAAAGGGAAGGACATTGCGGGGAGGAGGGCTGGGCTGGGGGAGGTTCGCACTGTCGCCCTGAGAAAGGGGGGGCATCGGCACTTCTGCTCGGGCAGCGGCAGGGTTCAGACCCGGCAGGGGGCAGCGGGGTTCCGCACAACGGTGCTGACACCGAGACGGGATGGGACGTGCCGGCCCCCCTTCCAGACCTCGCTTTCCCGAGGGCACAGGAGAGGTCCTGCCTCGCTGCCCTAGCACCACCGCCCAGCCTGGCACATGCACTCAACCACCACCTAGTGCCTGTCACCCTCTGTGCCGGGCACTCAAGAACTCGTCACAGGAATGGATTCACAGGTACACTCGCTGGGGTTCTCAGCACTTTGAGAATTGCCACCCTAAGGCAAACAGGCTGGGACGAGAAATTCGGACTCTGCCATCTCAGCCCTTTGCCCCAAGCTGGTCACCTATGGAGAGGGTGCTGGGTGGCAGCAGGGTGAGTCCGGCTATCACTCCACTGCTGTTGAAGCAGAAAAACAATAAATGGACCTCTCGAAAGCACCGCATGCCACCAACCCAGAAGCTGTGCTTGGCCAGGGGCCAGGGCAAGGTAGAGGCCTGGGGGGCCAGCACCGGCTAGAGGCGAAACACTGGTCAGGGGGACCCTGGGCCCACCTGGAACTCCTGAGTCCAACTGTCACTCCTGATGCCCGGGGTCTTGGCGCTGCAGGCCCCGCCCACCCACCTGCACTGGGGGCGGTGGCTGTGAGACTGAGGGCGGGGCCGACAGCTGCCTCCCGTGGCGCTCACCCCCATGGCACCACCACTATGGCGCTCACCCCCGTGGCACCACCGCTAAGGCACTCACCCGGTGCATGTCTTCGTACTTGAGGAAAAGCACATTCGAGTCCATACGGTGCTCCCAGAACTCCTGCACGTGCTCAAACCAGGAGCCGTAGCCCACTGTGGAGACAAGGGGACAGGTGACCAGTCACAGGGAGGGAGCGGGCATGTGTGAGGCAGCCTTGCTCCCCGCCTTCCCTGCCAGAAGGCTCCCCTCCTCTGCCCAGTAGCTATGTTTCAGGAAGCCCTGGGCTCCTCCAGCAGCCCCCCAGATGAGCCACGTCCCCTGGCCTCCTGCCCAAGCTCGGCCCCTGCCTCCCGGATGCCTAGAAGCCCCAACCCTTCCGTGGAAGTCTCTGTTCTCCGGGGGTACGGACGGTATCTGGCACCCATGAGTTCCTCTAACAAGGGGTGACCAGGAAGAGGATGACGCCCAGAGGAAGTGGGACACAGGACCCGTGAGTTTTGCTGTCGGGGCTAGGATGGGGTGCGGGAGGCTCTAGACAGAGCTGCGAATGGGGCTTGCCAGGCAAACGCATCACAGCCAGAATCCTGGAACCAGACAGAACCAGGAAGGCGCGGGGATGAAGGCGGGCAGCGGGCCCCGTGCTGGCACATGAGGTTGGGCCGGACGGGACGACAGGTCACACCCACACCCCAGCCCTCGCATCTCCCACGCTCCTTAGGGCCTTGGTGTGGGGTTGAGGTCACACAGGCAGAGACAGATCAGTGTGGCCGGGCTGCTTCACAACGTTTTTCATAAAAACGATTGATTCTCACTGCCGATTCACAATGGTGTGCCCATCGCTGTGAGGACATCTCCCGAGGGGGCTTCCACATTAATCAGCGGAGGGTCTCGGCTGAAGAACGTGGGGGCCCCTGGGCCTGCTGGGCATCGGGAAGTAGGTCCGGCTGGATAACGGGCCAGTCGGGGTGGTGGCCCTGCTGCCTGCGTCCTCACTCGCCCGAGCGCCCGTCCAGCTCGCAAGCACTGGGCCCTGCAGTGGAGCTCCCGGCCTGGCGGCAAAGCCCCAAGGAGACTGGCACGGCGACACGGAGTGACCGGCACTGGGAGGGAGGCCCCGTGGACACGGGCAGGCCTCGAAGGATCAGTGAGGGCTGGGCAGGCAGCGGAGGGGAAGAGGCAGCAGGGGAAATGGCGCACAGAGGCAAGGCCTGCAAATGGGCCTTAAAGACATAAGAAGTGGCCGCGGGGGCCCGTGGAGCGGGTCAGAAGCAGCTGGCAAGGTCAGACAGAGGGCGGAGGGCGAAGGACAAGGGCTCGGGACAGAGGCAGCCGGCCCCTCATCTCCTCGCTGGCCGTGAGACCCGGCGGGCCCTGAGCCTTTCTGCCGCACCCCCAGGGCTGCCGCGGCGCGGAGAGCCCCGCGTACAGGAGGGCCTGCAGGGGCAGCGCCTGTGCGTCCTCCTCTCTGGTGGAAGGTTCCACGGGGTGGGACGGGCAAGGCGCCGGCGAGGGTCCTACTTGTAGCGCTGAGGCCCCTGGGTGGCAGGGCCGCTCCCGCCCCCGCACAGGCACACCTCAAGGTGCTGACAACCTCTTACACCTACACGCGTGACCAAGGCTGGGGAAACAGGGGTGACCCAACGCCTGGGTCCCAGGCAGCGCGACCCGACAACGTCAGCCTGCCATCCCGCCAGCAGGTGGCAGCACAGCAGCAGCCTGGGCCCCCGCAGCCCCACGAGAGGTCCTGAGGGATGGAGGCGCAGGTCAGGGGGTCGCTGAGGGGCGGGCCCTGGGGACCAGATCAGAGCAGAAGGACCTCTTCGGGCCAACTAGGCGCCCCTCCAGCACTTCATGCGGAACGAAGGTGGGGAGCTCTGGAAGGGGAGGGGTAAGGGGGCGGAAATGAACCAACACAGGGCAGGCTTCAGCCAAAGGCCTTGCTGGGCGAATCCTGGCCCTCTCTGGGCCCCGGTGCTCCCACGGCAGAGTTCTAGCTGCGGGGCCCTGGACTCCAGGCCTGGCACATCCCCGCTCCGTGCACGCACAGGGCAGGAATGTAACAGCCAGGCCGGCCTTCCCGCTTTACAGGACAAGGGCGAGTCCAGAGAAGGAAGGGACCTGCGCAGCTCACGGACAGGCTGATGACCTCGGGGCCCCGAGCGGAGTCTCCCAAGTCTGGGCCCACAGCTGGCACGCAGACCAGGTGAGCCGCGCCCCGGGGCCAAGCAGTCCACTGGGCGTGGACACGGAGGTAAGAAAACGCCACTCCTTCCCAGAGAACACTCACAGACAGACGGCCAGGGCTGCTGGGGACGGGGACGGGGGAGGCTGGACGGGGGTGACTCGGGGACCGCGAGGACGTGAGGACAGGGTCGCTCGCACGGGGACAGGGGTGACAGGACAGTGGTCACACACAGGGACTCCTCCACCCTGCTCCTGTCCCCCAGGCACATGGCTCCAGGGCCCCCCAGCCCTGCAGTGCACAGGTCATGACCCCCAACACAGGGCTCGGGCAGCGTGTCCTCGCTCTGTTAGCGAACAGCATCATTTCACTGCCCCTTCCGCACTTCATTCTTCAGAACCTCGGACAGAGAAGGCAAGCCTCCTCGAGAGCCGGAATTGGGCGGGAGCACAGAGAATGAACAGGATTGGGGAGGCTCAGTACACGGGTGCAGAGGCTTTGGCGGGACCACAGCCAGCGTGTGCAGCCTTGAACTTCAGTGCCGGGCAGTGCTGTGACCTTCACAGCGCGGAGAGGCCTGTACTAGGCAACTTGTAACGGCTCTGGCCCGAGCAGGAAGCTTTCAGCCCTGCACCGCAGGGCAGTCTGCACTTGGGGGACACTGCTATCTATGACAGTGTTGTCCCCATGCAGGTGACTGCTTCTATAAAGGCAGGGATGCAAAGTGGGACTCAGAAATATGGCTTTGGGAACCACAGGAGTGGCTTGCTCCAAATGCCTGGCAGACCCCGAGGGGCCTGAGCCAGGCGGTGGGTGGGCTGGGGGGAAGGGAGGCTGGACAGAGGCCTTCAGCAGGTGCCAGGGGCCTTAGGGTACAGCCGCTGGGGCCACCGACGCCTGTCCCCTCCCACCCGGGCCCCCCCCCCCCAGCTGAAGCAAAGACTCAAGGGCAAGGAAGAGAGGGCCTCCAGGCGGTGCGGGCGGCGCACCAAGGAGGACCTGGTCTTCAGCCAGGCTCAGGAGGCAGCTCCAGTCGGGCCACCCATTTAAATTTGGGGCGCTGTGCTCCTGGACCGCCATTATGCACCCTACCCCACCCCTGTCCCACGACCTCACCGCAGGACCCCTGACTGGGCTGGACAACAAATGGACAGCGAGGCTGAGGGTTACTTGAGCTGGGAAATAAAGCAGGAAGCGCATCTTTACACTCCTCGGGTGCAGAGGAGTCTGGGTGCAGGTTTAATCAACAGGTACGTAAGACCCACTTCAAAACCCTCCTGGGCGCAAACTCTAAACAGAAGGTGCCCAGAGAAGCCAGGGTTGGCGATGGGGGAGCCACCTGGGGGCTGCGGGGAACAGAACCGTAGTGAGGAGCTGCCAGCCCCACTGCCAAGGGGACGGCTCCCTCCCTGGCCCACTGCCTGGCCCACTCCGCCCCGGGGAGGGGAGACGTGGAAGGGCCCTGGCTCGCTCGGCCCCAGCTCGCCCCTCTCCCCTGGGAACAGGCGTCCTGCCCAGAGCACTGCCTTCCCCCTCCCCCCAGAGTGCACCCCGCCTGTCACACGGGCCTGGGGCTGGGGGCCAAGCCTGACCCGCAAGTCCAGCTAAAGGCCCACAGGGCTCTCACATGAAGCCACAGCCTCCACTCTGGCCTCAGGCACCGGTAACAGTGGTATCTGGGCCACTGTTTTCACTGCTCGGAATCTAGGCAGGAAGAGGGATGCTTCTAATCGGGAAACTTCTCAGAACCCCAAGGATGTGGCGAGAGAGAAGGGCTTCAGCGTTGGACACCCACTCTGTCTGGCACTAGCTCGACCTCGGACAAGCTTCCTGACAGCCCTCAGCCCCAGCTCCTCTGCCCGCCAGCGGGAAAGCAGGCCAAGCCCGCTGTTACTGTAGAACTGGGGGCACCGCGAAGGACACGCGGGTGCTCAGCGAGCAGTGAGCACCCCCGCTGTAACATCACGCAGACACTTACACTTGTCGTTCATGAACCTCCGGCAGAACTCCTGGAACGTGCCTCGGTAGCTCATGGTCCGCAGGGAGCGGTGGAACTGGTAATAGGACACCACCAGGTCCTTGGGGTTCCGGGCCATGTATATGACCTGCAAGAGGGAGTGGCGGGGGGGACAGAGGGACGGACGAGGTCAGTCTACGATCCTCCGTCCCAGGCAGGCCGCCCTGTGCAGGTTCCACTGACCCACAACCCACTCTTTTGACCCCGTTTCCAATAGCAAAGTCAGCCCCTCGTGCACCAAGGCCAAACGCTTTTTCTCTATCATTCTGTCTCAGCAGAGATGCACTCCTGTCCACGCAATAGCATCAGCTAGGACAGCTACTTGAGTGTTTTAGTATATTTCTGTTCTCTAGCGCTCCTTTTTTTTTTTAATCCTGTACAATATTATATAAGTTACAGGTGTACGATATAGTGATTCACGACTTTTAAAGGTTATATTCATTCCATTTACAGTTATTATAAAATATTGGCTATACTCCCCATGTTGTACAATATATACTTGTAGTTTATTTTATACGTGATAGTTTGTATTTCTTAATGCCCTACCCCTATCCTGCCCCTCCCCGCTTCCCTCTCCCCACCGGCAACCACTAGTTTGTTCTCTGTATCTGTGAGTCTGCTGCTTTTTTTATTATACTCACTAGTTTGTTGTATTTTTTTTAGATTCCACATAAAAGTGGTGTCAAACAGTGTTTGTCTGTCTCTGTCTGACTTAGCATAATGCTCTCCTAGTCCATCCATGTCGCTGCAGATGGCAAAATTTTGTTCTTTCTCATGGCTGAGTAATATTCCACTGCATACATAACCCACACTTCTTTACCCACTCGGCCGTTGATGGACACTCGGGCTGCTTCCATGTCTTGGCTACTGTGAACAGTGCTGCAGTGAACCCTGGGGTGTCTCTAGCGCTACTCTAAAATCAGCGGAAGACAGAAAGCTTACAGTCCTGACCCTGGTGATGAGAATTATAGGCCTCATACGTCTAATGCAGTTGAGAAAAAAGGAAAAAAATCAGAGACAGTGAAAGCAGCCATGAGCCCTCAGGCCTTCAGTGGGCAGAGGCTGGGCTCTGGCTGGTCAAGTTCAGCTGTGAGGAAAAGCGAAAGTGAGAGGCATGGATCAAATGCTAGAGACATGGGGTCAAGGACAGCCTCTCCAGCGCTCTTAGCACACCGAGGTTGTCTGGGAACTTGGGCCTGTGACAGACCACCGTTTGGACTGGCACATGGGCCTCTGGTTCCGGGAGCAGCGGGGAGCGGCGGGGCGCAGAGTTACCTTGGAGTCGCCGCTGTGGAGGTCTGAGGGCAGGAAGCGGTAAGGGAGGTGGCTTTTGATGAGGCGGGGGGACGTCAGCTCCTGCAGCAGGGCAGAGGGGAGGCGCTCAGAGGACACGCGCCCTTTCTCTGGGGCCCAGGCGGACGGGGCCACAGACGAGTCAGGACCGGCACCACTGCACCCCGAACAACCTTCTCACCTGAGACAGGACCCCCCAGCCCTGCCCAGGCTGGACCCAGGGAGCAGACACAGGCCGACGCGGTCCCCGTCCTCGGCCCCCGTGGCCTGAGTCACAGTGTACCGTCAGGGGTCTGCTCAGAGGACGTGGGCCGCGATGGCAGCCTGGAGCGGTCGCGGAGAGGGGGCCCCGCAGTCAGCCTCAGCGCAGAACTCCTGCGGCTCCTGGACCGGACCGGTCCCTCCCTCGGCCAGTGCTCCGCTCCCAGGCCGTGACTCAGACGTGCCCCCCGCTCCCCGAGAGGCCCGGTCCCGTCCCACTTTGCTCCCGTCTGGGGTGGTCACCCTTCAACCACTAGGACTCTCGGTTTTCCTGTCCTGGGGGCTCCCTCACTGGGATCTCAGCTCTGTGAGGGCTGTGACATCACGGTCAGTTCAGTCCTCGGCGGGACCCCAAAGCCAAGATCAGGGCAGCCCGCGGCGGGGGCCCACGCAGCTCTACTGGAAGGCTCAGCGGTGGGTCAACACGGGCTGCAGCACCGTGGCGGGCACAGGGCCGGGAGGGGCTAGACGCAGGTGGGCCAACGCTGGAGGCTGGGGTGCAGAGACCGGCTTATGCGGGACAACGACCCAGCGGTGGGGGGCATTCTCAGAGCTTATTTCAGGCTGCTCGCCTAGTGGGAGAAGGGACAGGTGGACCATGCAGGAAATGAGGCCTGAATGAAGAGGTGGCAGAGGGGAGGATGGAGAGAAAAAACTCCAGATCTGTCTGAGGGGTAGAAAGGATGGGACTTGGGAATAGGTTTTTTTCACTCTTGACACCAAATGTTCGATGCAAACACACCCCACCCAGCCCCCTCAACAGATGGGATGAGCCACAGCAGGAGGCCCCTCACCCCTACACTCCCCCCCCCATCTCCCCTACTCCTGGCATCTGCCTCCTTTCCCCCTCCAAGCCACCCACGTCACCCACTGGTTCAGTTCCAGGGTCACTGCCACCGGCTCAGGCCCATCAGTCTTCCCCCCCCCGCACCAGCTACCTGGGGGTCCCGGGAGCTCACTGCTCTCCCTCCGCCCACGAGGCCCCCAGGAACCCCTCAGGAGCACCCGTCACTCAGGGTGCAACCGTGGAAAGGCCCCAAGTGGGTCGTGTGGGCTGCTGCCACCCGCCCAGAGCCCACCTTGATGATGTCCAGGCCCGGCTGCGGGTACTCCAGGACCGGGAGCTGCTCGTCGATGTTCATCAAGCCGATCTCATCAGGGTCGGCCCCCTGGCTCACCAAATAGACCACCTCCTGCAGCAAGCTGGTGCCTGGAGGGAGAGAAGCCCAGTGAGGGGCGCCCAGAGGAAGCCCAAGGGCCAGCCCCACTCTTGGGTCAGCGCCTGCCACCCAGAAAAAGGGCTGAAGGGCCGCAGAGCTGGGGGGCGTGCAGCGTCCCAGGAGTGCCTCGAGTCGAGTGGAAGAACACCGGCCTAGGCGTGAGACCTTGGCCCGAATGCCACCTCTCGGGGTGACCGCGGGTGAGCCAGGTTTTCTGAGCTCCTGTTTTCTTGGCACTAAACGCAGGCAGGAGATTTCTCAAGGCTGTTGTGAGGAGTGAACAGGACACACAGTACCTGCCTCCCCAGGGCTCGAGGACTGTCATGAACGGACGATTCTCAGTCCTGGGTTTCCAGAAGCGGAATTTTCGTTTACCCAGGAGTGATGAAGGTCCAGGGGAATGACTCGCCAGCCAATAATGATTTACAATGAAAACTATGTCTACTGGTACCTGCTAAAGTGAAACACAGCTATGCCCTGTGACCGGAGAAATGTACAAGACAACACTGACAGACACATACCGGAACGACCCTGCAGTGTTACTCAGAAGAGCAAACCTTGGAAACATCAGTCAGCAGCAGAACGAATGAATAAGCCAGGATACTCAGACAACGGGACACTAGGCAGCAGTGGAAGCCAGACAGCAAAGGGCGTCTGCTGTGTGATTCTGCACGCCCCCATTCCTGTGCGTTCCGGAATGGGGCAGTAGGCTGCGGTGACAGAGGTGAGGGCAGTGCTTCTCCGGGGGAAGCTTATCGACTCAAAGAGGACATGAAGGAGCTTCTGGGGTGCCGGGATGGCTCTTTACCTTGGTCTGGTGGCAGTTACATGGAAGTATGCACACACAAGGTATAATTCAATTCAAAGGAAACACCACCTGTCTGCCCAGCGCTGTGGTCAGCAGAACCTGCTCCCCGAGAAAGACGGAGGGGGCCCAGCCAGCATGGAGATGGGACAACTCAGCCCAGTGACACCCCAGACCCTCAAAGACGGAGAGAGGCCCTCCAGGGAACAGGTGCGCTGGTGTGTGTCGAGGGCGCCTCCCCCGCTCGTGGGGCCGCAGCTGCAGCCCTGCCCGCCAACTCCTTCCTCTCAGACCACCCCACGGGCTGTCCCAGCAACGCGGCTTGGACAGGTCCCCCATCCAGACTCGAGGACAGCCCTTCTGTGCCTTATGAACAGCGAATTTCAGATTCAGGGTGGATGGCTCCCAGCCTAGACCCTTCTGCAGCTTCCCAGTGTCCATACACTGGAGTCCGGTGGTCCCTTCACCTGTACTCTGCACCAGCCCCCTGGGGTGCGGGTTCCCCTCCCCCAGAGGCTCCCTGCTGGCCCTCACCCGTGCACAGCGGCTTCAAGTCGTCTCCTCCAGCAAGCTGGCCTTCCCGGACCCCCACGTCCCCCATTACTCATCCTCGCCCGGCGCGAATTGCTTACGACGCTCCCAATTACCACACCGACTGCAAGGCCTCACTCCAGGGGCGACAGCGCCGTCTCCCCGCCAACACCCCCGGGGCCCAGCACACAGGACACGGCAGGCAAACCCAACATCTCAGCATCTGTGCAGGAAGGAAAAGCAGGGGCCTGGGTCGGGACATGCAGTGGGCCGATCCCACAAGGGCAGAGCCCCAGCAGCACCCCGGGGTGGCAGGAAGGGAGCCTGGGGAGAAAGGTAGCTCTCTGTGCTCCCCCAGCCCTTGCGCGGCCCCACTCCGTCCAGGCTTTCAGCTCCACTCCGGGACCGCGGCCAGCCAGGGCCTGCCCGGCCATCACCCCATCTGACTCCCCAGAAGAGACACGCTGGCCAGGTCCTCCTCCCCAACCACCCTGGTCCCTTCGCTTCGGGGGAATCGGTCTCTGCTCCTGATTCCTCATCTCCCCCCGCCCCCTGAAAGTGCTGCCCCCTCGTCTCCCAGCTGCACACACTCCCCCGGGGCCTCGAGCAGCCCCACCCCGAAGGCCAGCTCCACGCTGACCCCCGCACGCACCGACCCACATGGAACCTGCCGCCCAGCTCCCCGCCGGACCAGGTGCCCCTGCCTCCTGCCCCCCCAAAGCCCGCCTCGCCCACCTACCATCAAGGTGAGCGCGGAGCCGACCCTTCCATCGGGGGCGCTGCTGGAGGCCCCACAGCCCTCTGCCCTGCTCACCCTCCTTTCAGTCCAACAAAAGCAGCCAGGACCACCCGACCCATCCCAACAGGGACTTCCGAGGGCACCCCGTCCCTCGTAGGACCCCGCACCTCCGAGGACCCTCCGAGGAGTAGAGCAAGGTCTTCAACCTGGCCTGCAGGCCTGCCGGTCACACTCCACGCCCCATGCCCGGCACCTCTCTACCTGCCTCTCTCCCTTTCCCGAGCTCCTACCGGCCTCCTGGCTGGTCCCGTGCCCGGAGCCCTTTCCTCACTCCCTCAGGTCCTTCAGGTGTGAGCGCTCCCCTGAACAGCCACATGACGAGCACCCTTCGCCCTGCCCCGGTCCCCACTGCAGCGACAGTCCGGGAACGGCCTGCACGGTCCTCTGCGCGCTCCCACCCCGCCGCCCTCCACAGGACACGAGCGGTTTTGTCTGGCTCTTTGCCGGGACAGCCAGCACATGGCCAGGCTCAGTTCACCTTTTCTGAATGCACGAACAAACCCTGGGTTTGTTCAATGGGATATGTCGATCAAGGAAGACTCCTCGAGGAGACAGCTTTGCAGCAAAGGCCCTGAAGGAAGAAAGTGTTGCGGCGGCTCTTCAATCAGAAAGAACTTCTGTCCATCAACCACAGGACCCTCACACCAACCTAAGAGGTGGGGACCACCACCCCCATTTACAGATGAGGCTCCTGCTGGTGAGGCCCGTCCACCCGGCAGCTCAGGGCAGCTGCACTGGGCGGGTCCGTGCGCTTAGAAATACGACTGTGCGAAGAGTTTCCACCAAAATAGGCCTCTCCCAGGGAGGTCTTCAGGACGCCCGCCCCTGCAGCCCCTGCAGGTAGTGACCCAGACACACCTCGTTAGTACGTCTTACATCAATATCGACATGCCAGTTCCACAAGCTCCATCCACACCTCCACTGAACATCTGTATCGGAAGGCCAGCCTCGTTAGAGCCCACAGGAGGCGCCCCACCTGTGAGGCTGCACACGGCAGAGGGGGGTTCACAAGCACCCCCGCACTAACAAGGAAGCTCAGAGATCAGGTTCCAGTGCAAGGTCACAGAGCTGGAAAGGGGAGCGCTACCCCGGAAGGGGAGCCCACATCCCCACCTCCCTACGCGGCCTCCCCAGCACCCCCAGGGGAGGGGGGACGGGTGGAGGGTCCTGTGCGAGGCCGTCACGTTGCTGCAGCAGGACGCTGGGGGGCCTCCCCTCCCGCAGGTGCGGGCGAAGCGGGGCCTCAGCCCCCACCCCACCATCCCCCTGCGTCCGAAGCCCCCGGGGAGAGGCGCCTGGGAGGCCAGCCCGCCGCCCAGCAAGTCCGAGTTGAGGCGGGGCACAGCCAGGCTTTCAACCCGGGAACACACAGGGCCGCCGGGTGGGTGGGACCGCCTGGCAGGGAGTAACACAAGCCACACGCTTTCCAACAGCTCGTTTTCAACTCAACAGACGTGATGCAATCCTTCACGGACCTGCTTCTGCTGACGGCAGTGAAATCACTCCCAGGTGGCACCTCAGCGTCGGCAGTGACTCTGACACCAGACCTCTGAGGCCAAGACCCGTAGGAAACCACTGGGGTTCCGGGCGGAACTCCCCCGGGATCCAGAGTCCAGTCCGACCTGCCACAAGGCTGGGGTGGAGCCCATCAAAATTCCCACCAGAACTCTGGGGACGGGGGCGCCAGCACTCTAGGGTCAGAACCAATCAGAACTGAGTCCCCGACCACCAGGATCCCGGGGCTGGAACCCTTTGAAATTCTTTTTATTATTATTATTATTTATTTTCAGCTGTGTTGGGTCTTCGTTGCAGTGCGCGGGCTTCTCATTGCGGTGGCTTCTCTTGTTGTGGAGCACAAGCTCTAGGCGCGCGGGCTCAGTAGTTGTGTTGCACAGGCTTAGTTGCTCCACAGCATGTGGGATCTTCCCGGACCAGGGCTTGAACCCATGTCCCCTGCATTGGGAGGCGGACTCTTAACCACTGGTCACCAGGAAAGTCCTGGAATTCTTTTATTTTCACTTTTATTATTTACCAAAGTCACACATGTACCTAGTTTAAAAGTCAAAAGACTCAGGACAGAAAATCTAGGTCCCCTCCCCACCTGACTCCCACGTCTAGAGCAAACCCTTGCTGATTCTTCTCTTACCCTCAGGTTTCTGACGTGCTTACATCATTGTTTCACGATCTGTGTGTTTTCATGGGCTACTGATTTCTGACTGAGCAAGACGACGACCCAGCCACGTTCCCTCCTGCAGGCTTCCCTGCCCCGACACGGTCCCGGGACAATTTTCAGTCTAATTCAAAGTACACCATGTAGTGACTACACTGCCTTTTTGCACAAGATTTTGTGTTTCCTTCGCTTGCTTGCTTAGTGCTCTACGGACCTATTAATAATTCCTTCTCCAGCTCTGTGGCAAACCCTCTCCATACGGCCAAATGCAGGAGGTGTGCTCTAATCCCATTTATCTCTTGGGGTGGAGCCCCTGCCCCTCAGCGCCCCACGACTGTCTTCCTGCAATCTCCCTCGGGCTGGATGGACTGCGCCCTTGACCCGTGTGCCCCTCGCTGGTGTCCGTGCACACGGTGGCAGAGTCCACCCCGAGCTGCCTGCTGACCGTGACAACTGTGTGGGACGGTATGTGACTACAAGCGCCTGTTTCTACCTCGCTCGGGACCGGCAGTTGGGCTGGGTATGGAATTCCAGGCTGGGGACCACGTCCCCTCAGAACCCTGAACGCACCGTTCCCGTCGTCCAGCTGCCAATGCTGCGTCGAGAACTCTGAGGTCCTCTGTTCCTAGTCCTTTGAACGTGGCCATTCTTCGGGAAGCTTTGCAATCTTCTCTGTATCTCAGGTTTGAAATTTCACAGCTAAGTGCTTCAGCAGGGTCTCTTACTCAATCACGGTGCCTGGGGGCACATTCAGACACAAGGGGAGTCTTTAACTCCCTCCTGGAGTTCTGGAAATCCTGGTTTCAGGAACTTTCTCTCTCCCATTCTCCCTGTTCTCTCCTTCTGCAACTCTGAAATCTTCCACTTTTTCTTCTCTTTTTGCTCCCATTTGTCATCAATTTGTAAAAATTTTTGCTCTACTGCCTGGGATATTTCCTCTGCTTGACCACCCAAACCTCACAACTGAGTTCTTAAAATTTCAACTACAATACCTGTCTTCACTCTCTGACGACATTACAGAGTTAGGAGTGCAGGTGGCAGGGCTTCCCTGGTGGCGCAGTGGTTAAGAATCCACCTGCCAATGCAGGGGACACGGGTTCAATCCCTGGTCTGGAAAGATCCCACATGCCATGGAGCAACTAAGCCCATGAACCACAACTACTGAGCCTGCGCTCTAGAGCCCACAAGCCACAACTACTGAGCCCGTGTGCCACAACTACTGAAACTCACACGCCTAGAGCCCATGCTCCACAACAAGAGAAGCCACCGCAATGAGAAGCCCGCGCGCCGCAATGAAGAGTAGCCCTCGCTCGCCGCAACTAGAGAAAGCTCCCGTGCAGCAACCAAGACCCAACGCACCTAATTAATTAATTAATTAATTAATTAAAAAAAGCATAGTCCTACATACTAGGGATTTGCAACTAGAAGCAGAATTTAAAATAAAAAAAAAACAAAGGAGTGCAGGTGGTGTTTTGTTTTTCAGGTTTTCTTCTGCTCTGTACATTGTCTTTGATTCCGCCAAGCTCCTTTTGCTGCTTTTTGTTTTGTTCGGTTTTTGCAGGTCTCTGTCCTTCACGTTGGAGACGTTAAGATCTGAAGACCTTGAGTCCATCCACAGGTTAAGAACGAGCCACTGGACGCAGCCATCTGCGTCCAGGCTTGTCCAGGACAAGACTTGTTGACTGCAGGGCTTCATGTGTCTGTAAACACAGCCCAGCCTGGGTGCCCTCACAGCTGAGATGGGAGATGCCCACACGCAAGTATTTGTAAGTCTTTTCTTTGGGGTCAGTTTCTCCAGAGAAGGTGCCTCCACTCTCTGTCCTGGGGGACCACAGGCATCCCAGAAGCCAAGGAGCGGAGGGTGCTGGGAACCTCCCTTTCAAGCATGTAGCTTTCATTCGACCCCCGTTTCCAATTCAGCACTGTACCCCAGCCTGTAGCTCTGCATGGCATCCCCAAGCCCACAGCTTCTCTGGATCAACTTCCCCCAAAGAAACCCGTCTTTGTAACAGCTGCCAGCTCTCAGCCTCCGCGTATCACGGCGGCCACCCTGAGGGGCATGATTCCTGGGGCCCTGCAGCCAAGGGGTTCACATGCTGGCTGTGCTGCCCTCTGCTGGCATTAGCTTCTCTACCCGCTAAGTCAGCTAACACTGAGCCTCACATCTGAGCTTCCAAACAGTCCCCACCTCTCCTTCTCCCTGGGAGTAGGGCCTCAGAGCTTCCTACTCCTGGAGCGCCACGTAGTGAGGTTTGAAGAGGAAGCGGCGATGAGCAGGCGTGCTCAAGTCTGCCCCACGGGCACTCTGCAGGCACCGGACGTCAAGGTGTCACAGCCGGGGTCAGTCCAGCTCCCTCAGAAACAGCAACAGCTGCGCACCTGAAGCTGCAGCCCACGGAGCTGCCAAACCAGCCGGGCCTGGGGTCCTGCAGGCCCCTTGCCGGGGTGGGGGGGGGACGTGCTAACCCAGCAGACACTGAGAAGGCCTCCAGGACACGCCCCTTGGAAAGGAAGGAGCAAAGGGAGCTGCTCTCCTTGAGCACCTCCCCGTCCTGGGAACATTCACAGGGGCTGTCTCAGCTCCCGAGACAATCCTGACAGGGGACACGGAGCCCAACAAGGAGGGGCACAGCTCCCGTCTCAGGCTGCAGTGGACGGGAACCGGGACAAGAGGCCCAGGCTGGCTCACACGAGGCGCCCTGCAGGCCCCCAGGGACAGCTGAGGACGGTGCTCAGCGTGCCAGGCGCTGTGCCAGGAGCTCACACGGCCCCTCCCCATCTGAGCCACACAGGCCGCTCAGCGGCCTCTGCCGCCACGTCTCACACACGACAAAGCAGACTTGGAGGCGAACTGCCTGGGGCCACAGACGCGAGTGGGCCGTGAACCCAGGACCCAGAACAGTCTGACTCCAGAACCAGAGTGCTTCGACACACCACACCACACGCACACACGCACACACACACACCACGCACATGTGCCCCCCACACACATATACACAGACACCACACGCACGCAGCACACACAGACACCACACCCATATACCATACACACACCCCACACACGCACACAAACACACACCCCACACACATATACACACACACACCACACACGGCTCACAAAGCAAGTGGGCAGCAAAACCAAGGCCACAAGCCACACGTTCTCATTTCCAGGCTAAAGCTCTAACCTCAGGCCCCACCACTTCCCAGCTGGGGATGGAGCAAGGATGAGACAGAGGGAGGCGGGGCTGGACCCTGGAAAGTGAGCCTGGCCTGTGCTCTGTGCCCTGCTGGACACAGAGGGGAAACAGACTTGGCCACTGGGTGTGACTGTCCCTCCTGTGGGGCGATGCCAGATGCTGTGACACAGCTGGACCGACAGCCAGGTGGCGAGGCTGCCCATCCCCAGACAGCCCTGGCTGCCACAGTCCCTGCTGCTGAGGACTGGCATCTGGGGCCCACATTCCCAGCCGCGCTCTGCAGCGACTGGGGGGCCTGACGAAACCACTAGGCTCCAGCCTTCAGTTTCCTTAGGGTGAAATTCTCCCGGGCCTTGAGCTCTCGGGTTCCTGGGTTCAGAGATGCGGACACACACTCAGGACCCCGCACACAGCCCCCTACCGAGAGGCTGCCGACCCCTCAGGCAGAGCGGGCGGCTCCCCCAGGAGGGAGAGGCCCCACCTCCAGGAGGGTCTGGGGAAGTCTGGGAAGGCTCTTCTTAAACAGCAGCCTTCGACCTGGGACCCAAAGGACAGGAGCACGGACCAGCAAGATGCAGCGTGTCAGGGAGGGGCTGGGGGTACAGCAGTAGGAGCCCCAGTTCTCCACCCTGCCCCACCCACACTGTCTGCCCTGAGACTTCACAGCCCCTCCCAGAAGAGGGTCCCCATGATCGCGGGCACGGCAGGGACTGGCTGTAGCCAGGGAGGCGAAGGCACAGAGCTTTGCACGCTCCCACTTGCTCTTCTGTGCTTCTAGCATTGCCAAGGGAAGGACACTCCCAGCCTAGCCTCCTGGTCCAGGGACACCTGATGAGAACCGCCCCAGCCGCGACCAGCCTGCAGCAGGGCCCCCAGGCAGCCCGCAGATGCACGGGCTGAGATCAGGACAGCGGGCCCTGGGCTACAGTAATAACCCCTGTCTTTAGGCACTGAGTCTGGGCTGTCTCTTACACAGTCACAGGCAGAAAATGCTCCGGGTGGAGCCGGAACGAAAGAGAAGAAATGAAATTAAGGGCTAGCAGCGTATCAGGCTTTCCACGCCCATCATCACATCCGGTCCTCCCAGCAGCCCAGCGAGATATCACCCCATCTGAAAAGGAGCACACCGAGACTCAGGAAGGCTGAGCGCCTTGCCCCAGATCGGATTCGGGCCTAGGTCATTACAACGCCTCCTCCAGCAGACCCTGTCAGCGCCCACCATCCCACCTCGGCGCCCTGGAGTGCGGTGGGCAGACCCCACACGAGGAGCTCCTGCACCCGCTCTCCCTGGGCCCCAAGCACCCTCCACTGCTGGGAAGCAGGAGCTGACGGATGAGGCCCGGCCCCCACCTCTTGAGGGAGACCCCCGTGCTGTGCCCACCCGTCTCCCGAGGGTACCGCTCCTGGCTTCCTCTTTGCCGCACCTCCTGAGACCACCTCCCACCTCACTCCTCCACGCCGAGCCTCGCTTCCAGGTCTCCAGGCCCCAGGCTCACCCCCTCCTCGTGCCGGGCCTCGCCCCTCCCATGGGGGAGGCAAGACCATGTGGGCACGAGCTTCAAGAGGCCACATCTGAAATCCCGGCTCGGCCGCTTCCTGAGGCCTGGACCCCAGGAAGACTCAGCCCGTCCCAGCAGGTCTACCCACCACACCCCAGGGGAGGACCGCCCACGGATCAAACGCCAGGACCCACGTGCTGGGGCCCCGGAGCCAGCCCCCGTGGGCTCTGCCCCCAAGACCCGGGCCCGTTTCTCCTCGGGCCTCAGTTCCTCACCTGATAAGGGACATCTCTGGCCGTGAGGCTCTGAGGATGACAGGACACCCCCCCCGGCCCCCGTTCCCGGCACAGAGACGGGCCACGCTCTCAGCTCCCAGTCTGCTTGAGGCTTGAGAAGGATCAATGCAGACTCGAGCATCTGTGCCATCACCCAGACCACGGCCTGCCGCTGGTGGGAGTGGGGGGCCCAGGAGACCCTGGCTCATCCCAGGCTGAGCTGAGCCTCATGAGAGCCACCTGGAAGCCCAAGCCTCTCTGGCTCTCCAGCCCCTCTGGAAATGACTTGTTTAGCTTCCGGAAACCCCAGGAAGTCTGCAAAGCATGTTTTGGGGGGGCTTCTGCCTCCTGACGGCCCCTGCACTTGCCCTAACGTGCTCCAGAAGCCCCAGCTGGGTCCCTACCCGCTGCTAACAGCAGAGCATCACTCTGTCTAGACCCTGTCTGCCCCCCCAGAAGCTGCAGACACGGCCACCGCCTCACCTGACCATCAGGACAGCGGGAAGCAGTGCCACCCCAGCCAGGGTGCAGAGAGCTGGGAGGAGCACGGCCCGACACTAACCGGCAACGGCCAGACAAGCTGCCAGACCCCACCTGACTCAAGTCCGTCAGAGAGCTGAAGCTGCGGGGCAGCCAAGAGACTGGAACCCCAGGAGGACGGGCCAGGGGGAGGAGAAGCCAGGCGCCACGCACGCAGGAAAGAAGAATCCAGCTGGAATTTCCCCAAAGCGCAAAGGCTGACGGCGGGCTTGCAGATCAAGAGACACAAGGGGAGAGCTGGCACCAAGCAGACGCTCTTCTGCAGACCTACTAGGTGCTCGTGAAAAAGACGAGGGGTGGCAGGGTGGAGACAGCGTTCCTCAACATCATGGCTGCAGGAAAAGGAAAGAAACCTGCTGGGACTCTTCTCCTCTATGGGAAGAATGCATTAAGCCACTGGGTGAGGGGCAGCAAAACCTGTTACCCCCCAGGGTGCTGGTGAAGACCCAACACGGCTGGAGACTGGGTGAAAGAAAAGAACTCTGCCCCTGCGGGAAAGGTAGGAACTTGCCCCTGGGCTCTGAGACCCCCAAATGCTGAAAGAGGAACAGGAAACTCTTTCCTGCGCAAGACCCACCATCAAGGCAGAGCTGGCTGCCACTAAGGGCATCACTGAGAAAGCCCTACCAAGATCCAGGAACCCAGGGCCTGCCTAAGGCTGCAGCTGGACCAGGTGACAGAGGACCTCCCCTCAGAGCCTTCCCCTCTCAGCCAGCAACAGAGCAACCAGAAACAGCAGTCCACCCCTGAGGTAGGGAACAGGGTGTGGGGAGAAACCCCTCTGAGACTCAGACCAAAAGCTGAGGGTAGGGCAGAAACACTGAGGAAAGACCCTCTGGAAACTCAGCTTCCCACGCGAAGCACAAGGTGACGCTATAGGAATTAAAACCAGTCGTCACTCAAGTGCCCAGAGGGACAACAGAATCCAAACACAGCCCTCCTCCTACCAGACTGACTCACCACCTACACTAATGGCAAGAAAAGCCAGGCCCATTTCCAAGCATAAATACAACTGACTCCAATCTCTAATGTGGGCACACTGTGTCCAGCATTCAATCAAAAAGTACTACACATTAAGAAAAAAAAATTATATATATATACACACACACACACACACACACACACACACACACACACACACACATATATATCCCAGTCAAGAAACAAAACAATCAACAGAATCAGACTTTAAAATTAATCTGATTAAAATGTTAAAGGATTTCATGGAGAAGATGGACAAAATGCATAAACAGATGAATATTTCAGCAGAGAGATGGAAGCTACCAAAACAATGAGATACTAGAGGAAAAATAAAAACACAATAACAGAAATACAGAATGCTTTCAGTGAGCTCATCACTAGACCTGACCCAGCGGAAGAATCAGTGAACACATTACTGACCGGGGGATTTTTGCAGAAACTAACGTCCGTGGCCATAATACACCTCTGGTCAAAAATGTGTTGACCTGAAGATTGGTCAACAGAAATTACCCAAAGCTGAAACACAAGGAGAAAAGAAGGGTGAAAAAATAGAATATACAAGAGCTATAGGATAGTATCAAACAATCTAACACATATGTAATTGGAATCTCAAAAGAAGAGAAGACAGAAGAAATATTCATAGGGATAATGGCTGAGAATTCATCCAAAAGTAGGAAAGGCGTCAAACCATAGATCCAAGAAGCTCAGAGAACCCCAAGCACAATAAGAATCCCCCTCCCTGAAAAAATACATACCTAGACACATAATATTCAAGCGCTGAAAATCAAAGATAAAGAGAAGATCTTGAAGGCAACCGGGGGGGGGGGGGGGAGGGATAAAAAGGGCCATTCCAAAAGGAACAAAGAATCACAGCTGACTTTTCAACAGAAGCGATGCAAGCCAGGAGACAATGGAGTGGCAGCTCTAAAGTGCTGAAAGATAGGAGGGAGGCACGGGAGGATGTTCAGTCCCACAATGAACAGATGAGAGGAGCTGGAAAACGGGAAGTCCTCATCAGGTAATCAGAGGGAAGGAAAAGGAGAAGAAGGGAGGGGAGGGGAAGAGCACACCAGACAGAGGGAGAAAGACTGGAGGGAAGAAGGAAGCAGGCATGTTCAGACAGTCCTATGTGGCTGGTGAGAAAGGGGGCAGACCAGGTGAAATCAGACCACAGGACGATGGGCTACAGAGTGGAGTTTACCGTTGACTGAAGGCAATGGGGGGGGCAGTGAAGAGGTGTAACGAGGACTGCCCGAGGTCAGGTTTGTGTTTCTAAGAGGTCACCTCCGCTGCAGAGTGAAAGGTGAACCAAGGGGGGAGGCCACGCAATAGTCCAGGTCAGACAGGAAGGGTCCCATGACTGTCTCAAGGGCTGAGGGCGTAGACGGACCTGAGAGCTTTTACTGGGTGCAGGAGCCACAGAAGCAAGTAACAAAGTGCATGTGGGGGCAGAGGGTGGGGGAGTGCGGAGAAGCCGTCACTGTCTAGGGGGAATGAGAAATGAGAAGCCCGGATGAGACCCTGGAGCTCAGAGTGGGGCCGGGGGTCTCTTCCTGTTCCACTGGTATCAGAAAGATGCTCTTCCCGGAGGCCCTGCTCCTTCCTCCAGAATCCTGTGGGTGCCTCTCAAGGCTCTCTCTCCCAAGCCCCATACAGCGATGAGAAGAATGTTCCCCTGGCCAACCCAGGCGCTTGGACTTGCCCCCTCCTTCCCCAACTGCAAGCCCTCTTCATTATGTGCAAACATGCTGAGTAAGAGCAAAGGGAAGGAAGAGGGAGGAGGGGGGGAGAGGGGAGAGGGGAGAGGAAGTAGGCAGTTGTCCTGCTCAAACCTCCTGGTACCTCTTCAGGCGTCTGCACGCTCTCCCGGGGAGCGGGGAACTGAGCGCTGGGTTGGGGAGCACTCATCACCCTGTGTCGCTGGAAGGGAGGGACGGTCACCCTGATCTTGGCACAAACATGAGCTCAGGGTGGGTGACAAGTCCCTCCCTGAAACCTTGCAGGCTGCTTCCTGATCCGCATTTGAGACCAGTCTCCTCCCCAGACTGTGGGAAAGTGCAATGCGGTAACTGCATGTGAAAACCTGGGGAGTGTCTGGCACAGAATGGATGCTGGGTGGGCGCCGGTTCCCATCCCCACTGTCCCTCTGCCAGCTCTTCCCGTGGCTGCTTCCTCTCCACCGTCTACAAGTGAAAACTGTACGCTCACATGCCGATACCGCCCTTTCCCCTCACTGGGCCTGTTTCTATCCAAAAAAGGAAACAGTCGCAAGAACACAGGACTGTTCTGAGGCTCAAACAAGGGAGAGGGAGTAGCTGCGATTGGTAATCCCACCTGCCCTCATGGCCGGCTCCCTGCCCACCTCCTCCATGCAGGCCCCCAGTGATCCTCCTCCTGCCTGGGCCCCTGACCTGACCCTGGGAATGACCACCCTGGCCTGTCAGACAGCTTTCGGCATCAGGGGCCTGGCTTCCCAGTATCACTGCGGGCTCCTTGAGGACAGCATCACCTCATTCATGACACTTCCCGAGCCCCCCTCTCCTGGGCATGGTGACAGACACAGTCAAAGAAAACGAAGAGCTCTTCCAGCCTGGGGCCTGTGGGCCTCCCCGCCCCAGGGTGTCTTAACATTTAAGACTTACATGAACCCATCAGGCCCAACCCTCTCATATTTCATGAGCAAACTGCAGTCGCACGGTGACAGGGCTAGAGCTGGCGCCAGATGCTCCCGCCTCCCCAGCAGTGATGCGCTGCTTCCCTCCTCATCAGTGACAGGAGAGCGAGGATGCACTTCAAGACAGGTGGGAACCAAAAGGAAAGGGAAGTCAGGAGGTGGGCGCTCTGGCCGAGCCACGGAGCATGCTCCAGAGCCAGTCTCCACGACCTTGGGGACCCCGGGGGCAGACACAAGACGTCTCCCAGACACAACTGGGTTCAACACTCAACATCCTGGGACCAAAGAGGCTGTAAGAACGGATGACGACCAACAAGCGACAATGAGAAGGGTCCCCCTCAGAAGGCACAAGGGGCTCCCACTGCTGGTGTCGCGGTGTGAACCAGCGTGAGGATGGACACAGCTGACATCCGTGCTGCGCAAAACGAGAGCCACTAGCCATGCGGCTCCTGAGCTCGTGAAATGTGGCGACTGCCACCGGGGAACCGAATCTCTAATTTTATTTCATTTCAATTCATTAAACTTCAATACCCACCTGTGTCTAGAGGCACAGTCCTAACCTGTCACCCGAGCTCAAACGTCAGAAACAGAAAAAAGTTCTAGAAGTAGTGGCGTGCTGTGGGAAAAAAGCAGGATCCACTTATTACTACCTTTACCACCAGACGTCCCCTGCCCTGTGAACCCCAGTTCCCCACCAGAGGGGGCAGGGTGGACAAGGGACCCTGGGGCCACCTGCAAGTTCACTAAGACCTCCTAGACTTGGGCACTGGAAACCCAAGGGGCCCCGTGGTCCCCTGCAAGGCAAGGAGGGGCCTCTGCTAGTCCTGACTACTCGCCCCAGTCCCAGCACCGATCACCCTACAGCTGCCTGTCCCCCAGCGGACTGAGCGCTCACTGAGGGCAGGCACCAGATGGGACTCTGCTCTGCACCCCCGGCACCTAGGAAAGCCTCTGGGCACCGCGGGCGCTCAGGGAGTGAAAGCTGGCATCAACAGCACGAGCCTTTCCTGTGCTCACGGTGCATCCGGGACGGGAAGGAGCCCTCGCCCACCATCTCACTCATCCTCACAGCCACCCGGCAAGGCGCTGAGGTGGTCTCTCCTATCCCCGAGGAAAGCCCAGCTCAGAGGGGTGATGTCATCTGTCCGGGGCCATCCAGCAGGTAAGTAGCACAGCTGTGTTCAAACCCAGGCCTTCCAGCTCCAAAGCCAGGCGCTTAATCTCTAAGCACCAGTGCCTCCTACAAATCCACTCCTGGTGGGGAGGAGAAGTGGGGGAGGGAAGGGAAGGGAAGGGAAAGGAAGCGTGAACTGGGCCACCTGAAGTTCACGTGACTCAGAGCAGTGACAAAAACCCTAAAATCCCAAAGTGCCCTGCGACTTCCATCCCAAAGCGCACAAGAGAAGGTGGGAGCCTCCCTCCGCCTTGAGGCCCGAGTCTGGCTGTCCTCCTCTGGAGGGGAAGGGGTAAGGCTGGCTGCGGACCAGGGGACCTGACTAGACTGACTGTCCTTCAGCAGCTGTGTGACTCTGAGCAAGTTCCTGCCTTCTCTGAGCCTCTGGATTAACATGGCAGAGCACCTGGCACACGGGACTCGCCAAGGGGCCGCTTCATTGTTCCTAGGGCATCCCAGGTCCCATCACAAAGTGCGAATGGCCTGTGTTCAAAGTAACAGTCCCTCCAAGGATCCCAGAGCCAGAGTCGCCTCTGCAACTATGCAATTTATGATGTGGATTTCACAGCAGAGGAAACAGGGGCTCAGTATCACCCAAGGGCGACGACTTGGGAGAGCCCAGATCCTGCCGCCCCAGACCGCCCCTCCTGTTGCACCAGCTGCCGCTGGAGATGACTTCCAGGGCCCTCCTCCTCTGGTTGAGAGAAAACCTTTCGGGCAGATCTTTGGGACCAATTCTTCAGTCCCCTTCGTGATCATTTCGTGTAATGAACTTTACAGGCAGTGTGGGTTGGGGGAACGGGGGATCTTCAGAAGCACTGGTTTCAGCTAGTGCAGGTCATCCTTCCTGAGAAAACGTCTCACCTATCCTGTCACCATCCCACAAACTGGATGAGAAGGATGGACTGGGCCAAGGTCGAGAACCAGGAAGAAAGCAAAGAAGGAACAGAAGATACTGGCCTACACAAAACCCAGGACTCTGCTTCTCCTTTACTCCTGGGCTCGTGGTCAGCTCAAACAAGCCTCATACCGGGCACGTGAGCTTGAGCACGTCACTTCACCTCCCAGAGGCTCCGTGCCCGACCTGTGAAAGGGGAGACCACCTCTGATCAGAGAGCTCTGAAGGGAGTTTGCTGTGATGACGAACACACACAGCGACAAAGCATGGCAGGTAGTCAGCTGTGCAGTTACTACTGTCATTTGCTCCTGGCTTACATAGTTCTAACAAGGGAGTCTTCAGGCTGCCCAGCCCTCAGGTAGAAGGTAAAAGATAAAAGGAGCAGGCAGGGGGCAGACGGACAAACAACGAGGGCCTGGAAAGGTTATAAGGTCTGTGGAAAACATTTTTTAAGTTTTAAAAAGGAGGCTCCCTGGGGCTCTGTGCAAAGGGACCCCACACAAGGATCTCTGGCCACCGTTGGATTCTCCGTCACCAAAAGAAAGAGCCACGTGTTTACTCTCCTTGTGAAAAACTCTAGGATATGTTTTTGTCTGTCTCTGAAAGATGCAAGTTACAAACAAGATGTGAGTTTTGGTTACCTAGAAAACTTCCTTAAACCTACACCTCATTCCCCATCGAGGTGCCCAGAAAGAACCCCAGCAGGCCCCCAGTGCAGGGCCCCTCTAAAGGATCCCCCAGAAGCCCCAAGTACATGCTTTTCAACTAAGCTCTAAGCCTGGTCCTCCCCCAGCCTGCCAGCTACTTAACTTCTCACCCTCCATCTCCTTGCCACGAAATGGAGGGAGGACACAGAGCCACAACTGCGCATCTGCAATTCCGAAGTCCTCAGGAACTCCCCAAGCCAAGGTTCTCACAGTTCACATGGAGGCAAACCCTGCCCTAAACTAACAAGAGACAATTTTTAGTCTTTATTGATCCCACTTAACGTGAGGGTTCAAAGTACAGCCCCACCACACCCAGCTGGGTGGGGGTGGTGGTCTTACATGTAGGAATGGTATCTGTGGCTCTAAAATCTGACCAATTCTGAATCCCCATACCTCCTTCCTTTCCTTCTTCCCAAGGATGGCTCAGCAGCACCTCCAGACTTTTCCCCACCCTCCACTGACAGCCCCTTCTCCAACCTTCCTCGGAGGACCGGGCGTACTCCTCGGGTGTCTGGGACCCTGCACAGCTGGGACAGCCAAGTGTACAGCTCTTCCCGCAACCTACCACCCTGCTCCTCCAACACGACCTCCAGGCTGCCCCCCTCCACACCAGGCGTCAGACGCACTGCACTGTCTGGATTCAGGCGTCTCCCTGCCTCTCCAATTCAGCGGCAGCAATCGAAACCCGCAGGAACGATCAAACAGGAAAGCTGCTTCTTTTCCCTACGAACCTCAGAAGGCAGTACACGATAATGTCTTATATCAGGTCCCGGGCACAGACCAGCCTGGCTTTAAATCTCTGCTCTGCCACTCATCAGCTGTGTGACCTTGGGCAAGCAACTTCCCCTCTCTGAGCCTCAGTTCCTAGACTGTAAAGTGGGGATGATCACCTCTACCTTACACGGTTGTCATGAAAATGACATCAGTTAATGCTGGGAAATGTGAATGCCCTGGGTTCTGCCCGACACCAGGGTGATGGAGGCGGCCCTGAAACAAGGGAACACACCAGGCACGCATTCCGGGCACGGCCAGTCCCATCCCCCACCCGGTGCCCACGCAGGAAATGAGGGACGCACACAGCCCTGCTGCCCCTTTTATCCCCTTCCCCAGATCACTACCAGGACTCTGCGCTCATCAGAGGCTGAACCGGGCCCAGGAACAGAGAGGTTAAGTGACTGTCCAAGGTCACACAGCCAGTTGGACAACGGGAGCGGAAGAAGGGAAGGGTGGTGGGCCTGGGCCTATCCTCCTGGCAGCTCCTGCCAAACCGGCTCCATCCCCACGGGACGCTAGCTGGCCATGGGCACCGGGGCCCACCTCCAAAGACTGGTTTCCCCAAACGCTGGCCGACCACCCCCCACCCCGCCCGGTCGGGTTCTGGGCACCGCGCCCTCGCCCTCCGCCCCCGACGGGAAGCCCCCGGCGCTGGCGCATCGTCTACGCGGGCGCGCCGCAGAGCCGGGCGGGGTCTGCCCGGGGCTCACCGGACTTGGGGTAGGTGACGATCCACACGTCGCTGGGCCGCACCGGGAAGTTGGCGATCTCCTCCATCTTCCCGCGGCAGAAGGGCGGTAGCCGCACGCCATGGAACTCGAAGTACTTGCTCTCGAACTCGCCCGGCGTGCTGGGGGTCTCGGCCTCGCTCTCCGCCATGCCGCCGCCGCCGCCGCCACAGCCCGGCCCCGCAGCCGCGCCGCCCGCTCCCGGCCCGCGCCCCTCACCCGCGCCCTCACCCGCGCCCGCCACCCCCAGCCGCCGCGCGGCGCTCTGCAGGCGTGACGTCACGGCGCCGCCCGGCCCGCGCCCCGCCTCAACCGGCGCTGGCGAAGGCACTCCGTGGCCGTGACGTCACGACGCCGCGGCGCCCAAGCCGGCGTGGAAGCTGCGCTCCGCGGGTATGACGTCATGGCCCCGCCCGACGCGCGCCGGCTGCCCTCCGCAGACCTGCGGTAGTGGGGCCTCCGGGCCCGACCCGCCCCACACCCGGCAGCAGCCACCCACCCGCCCCGAGGGCCGACCAAGACCTCTGTCCGCCGTCCTCCTCCCAGCCCTCCGTCCACATCACCTCCGTCACGCGTACATTCACTAACCTAGTGACTCCGTCATTCAGCAAGCGTTCAACACAGAAATACTCCAGCTAGGAGTGACCTTGAAGATTAATTCATTTATTCAACAAATATTTAGGGAACATCCGATCTGTACCAGACTCTGGGCGAGGTTCCCGACCAGTGAGACTGGCTCCGCTTGGAGCTTACATTTGTGAACAACCGAGATAATTTCAGATCGTAATGGGAGCTGTGAATAAGACGCTTCACAATATCCTGGGCGGAAAGGGGGCTGTTAATTGCAGATTCCCAGGGCCAAGCCGCAGACCTCGGGATATGCAAGGCTCTTGGGATCGTGCCCCGCAAATCTGCATTTAAAACGTACTTCTTATGCAGACCACATTTTGAGAACAACAGGATTCTATAGAGGCTTTAGTACAATCCCTCAACCATTCACTCAAGAAACAGATGCAGGCATACCTCATTTTATTGTGTTTTGCAGATGTTCTGTTTTTTTACAAATTGAACGCTTGTGACAACCCTGCATTGTCAAATGATGGTTAGCAATTTTTAGCAATAAAGTAGTTGTTAATTAAGTCATGTACATTCTTTTTTATAAGAAATTATGCTATTGCACGTTTAATAGACTACAGTACAGTGTAAACATAATTCGTGTGACTAGCTTTATTGCAGTATTCACCCCATTGCAGTGGTCTGGAACCATTCCTGCAATATCTCTGAGGCATGCCTGTATTAAGCACTTACTGTGTGCCTAGGGGAACACAAAGATGAAAATGATAATGTCCTGGCCTAATTCTCTGAGGTTCAGTGTCCCTGGCTTTGAAAAGGGAACAATAATCTCTACCCCTAGGTACTGTAGTTGAGAGGACAGAGAAAACTACACCAGCAACAATCCAGAGCAGAGCAGGTGGACAGGACCTACTTGCCCTCTCTCCTTCGTCCCCTGGACTGAGACACTTGCAGTCTGGCAAGGGAGCCACACACGTGGGCTGAGAGGCGTGGGCCACATGTACACGGTGGATGGAGAGAACAAGGAGAGCATTAACTCACCCGTGCCCCCTGCAGTGGAAGCGCAGAGCCCTAACCACTGGACCGCCAGGGAAGTCCCAAGGATGTCTTTACAAAAATGAAAGAGAAGATTCCAAGCACCAAGACGTTGTTAAGAACAATTAGGTAATGGCGCAAAGACAGGTAGCCGAAGGCTAGAGGAATTGAGTGAATGAATACGCTGATGTTTCAGGTGAGGTTCTCACTACGGAAGAGCAAGGGAGAACCCTTGCTCTTTTTAGATTGGGGTCTAAGGTATTGACATGAATTTATTATTTGAAAAACTATCTATTTCTTATCTTTGCTGAAAAGGCCTTTAGGTTCTGTATTCCAGCAATACTAGGCACAGTCAGTGTCCAAATCTTGGTTTCTAAATACTTCCCACCAAAAGGAACCAGGGGTTCTTGGAGAAAAGACTATTTCCACAGCTGGGCAAGGAAAGTGCAAGATGAGCCTAAAATATCTTTGGGGGCCAAAAAAAAATAAGAAGAAACTGTTAAAAATGATGGGAATAGGTCAAAAGAACACAGGAGCTAGTTTGAAAGATCAAATGAGGAGCACTTTGCACATGTTAGACAAGAATTGGAAACAATTCAAATGTCCATCAACATTAGGCTGGATAAATTGTGATGTATTCATACAATGGAATTCTTACTACATAGTGATTTAAAAAAAGAATTACTGGTATATGCAACAACACAGGTGAATTTCACAGTCAAAATGATGAGCGAAAGAAGCCAAACACAAAAGGCAATATGTTCTATGATTCCATCCATATATAATTCAAGGACAAACAAAACTAATCTACGGTCAGAGGTCAGAAAAGTGTTTAATTTGGGGCAGCGGGAGGGGGTTGACTGGGAATAGACACAAGAGTACCCTCCAGAGTATTGGAAACATTATATCTCGCTCTCAGTGATGGCCACAAGGTGATACATGCATAAGTATAGATGAATATAGATGTGGATATAGATACAGATGCAGACACAGGGTCTGCTTCATGGTCATGCAACCAGGGGAGTCAGAAGGGCCCTGCACTTGGGGTTTAATGCTCTGTGTGTGGTCAGCATCTTAAAATTCTTAATAATTTTATCTTGGAACTTGTGCTTTATAAGTGAAGTCTGATGGTCAATGAGGCATGTGCTGAGGGCTTGGAGCCTTGGCTCATGGGAGGTCCCACCTCCTGCCACCTTCCAAGGTCTTGACTGCCCACTCCTCTGTTCTCTAGTGTCCCAACCCTGTGGCCATGGGGACTTGGGGCCAGCGCCAAGAGGGTCAGGTCTGATGTTGACACCCCATGTCATCTCAGAGTGGGGCATGATAGAAACCATCCCTGTCTTCTCTGTCCTAAACTGACGGCACCCCGGTACATTTGGTGGATGAATCAACAAAGATGAGTCTCTCTCCCACCATCAGTTCAGGTATCCATTCCTCTGGTGGGGATGTTGCAATTCCCTTGGGACATCAGGCCAGCGGGAAGGGGTGATGCCTGGCTTGAGGTCTTCGCTCCCAGCCAGGGCAAGATGCCTCAGCCCCACAGCTGACAGGAGGACATGGACAGCCAATGGGCTGCTCTGGAAGTCATGGGCTGGGTGCCCCAGGCTCCTGTGAAGGTCTGCAGGTACCCCATGAGTACCCCGGTTTTGGAGAGAGTGGCATTAAATAGAAAATTAAAAACACCATGATAGGCTGAGAGATTGTGGAAGAAAGCAAAAAGTTTTATATTTTAGTAATTTTAATGGCATGTTTTAATGCCATTACATTCATGGCTCTACATTTTAATCTTGCACTGGGACCTGCAAATTATGTCCTATATAGTTGTACATGTAAAAAAAGTATTGAGGCGTACACAAGATTTGTGTATGTACTTTGTACCTAAATAACAATTTACTTTGTGTATGCATATCTGTATTTAAGCGAAACAAAAATATTTTTAATGGGTATACGTTAAAATGAATTAGGAAAGGAAGAGTGGGAAAAAAGAACTTCCATACTGAAACTAAGAAAAACAAATGAATGAATGAGGAAAAAAAAAAAAAGGTCTTCTTTTCAGTAAAATGGCAACTAAGAAATATAGAAGGAATGATGGAGTTATAAAATCACCATTTTGCAGTCGTAATAATAATAATAATGAATCAGATAAGTATATCATGTGAAGCGAAAACCATCAATGGGTGAAGAATCGTCGGGGAAAATGTATCTTTCCAATCTCAGTGCATCTACCCACATATTACTTATCAATAACAAAGGAAAAAGGATAACTTTATAGAGAAGAAATCTGGCAGACACCATCTTAACCAAATGATCAAAATTAACATCACCAGTTTGCATGGCAAACTGACACCTGTGCCTCCTGATATGATGTACTGAGAAGGACACAGAATCACTTATGTGGTTTTCCCACCCAAAATTCATATCCTGAATCTAATAATGAGGACAAAATACAAGACCTAAGCCAAGGGACAGTCTGTAAAACAACTGACCAGTACTCTTCAAAAATGTCAAAGTCATGAAAGACAAAAAAAAAAAAAAAGTTGAAAGAACTGTTCTAGATAAAAGGAGAGTAAAAATAATTGACAAGGACATTCCTGGGACAATTTGCAACATATAAATATGGACTCTATATTAGCTGGTAATATTGTATTAATTTTAAATTTCATGAGTTTTAAAGCTGTACTGTGGGTATGTAAAAGAATGTTCTTTTTCTTGGGGGTTACATGCTGAAGTATTTGGGAGTGTATAATTATGTCCGCAAATTGTTTTCAAACGGTTCTGCCAAAAAAAAAAAAAAGGAACAATTATGACACTCTGAGTGCATGTGTATATATACATTGAGAGAGAAGGAAAATGTGGCAGATGCCACAGCTGGTGAATGTAGGTGATGGTATAATTTCATTGTTGTATTAGTTTTCTATTACTGCTGTAATGAATTACCACAAACTGAGTGGCTTAAAACAACACGAATTTATTATCTTACAGTTCTATGTAGGTCATATGTCTAATGCACGTGTCACTATGCTGAAATCAAGGTGTCGGCAAAGCGCCATTCCTTTCTGGAGGCTCTAGGGATGAAGCCAGTTTCTTGCCTTTTCCAGCCGCTAGAGGCCGCCCACTTCCTTGGCTCGTGGTCAGTCCCTTCCTCCATCTTCAAGGCCATAAATGCCGGGTTTAGTCTTTCTCACATCATATTACCCTGATACTGACTCTCCTTCTACCTATACCTCCTCCACTTTTAAGGTCCCTTATAATTATATTAGGTCTACCCAATAAATAATCCAGGATAATCTATTTTAAGGTCAGCTGATCAGCAACCTTAATTCCATCTGCAACCTTAATTCCCTCTGACATATAGCATATTCATAGGTTCTGGGCATTGGGACATGGACATATTTTGGTGGGGGGAGGTTTTATTCTGCCTACCACAGTTGTATTACTTCTTGTACCTTTTCTTTGGGTTTAATTGTTTAAGAATAGAAATCTAAAGAAAAACCTCTGTTAACGTAGAAAACCCTGAGAACTCTACAAAAAAAGCTACTAGAGTGAATAAATGAGTTTAGCAAGCTCATAAGACACAAGGCCAACAAACAAAAATCAATTCTATTTCTACATACTAGCAACAAACAATTGAAAATCGGAATTTTTAAAATACCATTTGCAATAGCATCAAAAAATGTTAAGTGCTTGGGAATAAATCTAAGAAAACGTGCAAGATTTGTATAACAAGAGCTGCAAAACATGGAGGAGATAAATTAAAGAAAACCTAAAGAAATGGAGACATATACCCTGTGCATCAATTGGGAGGCTCAACACTGTTACGATGCCTCTTCCTCTCAAAATTCATGTACAGAGTCTATGCACCCCCAAGCAAAGTCCCAGTGGGCTTTTCTGTAGAAATTAACAAGCTGGTTCTAAAATCTATATGGAAAAGCAAAATAATTAGAATAGTCAAAACTATTTTGAAAAAGAATAGCAAAGTTGGAAGGCTCACACTACCACACTACCTGATTTCAAGACTTACTATAAAGCTATTTACCTTAAAACTATCAATCAAGACAGTGTGGGATTGGCATAAGCATAGACATAAATAAATGGAAGGACGGAGAGCCCAGAAATAGACACACATATATATGATTGATTCATTTTTGACAAAGGTATCCTTAAAGAGCAGGAAACAGAAGCTTCTTATGAGCCAAAACCGTCCACCAAGGCCTGGTCTTCCCCGTGGGTAGTGAACGTCCCTTATCTGGGGGTATTTAAGAGGCTGGATAGTCTTTTGTCCTGCAGAGACTCTTCCTAAGTAATATGGATCTGGAAATTCTCTGCCCTCTGAGATCCCTAAGGCTGCAAAGAGGCAGGGAAGCCGGCGCCGGCCGCTGTCCGCGGTGCTGAAAGCGCCCAGCTCACCATATCCTAACGCCCTCCCAATCTGGCGCTCTGGGTAGCCACAACACCCAGGGGCCCTGGTTGTGCTTTGTTTTACGTTCTATGTTGATGCCTATTTTCCTATTTGTATGTACTATCAAATCTTTAAGGTTACGTTCTCTTTTACTAAGGAAATGTCAAACAAATACAAAATTAAAGAGTATATTATGATGAACTTCTATATCAATGTGTACCCATCACCGACTGTCAACTGATACCAACTCAGGTTTCATCAGCTCTCACCCACCCCTCCCCACTCAGATTATTTTGAAGCAACTCATGTATTATATCACTTCTTTCACAAACATTTTGACACAGATCTCTAAAAGATAAGAACTCTTTGAAAATACATTCCCAATACATTAACACAACTAAAAAGCAATAATTATTTCTTAACATCACCAAATATCCAGCTAGTGTACATTCTCAGATTTATGGGTGGGATGCTAATCTCAGAGGGTTTGAGGTATCTGTGGATGCCTAACGTAGCCAGGATTTAGTGCTGGGGCAGAGGTCACCCACGAGCATCACGTGACCCCAGACACAGACTGGCACATACCAGCCTGCTTGCCACAGGTGACGTTAAGGAAGTCTGAGTCACAGGGTGACTGGCTCAGGCAGGTGGTCATACCCACAGGATGGCCCCTGAGGACACTAGTGCCCAGGGACTACAAGCTCCAACCACATTCCTGCCCAGACAGGTCTAGTTCAAGATCAGAATTTCCACGGAAGAATCTTGAGCATCAATATTTCTACCCAGCATTCTAGTGTGCAGACAGGATGGAACCACAGCCTGACCTGGGCTAGAACTCTAGCTCTACCACTGACTTGCTGTGGGACCTGGGACAAGGCACATCACAACTCTGAGCCTCAGATTCCTTGTCTGTTTAACTTGCTACCCCCAACCTGCCTCTGCACCTGCAGTCCCCACTCCTGGAATGGCTTTCTGCCAATCTAAATTCTAGGCTTCCGCACAGACTCAGTTCAGAAACCTATTCCTCTGTGGCTAATCCCCTCCTGGAATCATCTCTCTTCCCTCTGACCACAGTGGTATTAACTGTCTATGTTATGGGCTCAGAGCAGAGCTGGAGGCCCCTTAGAAGCCAACTAGTGGTTTTAAAGACAAAGAAATGAGGAATTGATCGAGGAAAGAACTCGCCCAGCATCGTAGAGCAGGTGCACAATGAAGCTGTGATGCTCCAGGGATCTTTCTGCTATCTGGAGCGCCCTTGGACATTTCCAGCTCTACCACTTACCAATGCCTCTCTGTGCCTCGGTTTCCTCACCCATAAAATGGGGGAGAATAATGCTTACCTCCCAGAGTTGCTGTGAGAATTAACTGAGATGATTGGCTTTGAAAACTGTAAGTGGTGTGCACGTGTGAGGGTTAGATTCCCTATTACCTCCACAGATATAGTAATAGAGGCATGTGAGCTCCTCGGGGCAGAGATCTGCCTCAGGCATCAGGACACACACAGCAGACAACTGGCATTCAGAAAGCCAGGGCGGGGGGCTTGCAGCCAGCCCAGAAACGTGGCTCAAGAATGGAGCCACACGGCTCTACCAGGCCCCAGGGCCCTGAGAGGTCCTTGGCTGGGACCCCAGGAGAAAGAGGAGGGTGGTGGCCCCATGACTTTAGCACACATGATGGGACACCGTGGTGCAGGGTCCGGGAGGGCTCTGACATCATAAAGGTCCTGGCCCCCATCTCAGCTCCCCTGACTTTTGTCTGGACTCTCCCCCACCCAGGGTCAGTATGAGGCACCAAGGGGGCCCAGAGGTCCTCCTAGTCGGATGCCTAACACAAAGCAGAAGTGTAGCTAATGCACTGTCACTCCCTGCTCTCCCTTTCTGAGCAGCAATCCCTACCATATGATGTAGTCTGCAAGGAGCGTTTAATTTTCTCAAGTAAATATTCCATGAGGTATATGCTGTTGTGTCCATTTTATACAGGGGGAAACTGAGGCTCTGACAGGTAAGGGGATTTCCCTAGGTCACTTCAATGCTAAGTTGCAGAGATGGGACTCAAACCTGAGTCGACCTGAATTCAGAACCCAGGATCCCTCCTCTGCTCTGTAACACCTCAGGGCTGTGTCAGGAGGCCGTAAAGGTAACCCATCAGGGACCTCTGACCTGGATCAGCTCCTAGGCTGTCTGCTTTGTCAGCTGAACCATCTTTAGGCTAAAGGAAGAGCAAAGCACTGTTGGTGGATGGTGGCTCGGTGAAATCCACAGGGGTTGCTCAAACCAAGCTCATTCATTCTGAGGCCACATCAATAGGGTGCAGTGACCAGGAGGTGGGAGGTGAAAGGCAATTCAGGCCCGGCACTGGTCATATCATATTGAGGGCAGGGCTGGACCCCATGTGCCTAGAGGGACTTGGACAAGCAAGGGGCTGGAGCCTACTGAGCAGACTGCCTGGGTTGGGGATGTCCCTGAGGAGTGGTTGTAAGGCATGGGCTGTTCTCCATGGGGAAGAGCAGCCTCAGAGGGACCAGGTCACCACCTTTCCATCCCTGCCAGGCTGCCCCCAGGCAGAGGGTGCAGGCAGGGTCCATGGGCTCAAGAGTGCAAAGCTGGGATCAATGGGCGAAAGCCACATGAGACAACGTCTAAGAGCGAAATAAAAGAGAAAGCAGGAAAGTACTTATGAACTGTGAAGTACCATGAGCGATGCTTGTGAAAAGTCTCTGCAATTTTCAAGCTGAGAATAGATGACCTTGACACATGAGCCACAAATAATAAAGACCAAAGAGAAGTTCTCAGAGTATTATAAGCAACTGAGATATTCAGCCAAGTAAGCCAGGAACATTTAACAACATGCAGCCGAGTGAAGGAGGATGATGGAGAGGAAGGTGGGATTCTCTCTCCCCATCTAAGACACAAAACAAAGCAATGGGGACAAAGGTGGCCCCAGGGCAAGCCCCAAAGAACTGACGAGAGAGGGGGTAATGAGGGGAGGCCTGATGCCCATGGGAATAGAGGCCTGTGTCCTTGATGGGGACAAAGGACAAGGGAGCAAGGATATACTCAGAGGCCTCCTGAGTCTCTAAATCCTTAATCTGGAGACCCACGTGGCCAGGCCTCCCTCTCCATTGGCAGAGGAAATCCCAAGCCCAGAACGTGGGAGTGGGGACAAAGCACACCAGCCCCGGTCAGAGAGCACCACCAGGGCCCGGAGATTACCTGACTCAAGGGAGGACAGCCCCCTTCCTGCTGCAGGGGTTCGTATCTGTGCCTGTCCCCATGCAGCTGACAGCAGGAGGGGGAAAAGGCCAGCTCAGGCACCTCGGCTCGTGCAGACAGGTTGGGAGCTGGAGACCCTCCTGCAGGTCCTCACTCTCCGTCCCTCTCCTCTCTCCCTCTCACCTCCACCCCCACCCCCAGGCCCTCCTGGATGCCACTCACTCTTCACTCACCTTCTTGTTTCTCTGCTCTCGACCCTCCAATGACTGCCCAATCCAAACCCCTTATCACGGCGACGGTGCCCTCCATGCCCCACCCACAGTGCACCCCATCACTCTCATGGTCCAGCCACACTGGCTGCTCGGTTTCTTGAACAGACCAACTTCATTCTCAACCCAGGGCCTTGGCCCTCGCTGTTCCCTCTGCTCGTAAAGCTTTTCCCCAGCTCTCACTTCTCATCTCAGGTCTCACCTCAAATACCACCTCCTCCAAGAAGCCTTCCCAGACCACCTGGTCCCATGTTGCTCCTCCTAAAAACCTCCCCACCATCATTCTCAGCCTCCTGTCTCCTCACAGCACTGCCGCTCCTAGGGATGATCTTATTTTCCCATTTTCCCATTTGCTCTTTAGCATCTGCTCTTGCACCCAAACCAGAATGTAAGTTTTGTTTACAGCTGTGTCCCCAGAGCCTATAACTCATTAAGTGTAAGTCAAGTGCATGGATGAATATGTCTTTTGCTCACATATTTACCCCTTTGCTCCTTTTTCTCTCACACCCGCCTGCCTTTCTCCGCCCTCCCCACCCCTCCTCGGGCTGAACGTCTCTACAGAGCCTGGCCAGGGGCGCAGTGTGGGCTCTGCTCTGAGGACAGGAACAGCAGCCACTCCTAGGAGAGGCCCAAGGCGTGTGGTGCCCCAGCATCCTCTGTGCCCGAGAGGGGGAGGGGGCGGGGCGGGGCTGGAGGCACTTCTGCCCCCTAGCCCTCCCTGAGGAACAAGGGGCGGGGAGCGCCGTGTGGTGGCATCCTGGGGCCTTTGAAACCCTAGCAGAAGCACATGCAGCTGGGATTCTGGGAAGATTTTAATCCCTCTCTCTCCTCCCGCCCTCTCGTCTCCGGTCAGGGGTTCCCTGCCGATGGACCCAGAGGAAGTCAGAGGTCAAGGTTTCTAGAGTGACGTAGACCATGGGTCACTCCCGAGGGCTGGTGCAGGACAGAGAAAGGATGTGAGGGGAGGCACACCCCACCCCATCATTGCAACTTGCTCCCCAATCTGATATGAGCATGTGGCATTTTTCCATCTTCTGTGAAGTGCCCTGCAAGCAGCTCTACAGCGGCACCCAAAGCCCTCTTCTCAGGAGATTCTGCCCCCAGCGCCCCCATATGGAAATTCCAGAACCAAGATGTGTGTCTCACCTCCCGCCTTCCTTTCTCGCACTGATGACACAGACGCAGGGTGACCTGGGCACATGGTGACCAGGGGTGGACTGAGGCTGCACCTTGCCCAGAAAAGAAGTACCTGGGGCCCCTGGAGCGGGGGCTACAGAAGGACTCGGGGGCCCTCTTCCAGCCCTTGGAGGCCACCTGCCCACAAGGCCTGGGACGAGAGTCTCTGTCCTCTCGGTCCTCCATGTGGCTGACAATTCCAGTGCCCACCCTGGGCTAGGGGCTGGGCTCTGAGCTCAGGAGATGGGTCAGGACTCACGGACTCGGGGCAGATGTAGGCACAGGACCAGGGCCACGATGGAATTCAGGAGAGGCCAGTCACTCGGCTGGTCCAACTTGGTCCCCTCAGGCCTGATGGGCGGGTCTGGGCTCCTTGGCCAGGTCCTTGGGAGGAGCAGCCTCAGGCTGGAGGGGGCTGGTGACCAGTAGCTGCAGAGGAAGAGGAAGTCGGCGAATGTGGTTTTCAGAGCTTGGGGTTGGGTGAAGCCTGGATCTTTCTTCTCCCAGGCCTTGCAATAAACCCTTTTTCTGGCTGAGTGGGGATTGCAGAAAGGTTCCAGGGTGCCACTCCCTGGGAGCGCTGCACTGATTTCCACTGGGTGTGGGAGGACGGCCGGGGTCTCCAGCCAGAAGGGAGGGCAGGTCGGGGAGAGGCGGGCAGCCCCAACCCAGACCCCACACAGGGCCCGTGGAGATGTCTGGAAGGATGGCAGAAGGACCGGTGGGGACCTGGCAGAGCAGGGAGATCCACTCGTCCTCCGTGAGCTCAGGCCGTCTCTGTGAAGCAGGCAGAGTGACTCCCCCCAGACTGACCGATGCGATGGGTCAGCTGCTGCATCTAGCCCATCACAGGTCTGGCCCACAGCAGGGACCAAACACGTGTGCTGGGGGCTGTGTGGATGGATGGACAGGGAAACGGATGGTGTGACTGCCTGTCCAGGGTCCGGGGAAACAGCTGGCGCCTTCCCTTCCCACTCCTGTTCTGCCCCGGTCTGCCCGTCTCACCTGCCCGGCCCGAGGAGCTGGTCCTTCGTCCTGGAATAGACTTTGAGGACCAAGTTCCTCAGCAAGCCCCGCATCCACCGCAGGTCGGCCGGCATGTTGGGCAGCCACGCCACCACCCTGGAGGGAGAGGCGGCCACAGCTTCGTCACCCGGCCAAGCCCAAGCGAGCAGCCCCACCAAGCCTACCCTCCCCACGGGTCCAGAGCAGAGCCGGGGGGCCCTGCAACGAGGCGCCAGGGCTAAAGGAAAGGAAAGGGAGTGTTGGCTCCACCGCAGAGCAGGTTGGACACACAGGCACCTGCAGAGGCCTGAGGGGGTGGGGACTGATCCCCCATGGATTCTGAACTTGGTGGAGGCCACTGGGCCCTTTGGGTCATCAACTCCACAGGGCACAGGTGGGAAGCCCAGGGGTGGAAAGGGCGGGGCTTTGGGGTCAGGCTGGCTTGGGGTGCAGCCCGCTCCCCCGTTCATCAGCTGTGTGACCTGGGTGGGTCAGCGAACCTCTCTGGGCCTCGGTTTCTCACAGCCAAGTGAGGATCGTTACCTCACCTCCTCTGTGTTTCTGTCCCTTCCTCTCTCTCCTCCCCAGACCAGCCCCTGCCCTCCATCCTCCACGCCCCTTCATCCACTACCCTCTCGGCAGCCAGCAACTTCCTAGACACACATCTGACCTTGGTCCTCTCTTGCTCAGCGCCCTCCCATGGCTGCCGTGGCCACTCATGACCAGCAGAGGGCAGCATCATCCAGCTGTGGCTGAGGGGATCCCTGGCCAGGCACCGTCTCAGACTTACTGGACACTGCAGGGCCTCCCCTCCCAATGTACTGCCCTTCAAGGGGCCTCTAAACCAGGGCCTCAAACTGGGCAGTCAGTCCACAGGGTGTAGTGTCACAGTGGACTGTCCCCTCATTTGTTCTGGACCTTCTGCCTCTATTATTGCAGCCTACACATTGAGATTGTAGGTTACAGAAAATACCAAATATGAATTTCCCTGCGGTCTGGGCGGGCCTCCCCATCAATGCTCATAAATTGATTTTTTTTTAACTGCAAAGGCTAGCACTTGCATTTATCCTTTTTTATTTCAACCTGTGGTTTCAGTCTAGAAGCTCTCAGCATAAGAAAAATTCATGTCAGCAGAAAGCTGTCTCCCAGGTTTGGGTCACCAGCAATTTAGACAGCAGGGATGACCTAGTCATTAACTCAGCATGGAGCAGGACAGAGACTTGTGGCTCACTGTCATAGACCTTCTTGTAGGGAATAGAGAAGTTTTACAAATACAGGTCTCTCCATGACACTTTCCTGCCCAAACCCTTCACTGCCTTCATGCAACCATCAGGATAAAGACCACACCCCTCACCTGGCTACAGACTCCTGCCTATTCAGCCCTTGCCAGCCTCCTCAGCCCCACCTTGTACACACTCCACATTTTGGCCCCAGCCACAGCAGCCCCCCTTTCTGTTCCTCAGATGAGCCTTACTCCCTTCTGCCTTCTGCCCCAGGACCTTTGCACATGCCCTTTCATCCGTCTGGAACACTTTTCCCTTCCTTCTTTGCCTAGAGGACTCTTACTCATCCTTCAGATGATAGCTCAAAAGATATCTCCCCTAGGTAACCTTTCCTGGCCAGATAGTCCCTCTTGTGAACTGTCCCAGTTCACAGCCAGTGTAGACCTCTCCTAGGAATCCACAGCCAGGGTAGACCTCTCTAGGTATCCCTAGGCACAGCTGGAGTGCATAGGTGAATGTGTGATGATCGGTGGGCTGTGAGCTCCACAAGGCCAGGGACTGGGTCTGAGTCAGTGCTGCCTCCCAGCCCCCAGTCCAGACTTGGCCCTTGGTAAACCCTCAATAGCTATTGATGGAATGAACGAACAAACAATGCAGAGTGATCCATTAACCAGCAGAGTTAGAACCGTTAGTGAGGGCCTAACTACAGCCAATCTGCCCTGCAAAGGCCTCGTTTTGTAGAAAAGGAATCTGAGGCCCAGAGAGGTCAAGATACCTGGCCCAGGCCACACAGTTAATCTGAGGCAGACCAGCCCCTAGAGTTATCCTCAGAAACATCACATTTTCTCTGAGGCTCTGACAGGTGCAACAGTGGGCCAAAGATCCTAGAGGCAGGAGGGGCCAGGCACTGACCGGGCAGCCCTGTTTCCCATGGACTGATGGGTCACAGCTGCTACCCCGCCTCCCCATCAGTCCTGTCTTGCAGGGGTGACCACCAGACTCCTGGGGTCATGCAGCCAACAGCAGGCAGCGTCGGGACGCCAGCCGGGCTCTGCCTCCGCAGTGTTCTGGCCGCCCTTCCTGCCATGGGCACTGGTCTCAACAAGCCAGGCCCTTCCCAGGACCCCTGGCCGGGCCTCACCTTCTGCTCCGGAAGTAGACATACTCAAAGGGCCGTGTGCAAGGTACGTTAGCGTCCACCCAGGGCCCGCCTGGCAGAAGGAAGCCCACGTGCGGGAGTCCCTCAGACAGGCTTTCTTCAGCGCTACAGGAGAGGCCGTGGTGGCCCACCCCTCCCCCCAGCCACCCCCTCAAGGTCACCCTTAGGGAAGATAGCCCGAGCCCCTCTCTACCTCGCACAGGCCATGAAGGACACCCCACCCTCAGCCGGTCTGCAGAGGAAGCAGCTGCATTTATGGAACCCCTACCGGGCTCCCTTGTTATTTTTGAAATGACAGAGTGCGCCCCTTTCACAGATGAGCAGACTGAAGCTCAGAGTGGAGAAGTGACTCGCCCAAGCCCATTGCTGGGAAGTGGCAGGGCCAGGATGGACCCAAGGCCTGTCAGGCTCCCCACGCTGCTTCCATCTCTCCTGCCCCTCTGGAAAGTCTGCTGTGGCCCCCAGGGTGGGACAAGTGTCCTCCCATACTTCCCTGGCTAACAGCAACACATCAGCGGTATTAATAACAAGCAGCTGTGACCACGTGACCACTTCCCGAGCCCCCAGCCCCTTAACGGACCAGAGTGGAAGGGCCCGGCATCCCGGCCGGGGCAGAGCCGGAGCCCGAATCCCGGCCTCCAGACCACGGCTCGGCCACGCACACACCACCAGCCTCGACTCAGGGTTCACGAACAACAGTCCCAGGACCCGGCACCCCGTTACCTGCCATGTGGCCTAGGACGAGTCCCTTCCTGTTCCTGAGCCTAGGTCACCTCCTCTGAAAAATGGGAACACGGGCAGGACCTACCTCCCTGGGGAAGGGGAGGATCAAGGGATGTGTGTAAGGGCGGGGCCTCCGGGGTCGGTCTCGGGCCCCATCTGAGAGGCTCTCTGGTGCCCCCATGTGGCTGCAGAGACACTGCCACAGTCCCAGAGCCCCAAGCTTGGGCCTCAGGGGCTCAGCGCAGATCCAGGCCCCCTTCTGCGTGCCCCGTGCGGTGTCCTGCGCAGAAAGAGGTGCCCTCCTTATCCCCTTGCCCACCCCCTTGTTCCTGCTCTGGCCTCGACCACCATCATCTCTCCACCCAGCCTCCCACCGTGTCAGCCTGTCCCCTCCTGGCTAAGTACAGCAAACACTAGACCCAGAGTTCAGAGCAGTAGCGAACTCTGCAAAGGAGGGGTCGCCCCCCACCCCGGGGGCTCTCCATCTCTCTCCTCCTGCAGCTTTCAAGGCCGCCTGCCCCACCCTCCCAGCCTCCCCAGGCTCATCTCTGCTACCCCACCCCTCCCTCAGCCACAGGGGCCTCCAACTCTCCCCCACCAAACCCAGGACATTTGCACCTGCTGTGCCCGCTACCTGGATGCTCACCTTCCCCCTCTTTTGCTTGGCCAACTCCTCCTTTCAAGTCTCACTTAGATGCCACTCAAACTCCCACTCCCACCACCATTACATGTGCCTATCCTTTCCTGTTGAGGCAATTGTGACCTTTAGGTCACGGAGCAAGAGAGCTGACTAAATGGTTTGTTAGCTGTGTGGCCTTGGGCAAGTCACTTAAGCTCTCTGTGCTATGGTTTCCTCAACTGTCCAATGGGGACAATTCAGTACCATCCTCAGAGAATTATTGGGGGGGGGGATGAAATGAGTCCATCTCCATCTGGAGAGTCCAGAACCTTCTGTGTGTGCCTCTCCTCTGTCCCTCAGCACCTCTTGCCCTTCCCTGGGCAGTGGGCAAAGACCTGGTTTTCTCAGACACAGGCATGTGCTCGAATCCCCCAATTGCAGGTTCTCAGACCTTGGTGAGCCCCTTCCCCTCTCTGAGCTTCGGTTTCCTCATCGGTGAAATGGGCTAAGGAAAACGGGCCCCCAGTTGTGGTGAGGAGTGAAGGGGGCAACATGAAAGGAGCCCCAGCACCACGCCTAGCACTTAGATTGTCGATAAATGAGTCCTGTCCTCTTTCAGACCATGAGCACCTTCAGGGCAGGGTCCCTGGCCCTGGGCCCCTGCGTGCAGGGCACCTGGTAGGTGAGCAAGTATAGGACGGGAGGGGCAGTAGCAGCCTCCAGCTCTGGGGAGAGCTGCTCAAAGACGAGCACATCCCTGACCGGCACATTGGGCACTGGCCTCTGTCACAGTCAGCATCCCGGGTCCCATCAGTTGGGGCTGGGGGCTCCTTAGATACCAACGTCCACAGCACTGGCTCCTTGATGAGTCCTGGATCGGGGAGAGGAAGGATACAACAGGTCAGCACATCTGGAGCCTCCCGGTGACAGTGACCTCCCCAGCTCTGGGGACCCGGTTGCCACAGGAGGGATGGACCCGTGGCTTGTCCTGAATGACTTCGTCCTGTGCTCCCCGGCCCTGCCCTGCCCCCTGATTCCTACGCACCTGCTAGTGGTTAACAGACCCCAGGCCCTGAAGACTCAGCCCAAGGTTCAGATCCTGTGGTCACCACCTGCTATAGCTCTGTGACCTAACAGCTCCATGCTTGGTTTCCCTCCCTGGGAAAGGGGGAAATTAAGACCTGCTGCATACGGCTGTTCCGAGAATTAGATGTGATAAATATAGAAAGCTCAAGCCCAGGTCTGGAATTAAATGTGATAAATATGTAAAGCTCAAGCCCAGGTCTGGGCACATATTATGTGCTCAGCAAATGCTTCCAGCTGCTGTGTGTTTGGGGCTGTAGAGTAGGGGTCAGGGCAAGGGTTCTGGAGCCAGACGGCCTGAGTTCAAATCTCAGTTCTTCCACTTTGAAGAGCATTGCCCTGTGGGATGACATCCAAGCTCTCCAGCTAAGAAAACCTCTCTGGCCCACCCAGTGCTCTGTCACTCACACACACACACACACACACACACACACACACACACACACACACAGGCTCTCCTGCAGCCCCACTGAGGTATGTGCCCTCAAGGTACCAAGCTCTGTTCCTTTGCGCTTGCCCTTCTTCCCTCTGCCTAGAGTGCCCTCTTCCTTTCCATCCTCAATCTCTCTATAGTCTTCATCACTAGTTAAAACCCAGCTTATATATCACCACCTCCAGGAAGCCCTCCTTGCCCACCTAACCCATTGGGCTGGGTTAGGTGCCCCCGCTGGGCTCTCACGGCCCTGAGCATCCCTCCATCACCCTGGGGAAATGCTCTCTCTGGATCTGTCTCCCTCGCACCAGGTGGTGGGCAGCTTGAGAGTAGGACACACGTGTGACTCCTCTCTGTGTCCCCAGCTCAGGCCAAACATAGAGCAGACGCCAAGGAAGAGAATGAGTGAGCCGAGGTCGCTAAAAACTCAAACAGCTGAAACACGGGATTCACCTGGCACTCATGTGGGGGGCGATCCCCAGCTACTGTGGAGGCTGCCACCTACCGCGTCTCTCCAGGAACCTCAGGGCGTCCAGGTAGCCTTGTCTGCAGTTGTCGGCCACTCCCTGCCAACACACAGGTCAGGGTGGGATGGGGAAGGCCTGGACCTGCCCCTCGAGTTGGTGGTCACAGGCCAGAGACTCATCTTCAACTGCAAGTGATCCCAGGGCAGCCTATGCTTCCCAAGAGACCCCTCAGCAGGGCTCAAGGACCCTGAGGGTCCCTGCCCAGCACTGGGCAGAGAGGGTCCCAGGACCTCAGGTGGAGCAGATCTGCTTGAGTGGCCTTCTTCCCCGCAGCCTCGTTCACTTTCTGGCTCTGAGACTCCCTGGCTGCGGGCTCTTGCTCCAGACGCTACTCTCTGGCCTCAGTTCCATCTCCTGAGAAATAGGCCTAGCCAGAGATTCCTGGTTCCCTGAAGATCAGTACATGGTGGTTCCCTTTGCCCTTTGATGCTCACTGCCAGAACTGCCAGGACCAGCCTGAGATGGCAGAGGGGTGCCAGGGCCCAGCCCTGTGTGTCTCAGACAGAGCCCCACTCGTGGGGGAAAAGTACCCGCAGGTCCAGGAAGGAGCTCTGCCTTCCCTTTCTGTGTGACCTCCAGACGTCCACACTGTCTTTCTGAGAGCCTTGCCTTCCTTGTCTATAAAATAGGGCTGAGATTTTCTGTCCACCCCATGGGCGCAGGGAGGATCAGCTTAAATGAACAGGACCTTGTTTCATAAATTACAAAATACTGCAGGACCATAAGAGGTGTGAAGGAATAGGGGAGGGCCAGGATGTGATTGGGGTGGAGGAACGTGTGATGACGGTAAACTGTTGGCAAGAAATACTTCCAGAAATACCAAGGGGCAAAAAGCAGGAAATGTGGGTCTACTGTCCATCGTTTTCTGTGCTTGTGCCTTGCCACCATACAGAAGGTCAATTTGGCCACTGACTAGGGCAGCATTTAAGAGCGTGGGTCTGAGCTAGCTGAGGATTTGAAGCCTGGCTCTGCTGCTTCCAGGCTATGTGACTTTGAAGAAGTTGCTCCCCCAAGAAACTGAGGTGACAACAGTACCTTGTCACAGAGCCTGACCCAGAAGAGCATCAGCAGAGGCCTGGCTTAAACCGAAGTTCAGCAGAGTTGGCCTTGGTGCACTGCCTTGAAGTGGGGGACGAGTAAGGATGCAGCTGGAGCCCAGGCTGAGTTCAAGGGCTTGGCTGTGAGACTCAGGACATGTGTCCTGACTGCCCTGAGGCTGTGGGGAGGGCTCAGGGGCACAGAGTCTGACTCAAGCGGGCACTAGATCATAGCCAAACCTCTAACACCTTCAAGGCCGTTCACGGGGTCCCGACCTACCTCGGGGCTGGAGGTGACCCCCAGGAAGAAGTTCTTGGTGCAGGTGTGGAAGGTGGCATTGAAGGCGTTCAGCTCATGCATGCTGGCCAAGCTGCTCTGGGGGCAGATGTCCACTGTCCCGTGGAAGGGAGACACGGTGATGGTGGAGGGGGAGTCCACAAAGGGCAAGTTGTTGCTCAGAGCGCCGTCGATGTAGCGCTGCAATTCAGGCGGCCGTGTTGCCCTCAGGGTGCCCTCTGCCCACTCGGCTACGAAGCCACCCCAGGAAACAGGCTGCAGCCAGTCACCTCTAGCTGCCCCAAACCACTAGGTGGACCCCAGTCCAGGATGCTCTGAGCACCCCGGGAGCAGTGGGGGGAGGGGCCCTGGTACACAGTAAGCCTTCCAGGAGCACTGTTTTCTCCACCCACACACCTCTCAGCAGTAGGGACCCGGGTGGCCCAGAGCACAAGGCAGGGCCCGGTCATTGAGCCCCCGAAGCGCACTTACCTCCCCTCTGAACTCGGGGGGAATCATCCCACAGTAGAAAGGGAAGGATAAGGTGCAGACCAAGGCCTGGGGAAAAAAGTCAGTGGCAACACAATTGTTCAGAACCTGCCCTGGGCGTGGTGTCTAACCCGAGAGCAGCCTGCGCCGGTGGGTATCAGGAGTGCTGTGTCCAGGGAGGGGGGCTGAGGGCCAGGGAGGCGTCGCCACATCCCAGCCAAATTCTCAAAGTTAAGAAGGGATCTGAGGGACTTCCCTGGCTGTCCAGTGGTTAGAGCTCCACACGTCCACTGCTGGGGGCACAGGTTCGATCCCTGGTGGGGGAAGGAAGATCTCGGAAGCCGTGAGGCACAGCAAAAAAAAAAAAAGGGGGATTTGAACACAGGTTCATCTTGACACCCTCCCTCCTCTTCCTACTGACAGGACCCTTGCTGACTCAGGACTGCTACAGAAACCTTTCCCCCAAGGACAGACAGGCATCAAGTACCATTTCTCCTTCAACCAACATCTAGGAATTCCCCACCGAGAATCTAGTTATGTCTCCCAAAGTGCGTTCCCTGGACACTGGTCCTACCACGGGTACCTCAAACAAGAAATCCTGATTCTCTCCCCACTTGGAAAACATTGTCTACTCTTCCCAGTAGAGGCTCTGACAAGTCCTGCAGTGAAAAAGATGCTTAACAGAGACCCTGACGCTAGTGACTAGTGATGTTTGGGGCTGGAGAATTCTCTGTTGGGGGAAGGGCCGCTGTCCTGTGCATTGCAGGATGTTTAGCAACCATCCCTGGTCTGTATCCTCTAGGTGCCAGTACTTTGTGCCCATGTGCACATCCTGGGGATGGGCCAGGATCTTCCAGGAGCATTTCACCCAGGACCCAAGACCCAGATTTGACAAGTGGATGCCAGCCTACTTGGGTTCTGGAGTGGACTCTGCCACTGAGGCTTGGGACAAGTCACTGCCTCTCTCTGGGCCTCAGTTTCCCCACCTGTAAGTCGGGGAAATTGAGCTACATCATAGACCTCAACCTTTTCAAGAATGAGGGTCTCACTTCACACACACACCTGGGGAGTCGCCTGGCAATTGTCGTTTTAGCATCCACTGATGGAGAAAATACCGAACGACCAAGAGCTGCTGTGAATTCAGCAACACTTGGGTAAAGGTGAGCAGTGTATTGGTCACAACAAATACTGGAAAATGCTTGTCCCTGTGTGTCCAAAGCGATCTGTTTACCTCCATCACAGGCTTGCATGGTGTGGACCCAGGTCTGGGGCCTCCACCAGTTCCCTTCCATGTGCCCAATGCCCAGCATGGAGCCTGGGCACAGCAGGTCCTGACTAAGTCCAGAGGCAACAGGGCCGTGGGCCTGGGGGGCAGGCATAGGGACAAGAGAGTCCACCCAAGTCCCACTTTAAGAAGTCCAGGAGAATGATTTGCACAGAGTATTTATAAAAAGACTTCAGACGACCAGCTCTGAGGCTTTGCCTGTAAGACATTGGAGTCCGAGCTATTCCAGACAAATGGGACTTGAGGGGCCGGCAGCGCTGTCCAAAAGCCCCCGCTGCTCGGTGTGTGCAGGGCGGAGGGACAGACAGAGACCAGCAGGGGCCCATGGAGAAGCGGGCAGGGGCTGGGATGGCTCTCCAGGCCTCCTTCAGGACACAGGGTCCAACCTCCTTATTTGTCCTCAGGAGACCAAGGGTGGAAGGTCCCCCCTCGGGTGCCTTTCCAGGGCCAGGCACTGAGCAAAGTCTTTTCCCATGCAGCCCCCAATCCTATGAGGCAGGATTATTATCCCTTTTCACAGATGAAGGGACTGGAGCCCAGAGGTGCCAGGGGGCTTGCCCAAGTAACACAGCCAGTTAGGGCCAAGCTGGGCCAGGGGGCTGGGCCTCCAGGCCTGGGCTGCCCCCAAAATGCTGCCCTAATCCTGCAAGGGAAGAGGGGACCAACTCTTCACAGCATCACCAAGACTCGGCCCCCAAAAGGGGGGAAACCAGCCCTGGGGGTGACCCTGCTAACAGGTCAGCCTCAGGGGGCCCGGGACTGTCCGGTGAGCAGGGCAGGTCCCCACATGACAGCCCTGGGACGGGGAGGACTTCTGAGTGCGGTGACCCAGAGCTTCAGCCTGCACTCCCACCCCCAACCAAGCCCACTCTTAGGGTGCCAGGTGCCACTGCTTCTCGTCACATAGCTGGGGCGCTGACCACACTTCCATACCCCAGCCCCAGCCTTGAGGAGGGGCCAGGAGCAGCTACCTGACCCTGCCCCCCACCCAAGATGGAACAAAGGGGACTCCTGGCCCGGGGAACTCCCCTGAGACGAGAGCTGGGGCTCTGAGTGGACAGTAACACCCATTTGATAGATCTAAGCACCAAAGCCAACCTTCCTTCCTTCCTTTATTTCTTGTGCCCCACCTCCATCCAAAAAGACTGTATGGGGGAATTCCCTAGTGGGCCAGTGGTTAAGACTCTGAGCTCTCACTGCCAAGGTCCCGGGTTCAATCCCTGGTCCAGGAACTAAGATCCCACAAGCCACATAGCGTGGCCGGGAAAAAAAAAAAAACAAAAAAAAACGACTTATGAGGACTTGTAAAATATACCCACGATGTGATTTTTTTTTTTTTTGATGAAAGAAATGGGGACAAGGGCAAGTCCTGGAGGTGAAATTGAGGTTGATGATGAGATACAGCAGCAGACGGGGTGTCTGAGCTTCATCCTGAGAGAGCAGGAGGGTGTTTTAGATGGAATCTTGAAGGCAAAACCCAGAAATGTGAACACGGAGTGGCTGCAGTCTTGGGGTCTCTTGGGGAAGCCTAGGCTGGCCCAGACCCAGCACCCTTTTCCCTGCACCCTGCCCTTCCCTCACTGTGCTCACCCCCGAAAGGGAACCAGTCAGGGAAGGCTGCCTGGAGAAGGGGTTAGCGCAGGGCCTTGAAGGGAGGGAGGATGGTGGGAGGCAGAGATTCAAGAGGGACTTTCTAGAGCGAAGGCACAGAGGTGGGAAAGCATAAGGTGTGTCCGGGACTCAGTGAGGGGCCCTTGGGATGGACCAGAGGCATGGAGGGCAGTGATTCCAGATGAGGCTACTGAGGTCAGTGGGGCTTTAGTGGGGAGGACAAGAGTGCACAGGGGTCTGGGCAGAGAGCATGGGTGTCAGCAGCGGGGCCCAGGCTGTGTCAGAACAGATGACAGTCGGGCCCCCCTCGCACAGGTCTGCCCTCTGGGACCCAAGGCCCAAGGCTCCAGGAAGGTGTCCGCGGCAGGTGATGGCCAGGCTCAGCTTCCTGGGCTCCCCCTCTGGCTCCAGCCTCCCTCACCCTGAGCGGAATGCGGGCGGGTCGGGGTGGAAGGCCGGGCTCAGCAGGGCTGCGCGTGCACTGCCCCCCTGGGAGCTTGTTTCTGCATCTGTGGAAAGGGAATAGCAATGCTGCCTCCAACTGGCCAGTGCCTGTTTATGAAAGATGGTGAGGTCACCGTCACCACCACCCCCTCCCTGTGGTGGGACGCACCACGGGGAGCTTGGCTTAGGAGGCCTCAGGGATGCAGGAGGAAGAAGGGCCGGGACAGAGCCCTTCAGTCTCACCAGCCGTCAAGGCCAATGGCAACGTGCTTGTAAGGAGAGGTGTGGCTGAAGCAGGGCCACCTCTGTGCGCCGGCGGGACAGCAGGGGTGGGGCGGGCAGAGCCCGTTGGTGGGCAGCACAGGCCATAGAGCAGGCGACTGAGAGCACGTGTCTCTGTGCCCTGCCAGGTGCCTGGTCCCACGCAGAAGGGCGCCCACAAGACCCTGCTGAATAGACTCCAGGATGGGCCAGCCGGGGTCAAGCGCCTGTTTCCAGCACAGGACCAGGCAAAGTGAGACCCCTACAGAGAGGCATGTCCTTCTCCTGGCCCCAGGTCAGCACCCAGTCCTCTCCCCACATCTCTCCCTGGAGGAGACAGCCCTCGCCCAGCCCACCCCCAGCTCCTGACACACCCACCCCGTCCCTCTTGGAGCTGCACCTCCAGCCTGGAATTTTCGATGACCTACAGCAACCTCCGTCCGCCACCTCTCCACTCCCTCTCATCCTCTCCCAGTGCCAGAAATGGAGCATCACTGAGCCTCCCGCACTGTCTCGCTGCAGTCTCCTCAATCATCTCACCTCTTCCCTCCTTCCCTGGGACCCAGCAGGCAGGGGCCTCATCACCTCTCACCCCATCACCCGTAGCCTCCCACGCACATGGCAAGGCGGCTCACAAACCTCCCCCGAGCGCCTTGCCGTCCCACTCTTGCAGGTGTGAACCCAGCTCCTCCGAGACAGAACGCCCCCATGTGCTTCCAGATCCCTTCAGCCTGGCTGAACCCAGCCCCCCACCCCGCCCCTGCCACCAGGTCCTGCTGCTGTCTCGGTAGAGGGCTTGTAGATGTGGAGCTGATTGGAGCCCGGGGCGGCACACCTGAGCTGTGTCCCAACTCAGACCTCCCAGGCTGGGCCCCCACAGGCAAGTCACTTCCCCTCTCTGAGCCTGTTTCCTCACCAGATTGGGGCTGATAATGCCTACCTGTATCACTGCCAGCAGACCATGGGCCTTCCAAATCATCAGAAGGGTCACACACGTACGCAGCAAAGAACAACCCAGACCATAGAAGGAAAGATTTAAAAAGACGCAATAAACAAAGCACAGGAAAGAACCAAACTCATCAGAGGCAGACGCAGCATCAGAGAGTCTCTGGCTGTTGCAAGAGGAGCAGATGTACGTGGACCAGCAAGGGCCATGCCTTTGAGGGAGAAGCGTGGCACTGTGGTGTGCATAGGATTGCACCCCTTGGGTGATTTTTTTTAAAAAGGAGGATAATAGGGGATATAAACACATGAGACTATAAGGATCGAACCTCTCTGGGAAGATCCACAAGGAACTAGAACGCTGGTGCCCCTGGGGAGCAGAGATGGAGGGATTTACCAGGGGAGGCAGGATAGGGGTAGGGGCTTCAGAGGTACAAATTACTATATATAAAATAAATAAGCTACAAGGATATATTGTACAACACAGAGAATATAGCCAATATTTTATAATAACTCTAAATGGAGTATAACCTTGAAAAATTGTGAATCATTATACTGCACACCTATCATTTATATAATATTGTAAATAAACTGTACTTCAATGAAAAAAAGGAAAACATAAAAGGCTGTATCCTTGGAGCAGCTTCTGGGAGCTGGGAGGGCAAGCAGAAGGCATATTCTAAGGACAGGAAAGGGGGTGGGAGCCTCCAATTGCCCGGGTCCAGCTCGCAGGTCAGCTAGCGGTCACGTCTTTTTTTTTTTTTTTTTTTAGTGTTTATTTATTTATTTATCTTTGGCGGTGTTTGGTCTTTGTTGCTGCCCACGGGCTTTCTCTAGTTACGACGAGCAGGGGCTACTCTGCATTGTGGTGTGCAGGTTTCTCATTGCAATGTCTTCTCTTGTTGCAGAGCATGGGCTCTAGGCGTGCAGGCTTCAGTAGTTGTGGCACGTGGGCTTAGTAGTTGTGGCTCACGGGGTCTAGAGCGCAGGCTCAGTAGCTGTGGTGCATGGGCTTAGCTGCTCCGCGGCATGTGGGATCTTCCCGGACCAGGGCTCAAACCCGTGTACCCTGCACTGGCAGGTGGATTCTTAACCACTGCGCCACCAGGGAAGTCCCAGTACCATACTGTTTTGATGACAGAAGCTTTGTAGTATAGTTTGAAGTCAGGGAGTATGATACCTCCAGCTCTGTTCTTCTTTCTCAAGATTGTTTTAGCTATTTGGTGTCTTTTGTGTTTCCATACAAATTTTAAAATTATTTGTTCTGTGAAACGCACATATTTATACAGTTCTGTGAAAATGCCATTGGTATTTTGATAGGGATTGCATTGAAATGAATCCGTAGATTACCTTGGGCTCCAAGGAATCGGCCTTGAATTAGAAATGTGTTGATGGTGCTGAGCTATCTGGACTGGGTTCGTGACTAAGCCCAGTTGAGGCCTCTATATAAACTTTAAGATTCTGGTGGGTGCCTGTGGAAACCTACTTATCTTGCAGCTGCCCAAGGCAAGCCTTGTAAGTAAGTACCCTTGCTTATTAAACCTGCCACGTATCAATCTGGAGTGGCCTACCTCTTTCTTTGGTCTCTCCCTGCCCCCCAAGTTGGGGTCCAGTCTCAGATTATATCTGAGGAGGCTGGGAAGCAACAGCAATGTGGGCCCTTCACTCAGCCATCCACAGCAGCTGATACCCTTAACCTAAGGAGACCAGCCTGCACAGGTGTCATGATCACACCTGTCCCTCCACAAGGTTGTTGTGGAGACTGACTCTGAGGGGTATAAGTACCCACAGAGGATCTCATAAATATTTGGGGAAATGAACTGTCCTCTAAATCAAGCAGATAGAGGTTTGGGCATCAAAATCCAGATCTTAATGTAAGTGTGATCCCCCCCGGACATGGCTTCTGGGTAGGAGAATAAAAGTGGTGCAACTGCAGGCTAGGACTAGTGTAGTAGGCAACAGGGACGGTGATGGTAGTGGGGCTGGGATTAAGATGGCCAGAGTGGAAGACATTCGGGAGGGAGAAGAGGCAGGACACATGACTGAAGAGACTGGGGGGGGAGCAATCTGGATGACACCCAGGTTTCTGCTCTGTGTGACTGGGTGGACAACAGTGTCATGGACTGAGATGGGGATCTGGGAGACAGAGCAGACTTGGGACAGGTGATGAATTCAGCTCCAGGCATGTCTCTGGTGTCTGGGAAACGTCTAGGTCAGGCCCCCCATTTCTAGCTGAGGTAGGTGAGACCCAGAGAGTGACGTGCCCCACCCCACACAGCAAGGTGCTGACCCCACTGGGGGGGGGGATTTCCTGCCCCACTTCCTCACTATTGTTTAAAATTTCTCATGAGCAGAACAGAGCGTGTCTTCTATAAACGGAACCTGGCTCCCCTAACCTGCTCCCAGACACAGCCCCATCAGGACACGTGCATGGCTCACGGCTGCAGCCAGGTGACGGTGCATGAAGTCCATCGTACTAACCTCTCCACTTGGGTCTATACTTGAAAATTTCCATAAGAAGAACTTCCATCCAGACATGCCTTGTGCGTGAGCAAATAATCCTATTATTTACCCACTGAATCTCTCTGTCGGCACTGCTCTGGGGTTGGACTCTACTTTTCTTGGGCTCTTTGTCTGCCCTTCTCTCCCGCTCAGGATCTGAGCTGCCTTGGGAAGCCTGAGTCAGCAGCATCCTTGCCTCAGAGACTGTGGGGCTCGGTGCTCACACTGTCCTGAACCGACTCACCTAGGCTGCTGGCAAGTAACCCCAGGCTGTCTCTGGAATGGGCCCCAGCTGGGGGCAATCAGAGGTCCCAGCTGACTCTGGCCCCTGGGGAGGAATCGGACCACATCAGACAAAGCCCAGGACCACCTTACCCCACAGGCATAGCCATGCTGGGCCCCGGAGAAGCTCTGCCTGAAACCCCAAGGGACTCTGAGATCCAGGGACCCAGCTCATGCTCCAGTCCCCTTAACATTATCCCAGTTGGTCATCCAGCCTTGCTTGAGCACCCCTGTGGATGGGGAACTTCCTGCTTATAAAGGAGCCCTCTTTCCCGTGAGAGAAATCTATTAGAGTCTAACTCCCCACACCTGCCGCTGCTGGTTCCAGCTCAGCCCTCGGAGGCCTCAGAACAGATTCACTCCTGCCCAGGGACAGCCTTGCAGAGACAGGTACCCAGGACCTCAAACAGGTCCTTCTACCACTGCGTCTCAGTCCATGTCTGGGTGGGTCTCCTGAGTGTGTTCCAGGTGGTCAGTGCCCCCCTAAGATGCAGGACCCAGCACAGAAACTCCTGCTCCTGGGATAGCCGTAGTGCTGACTTACCTCCTTCATTATGGACACTCTGCTTCTGTTAATGTGGCCCAGGGTCTCATCAGCCTTTGTTAAACCTTATCATACTGAAGTCTCACAGGCAGTTTCCAGCCATTTAAATGCCACTTTGTTATAAAGCAGAAACTAACACACCGTTGTAAAGCAATTATACTCCAATAAAGATGTTTAAAAAAAAAAGTAAAAAGAGAGAGGTAAGATTACTTTTAATAATGTATTTTATTTAACTCAATATATCTTAAATATTATCGCCTCAACTTGCAATAAATATAAACAAGAATTAATAAGAGATTTTATTCTTTTTTTCCCCTAAGCCTTCTAAACCTTTTGCTTTTAAAACACATCTCAATTAGGACATTAAATTTTCAGCAAGCCATTTTCAGTAGCACAAGTGGCTGGCAGTGGTCACGTCGGACAGTGCAGGTCTAGAACCCAAGAAAGAAAGAAATTGACATCTCCTGGCACGTATTGCTTCCTAGACCCCTGGTGTCTCTGAGAGGAGTGAGTGGGTGGCTGCCCCCAGGGAGTCCACCATCCATGGAGGAAGACACACAAGCAGGAATGACGGGCTGGGACGGGCTGGGATGGCCAGTGTGGGTTCAGAAGGGTGGAGTTCAGGGGCCAGCCGTTCCATGGAGACATGTCCAGGGATTCCAGATGAAGAGCAATGTTTGAGCTGGGCCTTGGAGGTTGAGCAAGGATTCATCAGGTAGGGAAAAGAGGACAGGCACAGAGGGAAGAGCATGAGCAAAGGCACTGGGGCAGGGAGGAGGGAAGGATGAGAATCCAGTGTAGCCCGTGTGGGCAGGAGGGGGGGTGGGGCGGCAGGAGGCCTGGGTGTCAGGCTGAGTTTCTGTGTATTTTGTGCTTCAGGAACTGGATTTTGCAAACCTTGGGGTGGCTGTCCAAGGTCTCCCGGAGATAGTCACCAGGAGGCCAGTCTTGTACAGAAGCGCATCCACAGAGCACCGGAGGCTGGTCACCACGCCCCACCAACCCTCCCTTCTCAATCGTGGTCCCGCCTCTTTGCTCCCCAGTCCAGCCATCCTCTCTCCAGTGTCTACTGCTGTCAGAGCCCTGCCAGCCAGGCTGCCCCGCCCTCCCCCATCTCCCCAGTGAATTATTTGGGGAACGACCTTTATCTCTTGTGGTCTTCCTTGGCAGAGGTCAAGAATCCTTTGACGGGCTTCCCTGGTGGTGCAATGGTTAAGAATCCGCCTGCCAATGCAGGGGACATGGGATCGAGCCCTGGTCCGGGAAGATCCCACATGCCGCACAGCAACTAAGCCCGTGCACCACAACTACTGAGCCTGTGCTCTAGAGCCGGTGAGCCGCAACTACTGAGCCCATGTGCCACAGCTACTGAGCCTGCACTCTAGAGCCCATGCTCCACAACAAGAGAAGCCACCGCAATGAGAAGCCCGCGCACCGCAACGAAGAGTAGCCCCCGCTCTCCACAACTAGAGAAAGCCCGCACGCAGCAACGAAGACCCAAGGCAGCCAAAGATAAATAAATAAAATAAATAAATAAATAAATAAGAATCCTTTGAGTTGGTTTCCTACGGTCCCTGGCTTTTACTCCTGCTTTTAAGAAGTAAACTAATCTGGTGAATTCTTGTGTGATGACCACTGATCCCTGAGGACACCCAGATGCTGGCGCCAATCCCAGCCTTGTCCCGCCTTCCCTGAGGGACCCAGGGAGCCACATGCCCTGCCCCGTCCTCCTGAGTGTTTATGAATCTCAGGCACAGAGGAGGTGGCCGTGCCTGCAGCTCCTCTCCCTCCGGCCTCTCTGGGTAACAGGGCAGGCCCGCCCCATCTCAGGACTGTTTCTGGAGACAGATTCTTACCAGAAACTCCAGCCCAGGGGGTCTCGTGCTCCCTGAGGCTCTATATGCTCCCTGGGGCAGCTACTCATGTGCTGCTGTCTCAGATGACCTCATCCTTCACATCTGTGCCCTGCCAGCTGGGTCAGCCCAGGGCTTCTGGTGCGAGTCAGCTGCCTTCTCTTGCAGAAAGCAGGCCAGCTGTTCCGGCTCAGCGTGCCCCTCCTGAAGGCTGGTCTGTGAAGGCTTTCCTTCTTCCAAGACCCATCATCACAGCGACCACCATTCAGAGTTGCTCCAAGCTTTGCCGTTGGCGGGGATTCTTCTCCGATTTTTTCAAAGCGGGGCGCGTGTTCTCAAGGCTGGCTTTGCCTCCTCTTTCCTCTGCAGCTCTCCTCCAAGTTTCTTCAAGGGGAGCCTGTTGCTGTCATTGAAAATGCCTCCAGGTCACTTTAAATAGATACGAGGGGTTTTTGAAAGTAAAATTCTGTGTCTGTGTGCCAACGCACATTGTGGAAACACACATTCCAGTCTTTTCAGTGTACCGTACATGGTTCCAATTTTTTAAATTGGATTTTAAGCTGGGGCGGGCGGGGACCGCATCAGAAGCCCTTTCCCCAAACCCCGTGGTCCCTGCGCAACCTCCACCCCAACACACACGTGGGTTCTGACATCTCTGCACCACCCCCACCTGGGCCCAGCCCCACCCCCCACCCCGTCACCTGGCGGGCTGATGGCCGGCACCAAGGTGAGCCCTGCAGTCACACTGAGGACGAGGGCTGGGGGCCATCACGCACAGACATTCACGGTGAGAGGAAAGGGCTGGTGATAATGGTGGCCAGGGGGCCGAGGGAGTGACGGGGCAGGGCTGATCTGACAGTCTGTGGAAGGTGGGCTTGACCAAGGTGGTGGAGGCAGCTGGGGTGGGAGCTGCATGTGGACCCCACCCTGTTGTAAACGCGCATTTCCTTTTTTTTTGCTTTACGATGTTGTGTTAGTTTCTGCTGTACAATGAAGTGAATCAGCTCTCTGTATACACATATCCTCTCCCTCTTGGACCTCCCTCCCCCCGACCCTCATCCCACCCATGTAGGTCATCACAGAGCACGGAGCTGAGCTCCCTGTGCTGTACCGCAGGTTCCCACTAGCTCTCTATCGTACACAGGGTAGTTAAACACGCATTTCTGGCTTCTTCCTGTCAGGCCCCAGGGAAGCCGTCCAGCAGAGAGATCACCCCTTCCCAGCGCAGTCCTGTCCTCACAGCACACTGCTGGTGGGGCTGCCCTCTCCTGGTCCCTGGGGGACCGGCCCTGCCTTGGGGCTGGGACCCGATTCTCCTGCTGCGAGGCTGGCTGCCCTGGTGAGCAAGACAGGCTGGCAACGAGGCCCGAGGTGAGGCTGAGGCTCGTCACGCATTCCTTCATCAGAGTCACCGAATCCCCTTGGCCTGCGCTGCGCACTGGGGACAGAGATGTGGACCAGCCCACCTGTGTACCTGCCTCCAGGGGGGAGGTGGGGTAACTAAGATGTGCATGTGTAAATCCAAGAAAATGTCACCTCCTCTGAGAAGCCCTCCCTGACCTCCTTTCCTCCTCCCCAACTGAGGTGGCCTTTCCCTTGGTGAAGAAGGAATCTGACTGCCTGGGTTCAAGCTCTGGCTCTACCCCTTGCTGGCTGTGGGCCCTGGGTCAGTCATTCCACCTCTGAGCCTCTGTTTCCTCATCTGTAAAAGGCGGTAGCAATATTACTTACCTCATAGAGTTATTGCAAGCATTAAGCAAAATCCAGGTACAACTCCTAGCATAGGGACCATTACATAGCATGCTCTCAATAGCATTAATACTGGCTACTATTATTGCTGTTGTTGTTGTTATTAAAATCACTATTGCCCTGTTATAGGACTTCCTATCCTTGATTATACATGTATGTGTCTTGGCCACTAGCCCATAAGCTTCCAGAGAGCAGGAACCACGAAGTATTCATTTCTGCATCTCCAGCAAATTTCCTGGCAAACAACAATAGTAATAGTAATAACAATGGGATTGACCTATATACACTACTATGTATAAAACAGGTAACTAATGAGAACCTACTGTATAGCCCAGAGAACTCTACTGAATGCTCTGTGCTGACCTAAATGGGAAGGGAATCCAAAAAAGACGGGATATGTGTGTACGTGTAACTGGTTCACTTTGCTCTCCAGCAGAAACTAAGAGCATTGTAAAGCAACTATACTCCAAAATAAATTAATTAAAAAATGTTAAAAGGATAATAAAAAATAAAAAAAATGATTCCGTACAATGCTGAAAAAGAAACAGCAGCAGTAACAATAACCGGCACACCATCAGTTACCATTTCTTGAGCATCTACTCCCTGCCGGACACTGTTCCAGGCACTCCAGGTGGGCTTTCATTCATCTCAGCGACCCTCCCAGGAAGGGGGCCTCACCCCCATTTCTCGGCCCTGCCCCAGGTCACAGAGCTGTTACTTATGACCCCTACGCCATCCGCAAACCACAGTAGGTCTGGGGCGAGGTGGGGGGCCTCTGTGAGGAGGCCTGGGTCCTGATCAGCCCCCATGCACCCCCGAGGGCTGACTGGACCCTGCCCCTGAGGACATCACCCTGTCTGGATGTCAGGGTGCTTGCTGGCCCAGAGGGCACAGGGGTGGAGCGGGGGTCTGTCCTGCTGAGGCCCCTCCCTCCCTCCTTCACAATTTCCGGCTCGGGGCCCTCCACCCCAAATGACATTTGGGGCCTGTGGATGTTCCCTCTACACCCGATCCTGGGCACTGCCACTCCCAAGCGGGATGCAGTGAGGCCCCTCCCACGCCCAGCTGCAAATGTCCTGATGGGGTGGGGCTGTGGCCCTGAGCCGGCAAGGGGCTGGCCCGGAGTCACATGGCAAAACCCAAGTTGCCTCTGATTCTGCCTGAGGGGGGGCATCGGAGGGGCTTCCAGAAGCCCCTGGAGGAGGTGCTGGGATGAGGTTGGTCCCGCCTGGGCCTCTCTCTGCTCCCGCCCGTTGCAGAGCTTTGCTTCATGTCAGCCTCGAGGCACAGACCTGGACAGTGGGTGGGTCTTCACCCTCTTGGGGTCACAGACACTTTAAGAGTTTAAAGGAAGCCCCTGGGACTTCCCCGGCAGTCCAGTGGTTAGGACTCCACACTTCCATTGCAGGGGGCACAGGTTCAATCCCTGGCCAGGGAACTAAGATCCCACATGCCACTCGGTGCAGCCAAAATATAATAAATAAAAATAGGGAAAACAAGCAAGCAAGCCCCGGGCCTTCCACACAGACTCACCACTGGGGCCACAGCATCAGGGACCCCGAGGCCTGTCCCCAGTCAGCTCAGAACCCATCTGCGGCGAGTCCTCAGGGCCTTACCCCAAAAACACACTCACGTACGTGGGAACAAAACTACCTGTGCCTCCTCTGCGTACGTGTAAAGGAGGCTGGTGAAGGCCTCCTGGTTTCTGGACATCTCTCTGCATGCCAGGTATGTGGATGGAGCGCTCTTTTGAAGAGGGAAATGTCCAGAAGGGTTGAATTGAGGGTGTTCCCCTTTCCCACCTGAATGTCCTGCACTAGTTCCTGAGAGGAACAAGCAGGGGTTCACTTGTCAGGGGATTGGGGTGCGGCGATGGGGTCGTGTCTCTCCTCTAACACAAGTCTTAGATACCTAATAAGAGTGTCCAGGCGCCACCATTTCCCCAGCAAATTCCACGTCGGGGAGACTTGGGTCTCTGCACTTTGCGGTGAGTTGAACACTGAGCCCCCAGGTGCCGCGTGCTGAGCACACACCCATTCTACAGAGGCAGAAACTGAGGCGCAGCAAGGGCGTGTGACCTGCCCAGGCCACAGTAGTCAGCAGTCCACCCGGGCTCTGCCTGGCCCCCTGGCTTGGTGAGGGGAGTGGAGGAGGGCTGGGGAAAAGACCCCTGAGAGAGAACAAAGAGTGGCTGCAGCTCAGCCCGGAAAGCACAGGTAGGGGGTGAAGATGCAGCGAGACCAGCCCACAGCCTGGGGCGGTGTTTGAAGTGCTCCCGTGTACAGGCTGGACCTCGGCAGCCTTCCTGCATCCTGAGGCCAGTCCTACCTGGTCTGGACCTTCGGGTCTCCCTCACCTCCCCTCACTCATCTCGGAAGCCCCTCTGCCAGGATAAGGCCTCAGAGGCTACTTGGAGGGAGGTCCACAGGCATGACAGGATCCAGTGGAGCCAGGGTCACGGCCACACCCGCTCCAATGTGTGGAAAGAGTCAGAGCTGTCGCAACCCTAGGTTTGCACTTGATTGCCAAAGAGGGGTTGATTCCGTGGCTCAGGCATTGGCTTCTAAATACTAAAGAGGACGGTAAGTGATGGGGGAGGGACGGGAGGCTGGCCGGTGCCTTCACATGCCCCTCCCGTCACTGCTCCAAACCTACACCTCTCCCCAAGGTGACAGTCACGCCCTCCCCAAAGCCCCCGACACATGAAACAACAATCGGTTCCTCCTCCTTGGGAAAAAGATGGGGATGCTGCCAGTTGACTCACTGTGCCTCATCCTGCAGGCGCCTCTCGGAAGGACAGCTGTCACACTGCTACTGTCAGTTAAACATGTAACACGTACAGATTTTTGGTGAGAAGTCCTTGTCTCAAAACCGTACCAGCCTGTGCTTGGCTGGATCTTCTCAGGACGAGTGGCCTCACTGTGCACAGTCAGTGGTGCCCGGTGCGGGCCTTCCCCCAGTGGCCGTTTCGTGCCACACCACCCCTGCCCCCACCAGAAGAGCTGGGGGAGCCCCAGAGGGCCAGATGTCCTTTAAAAAGTAGAGCACAGGACTTCCCTGGTGGCGCAGTGGTTAAGAACCTGCCTGCCAATGCAGGGGACACGGGTTCGAGCCCTGGTCTGGGAAGATCCCACATGCCGTGGAGCAACTAAGCCCGTGCACCACAACTACTGAGCCTGCGCTCTAGAGTCCGCAAGCCACAACTACTGAGTCCACGTGCCACAACTACTGAAGCCTGTGCGCCTAGAGGCCATGCTCCACAACAAGAGAAGCCACCGCAGTGAGAAGCCCGCGCACCGCAACGAAGAGTAGCCCCTGCTCGCCACAACTAGAGAAAGCCCGCGCGCAGAAACAAAGACCCAGCACAGCCAAAAATAAATAAATAAATAAATTTATATATATAAAAGCAGAGTGCTAGGCAACGCTGTGCGGACAGCACTGAGGTGTGGGGAAAACCGGGGGCAGGTCAGTCATCCTTTGCAGGGCCCCCGGGCTCTGAGCCTCTGAACCACGGCCTCTGTTAAAAGAAGGAGAATTAGGTAATTAGGTCTCTGGAACTCACCCCTGATTTTGACAAACCCTCATCCACCTGCCTCAGGCCCTGCTACTTAGCAGGTGACCTGGGTTCCTCCCTCAGAAACCAAGCTCTGAGTCAGGGTCTCCCTCCACTTCGCTCTCTTTGACAGCTAGAAAACTGCAGCCAAACCTTGCCCCTCTCCCAGCAGGTCCTTCATCCCTGCTGAGCCCCTTCTCACCCTGGCGCCCTCCCCATGGTCATCAGCAATGCACCCCCGCCCCATCCGCAGCCTCCGCTCTGCTATTGTGCCCTGGAGATGCTGCATCCCACCAAGAGGCAGCCTCCTTGTTCCTCACCTCTGCTTCCAGGCTGTCTCTCCTCCCTCCGTCCAACCTCCTATTGCTTTGACTCCCAGGCCTACTTCCCCATCCTGACCTGTCCCTGTCACTGTCAACACCCGCTGCTGGCCTCATGTCCTGGCTCGCTGCTTCCTCTCCACCCCGCTCCGGTCTCCATTCCCGGACACTGTACATCCACATTCCACTGTCTCAGTCCCCGTGGGCTCCTCCGATGCCCTTGCCCTCCACCCCATGCCCGTGCCACACCCTCACCGTGTCACCACCACGAACTGCTCCACGCCAGGACCCCATTCCAATCCTCTCATCCCAGGACCCTCACCCTTTCCTCTGCAAGCTGCTCCCCAGCTCCAGCGATGCTCCAGCCCCATGGACCGCCCAGACACTCACCTTACAGCTTTGCCACGAACCCACAGCTCCTTTCAGTCCCTCACTGCCCTGCTTCCTCAGCTTACATTCTTCTGGTCCGCTCGTTCAAAGATAAACTGAAGCATATTAAAACTGTTCAGTTTTGGGGACTCCCCTGGCAGTCCAGTGGTTAAGACTCCACACTTCCCACGCAGGGGGCACGGGTTCAATCCCTGGTCAGGGAACTAAGACCCCGCATGCCATGCGGCACGTCCAAAAATAAAGCAATAAAAATAAAAATGTTGAGTTTTTTGAGCAAAAACCAATTCCACTGGGGGAGTGCCAAAGGGGGAGTGGTTAGGAGCACCCCACCCACAGGAACTGGGGCGGGACCTCGTAGAGAAGACTTGGGAAGCAAAGCCAAGCCAACAAGGACAGTGCTCAGTGGGCTGTACCCTGAGCCGTGGCCTTACATGGGAAGCCCCGTGGGCTGCGTGTGATTGGCTGTCCTCAGGCTTCCATCTCTTCACCTCGAGGCGTTTTTAGGCTTAGGTCTGGGTTTAGATTTGGCTGCTAAATCTAATCTAAGCGAACCTGAGGGCTCCCATTCAATGAAGGAGCGCGGGTCTCAGTGGCTCAGCATCTCCAGACAGCTCTGCACCTTCTCCATTTCTCTTCACCTCTATGCACCGTCCTTATAAGCCGCACCCTCCTCCCCACTCTCATCAGTGACCTGGTTCTTTCCAGAAAGCAAGCAATCCCTTCCCTGCTGACCACACTCATGCCCGTCCCCACGGCGCCTGTCCCCATCACAGTGGTTGATGGCTTCCCAGCGCGTCCAAAGGCAGTCGCTCCCTCGGCACCCTCCTCCTCCCACCGGGTCCTCTTCTCTAAGCACTGGCTCCAGCCACCTCCGCTTCACCTTCCATACCATCCGCACCTCTCTCCTTGACCCACACCTGCTGCATGCAAACACACTTTAAAACCAGCCTCTTCTAAAAGGCCCTCCCTCGACTGACCCCCACCTCTCCCTCCACCTTCTTCAGAGAGCAGTCCCCATGCTTTCCCCCACCCAAACCCCCTGAGGTTTTTGTCCCTCCCCGACACCCCGAGCCCCACGGCCACCTTCGAGATGGTCTTGTCTGCGTTGCCAAAGCCTGTGGGCAGTTACCTGCTCTCACTCTTCGTCTCAAGGTGTCTAGGACACCTGCTCTCTCCTTCCTCCCAGACCTCCATGCGGGACCACTGCAGGCTCTGTCTTCCCTGTTTCTCCGTTTACCCGTCCTGGACGTTCTCCTCTGGTCTCGTGACTTTAAATATCACCTCTACCCCAGCAACCCTCAAATCGTGTGTTCTGGCTTCTGCCCTGGCCTCCAGACCTGCACATCCAACTGTCGACTTGACATCTCACCTGCTGGTCCAGCAGCCTCTCCAGCTCTGCGTGGCCAAGGCAGGATCCCCAGCTGTCTTTCCAAATCCTTCCCTGTCCCCTCTTTCCCTCCACACTCATCTCCAATCCACCAGTAAGTCCACTTTTCTCTACCTCCAGGGTACTCCTCAACTGCGTCCGCCTCTCTCCATTGCCATCTCTACCCAACTAGTCCGAGCTGCCCCCCTCTCCTGGGTGCCTGCAGGGCCCCTAAGCGACCTGCCCACCCCCAGTTCCTCCTCCCCTCAGAGCCCCTTCTCTGCAAGCCGCCCCCAACCTGCTTCTCCTGGAGCCAATGGCCCCTTCTTAGAAGAATGTTTTTAAACATGTGAAATAAAATTCATAGACTCACAAAGGACACCACTTATTTTCAGCTACAATTATAAAAGTACATTTTAATTGTGATAGCATAATCGATGTGCTCCTTTGTTCATGCATTAAATAAGATCTAGGGAATTCCCTGGCAGTCCAGTAGTTAGGACTCCGTACTTCCATTGTATGGGACACAGGTTCAATCCCTGGTAGGGGAACTAAGATCCAGCAAGCGGTGTGGTGTGGCCAAAAACAAATAAATAAATAATAAATTAATTAATAAATACTTATTTTAAAAAAAAGATCTAACGGGGGTCTTTTCAGACACCATAATTTCAAAGTAATAAGCGTAAATATTATCTTGAAATTCACAACCATCGTATGATGTAGAAAGATCTGTGATTTCTATTGGGAACAAAGTCACAGGTCCTTGTAAAAGCATTACTGTCATTTGTTTCCCATATCTGTGTCTGAAGGAAATCCCACATTTCAGGTGGAGGTTCTGCAAATGAAGATGTATTAATACCTCTTTCCCACCCAAGTTTACAAGCCTAATGAATCCTATCCACTGAGGTTTGGACTCCAGGCAGATCTTCCCAATTTGTAAATAAGACTGTGTCCCTCCCCTGCCTGAGCCCTTGAGGGCTTCCTACTGCCACAAGAATCAGATCTAGACTCCATACAGGGCCCTCCCAGGCCCCTGGTCGCCCCACACAGCCCCACTCCCAGCAACTCCCTCCCCTGTCCCCTTCTCTATCTTCCAGCCTCGAGGAGCTTTGCCCAGACTTGAAATTTGTGGATCTTATTACTCCAGCTCAGCTGTGTCTCCTTCTGGCTCCTCCCTCCCTCTCATTTTCATAAGGCTCATCCCTCGTACCCCACATTTTTTTAGGGCACTGACATTCCAAGAAGTTTTCTCTGGTCACCCCAGTAAATGACTTCCCCTGACACTGTGTAGTTTATTTATTGTGATCACTGCTTCTTTTCTTTTTTAAAAAAATTTATTTTATTGACATAGTTGATTTACAATGTTGTGTTAATTTCTGCTGTAAAGCCAAGTGATTTAGTTATACATATGTATATATTCTTTTCCATTATGGTTTATCACAAGATATTGAATATAGTTCCCTGTGCTCTACAGTAAGACCTTGTTGTTTATCTGTTTTATATATAGTAGTTTGTATCTGCTAACCCCAGACTCTGAGTTGATCATCCCCCCGCCCCCTTTCCCCTTTGGTAACCATGAGTTTGTTTTCCATGTCGGTGAGTGTGTTTCTATTTCGTAGATAAGTTCATTTGTGTCCTATTTTAGATTCCACATATAAGTGATATCATATGACATTTGTCTTTCTCTGATTTACTTCACTTATAGTATGATCATCTCTAGGTCCATCCATGTTGCTGCCAACGGCATTATTTCATTCTTTTTTTATGGCTCAGTAATATTCCATCACATATATGTACCACATCCTCTTTATCCATTCATCTGAATTTAGGTTGTTTCCATGTCTTGCGTATGCACAGTTTCTGTCTGCTTCCATATAGAAATGGACAATAGCCAGGTCATATATAAAAAGAGAAGTCTGGCCCAAAACCTGCAGCAACCAGCCCAGGACACCAATCTATCATGTACAGTAGCCAGCCCGGGACACCTGCTGGGTAAGTTAGACTTGTAGGAAGTCAGACCACTATCTCCAGGAACCAGCACAGAAAGTCAAACAATAACCCCATAACCATCGACCTCAAAGGACCAGGATCTGGTTAATCACGGACAGCTTCCCTCATTTTTGTCCCTGCTTCCAACTTAGTACTGAAGAAAGCCAAATACACTCAAAAACGGTTAAAATGGTAAATTTTATGTTCTGTATATTTTATCATGACTGAAAAAAAAAAGTGACTTAGAGCCAGAGCTGGGAAGCTGGGTGAGGGGCGGGGCTGAGGGGAGAAGTGAGGGGCACACGGGGCCGGTACTGTGGTTAGGAAATGGCAGGCCAGGTGTATGGGGGTGGAAGGGCCACGGAGGGCAGGATGGTGGTAGGGTCAAGGCATCCGGCCTCCCACAGGCTCATCCTCAGGCACTGGGAGTTGGTAACCGGGTGAAGGAGGCCTTTCGCCATCCTGCCCTGCACTGTAGGAAGGGGTGAATGGAGCCAGCACAGCCAGGTCAGGGGTGGGGGGGGGGGGGGGCTCTCTGGATGTCCAGTCCCATGGAGGAAACAAACCCCAGAGTTCCCGGCACCTCCCACTCCCCTCCTTCTTCACAGCCGTTATGTTCTAGAAATTCACCAGTTCATCAGTGAATTCCAAATCGCTGCTCCTAGGGGAAATACAAGGTGGGGTTCCTGTGAGCTTCCGGTCACAACATTTTCATCAAGTGATCAGCATACAACCTTGTGTGATGGGTGTTTCTGTTTAAAGAAACCTTGTGTGATATACACTGATAATTCATTAACACTGAACTCACGGCCACCAGCACTATTACTCGTGCCGGAACGAAGCTCACCTGACACACGCATTTTCTCCGTAAGGCTGTCACAGCCTCTTGAGCTTGGCAACACCAGATGGCTCTTAGCCCTAGGCTTGGGGCCCTTTTTTTTTTTTTTTGACTGCGTTGGGTCTTCGTTGTTGCACGCGGGCTCTCTCTAGCTGCGGTGAGCGGTGGCCACTCTTCGTGGCGGTGCGCGGGCTTCTCACAGCAGTGGCCTCTCCTGCCGCTCAGCACAGGCCCTAGGTACACGGGCCTCAGCAGTTGTGGCACGTGGGCTCAGTCGTTGTGGCACACTGGCTCAGCTGCTCCGCGGCACGTGGGATCTTCCTGGACCAGGGCTTGAACCCATGTCCTCTGCATTGGCAGGCGGATTCCCAACCACTGCACCACCAGGGAAGCCACCTTTATTTTCGGGGGGGCCCATTTTAAACAGCAAAGTCACCACGAAAAAGCACCAAAATGTGAAATAAATAAATAAACCAGCCACGAGAAGGACCCTTGTTTATAGCAGGGACTGAAACAAGTGGCCTTGTTTGACAGCAGCTGGGAATGTATTGGGCAACTCCGATTTTTTGGCTGCTCTGCAGACGTCCATGAATGGCCGAAAACGAGCTGTGAGTATTAATCTGGAGTTACAAATACGCTTCAGCGAGTAGGCGAGTTTGCAAATAGACAACCCATAAACAATGAGGAGCGCTGAGCATTTGTTTATATTCCGAGCTGGTCTCTCATGCTCGGCACCTTCTCTTTGGTCTCCCGGCCAGGGGTCTGGCCATTTCCTATTCCACAAGATGAATAATCCTAGGACCATCCTCTTGAAGACTTACAGGCCAGGCAGACCTACCCCTGATATTTCCAAGTGTCGTGGGGTTGACCCATGGTCCCAGTTTGTCTGGGACCAAAAGTTTTCCCAGGATGTAGGACTTTCAATGCCCAAACCAGAAGAGTCCCTGGCAAACTGAGCCGACTTGGACACTATCTATATGTGAAAATGATCTAAAAGTTTGAAATCTCAATTATTTAATATGGCTGAAAGTTGAAACCTTATTAAATATTTTTATCAAGATAAAATCAGTTGCAATTCTACTGTCCCATACCCACCTAGCTGCCAAAGTAAAAATGTATCAAGTTTCACGCGTTACGGCCAGGCCTGTGAATATACCAGCTTAAGAGCAGCATGAACTGCTTAATGCTGCAGAGTGTTCCTCAGTCTTCAGGTACAGCTATGGCCAAAACATCCCTTGTTATATCACAAGTACCATGAATTAGAGCACGAAGGGCAGCAAGAAAATGGACACTTGCTATTTCTGGGTAACGCCACCCTGTGTCCTGCGACCTAATTGCCTCCAGGCTATCAGATGGAAATTTGATCCTTCATTCCTAAATGCTTCGGCTGCCAGTAAAGTTCTGAGTCCTGTGAGCTGTTCTAGCAAATCATAAGGGGGGAGTCGTGGGGACCCCCGACGTTGGCGTCGACTCAGACAGAAGTGTGGGTACCTCGGGGACCCGATTTGCCCCTGGCGTCTGAAGCGGGGCCAGTCTTGTGGGACCGAGGCCTTCACCCGTGGGGTCTGTGCTAACTCTGGGTAGCAAGTGTCAGAACTGAACAGAACGACGGACACCCAGCTGGTGTTTCTGAGAGTCGTAGAAGTGGTGTTGGAAAAGTTATTGACATAATGGGTGTCAGAAGCATGGTGGGTAAAAACAGCTTACCCTGGGCTTCCCTGGTGGCGCAGTGGTTGAGAGTCCGCCTGCCATTGCGGGGGACACGGGTTCGTGCCCCGGTCCGGGAAGATCCCACATGCCGCGGAGCGGCTGGGCCTGTGAGCCATGGCCGCCGAGCCTGCGCGTCCGGAGCCTGTGCTCCGCAACGGGAGAGGCCACAACAGTGAGAGGCCCGCGTATCGCAAAAAAAAAAAACAAAAAAAAAACAGCTTACCCTGGGGACTTCCTTGGCGGTCCAGCGGTTAAGACTCCGCGCTCCCACTGCAGGAGGTGCGGGTTCGATCCCTGGCCGGGGAACTAATATCCCGCGTGCCGTACAGCATGGCCTCCGCAAAAAAACAGCTTACCCTCACACGGTTACTTTCTCCCAATGGACCAGATAAGGAAACTAAGCTAAGAGGTAAATGATGCCTGCAAGGTCTAACTAACTCTGCTAATGAGTGGAGAAGCCAGCATTTGTGTTCAGCCGTCTAATGTCAAAGCTCACAGACCCAGCCACAGCCTGCCCCGAGGGAGCACTGGGACATGGAACCCCTGCCCAGTCCTTTCTTCTCTTTGTTTGGGCAAAGGGCGAGTCCACTTGCTGTCAACATGCAGCCACGAAGAGGAGGTTACTCCTCAGCCCTGCTCCTTTCTCACCTACATCTGGGTCACGCCAGGGAGGACAGATTTCCCAGGCGGCCTGCCATAAATGTGTGTCTGTGGATAGGAAGAGAATACAAATGCCAGTGGCTGGCGGCAGGATGACTCATCCGGGGCCTGCAAGCACAGCCTCTGATTCCCGCCCCGAGCCTGGCCTTCCTGTCATTAGTCCTAAGGGTAGTCATGCAACGCAGGAGGGCTGGCAGGTGCAGGATGAAGGGGTCCCAGGTAAGGGGAGGAAGTGCGAGATTGTGGCCCCAGCTGACCCTGACAACAGGCTCAGTTTTCCCACCCAGAAATCTCATTTCTGTCCCAGCCCTGAGTGTAGGGTGGGTGTGGAGGGCAGTCAGCCGAGACAGGCCTGTGAGTGCTGCCCCCCCGCTGCCCAGCAAAGCCAGCATGGTCAGGGACAGACAGAGGGACCAGCCCTTTCCTTGCTCTGGGCCTCAATCTATGAAGTGTCTGTGTGATGTCGCTGTTGGCTCAGGTGGTCACTAGGGCCTGCAGCATCCACGCCCTGGGATTCCGGTCCATAGATGGGAGACAGAATGACCTGCCCTGGGGGTCTGCAGTCCCTGAGGCAGCCCAGCCTCAGCCTCTGCCCTGATCCTGGGCCCCCTGACACCTCCAGGCACAGGCTCAGCCCAAGCAGGGGATGCCTCAGACTTGGGAAGCTGTGTGGGTGGGAGGGTCATGCATAACCCCTGTGTCCAGGGGCCTCACAGGTGACATTTTGAATCCTGGCAGCATCTCCACCCGTCGTTTTACAGAGGACACGGGGTGGGAGGTGGGGCCTGATCCCAAAGCCCACACTCTGCACTCCATGTGGGCCTTGGTGGAGAAGGGAGGGGGCTTCTCTGTCCACAAAACAGGGGGTAGGATGGCCCAGTAACCTGGGTTGCTGGCTGTGCAACTCTGGGCAAAAGCCTAAGCTCCCTGTGTGGGCTGCTCTGGAAATGCTCCGTGCAGTGTGGACACAGCGGTCAAGGGGACCCTAGACACTTCCTAAGGGCACCAGGAATCACCCAAGCCTGAGCCTCCTGAACTCCCATGGTCCTGCACTGCCCACCCCACCTCCCAGCACCAAGCACCTAAGCACCTGTTATTCACAGTTTTTACTTAGAAGTGAAACTTTGAAAGGGAAGCTTCGTGTCATTATCATTAAATGAAAAATCTCTACCGCTTGCCGTGAACTGAAGACATCATACAAAACCCTGCAGGAAATCAGACACGAAATTCTATTTAGATGCTGGTGTCTGCTGAAGGCTTGCTGACTCGTAAAAAGGGAAATGATAAAGCGCCAAAAAGATATCAACAACCTAAGTGGGCCACTGTTAGTTTCTCCCTGGTTTAAGGGATGAAAAGGAACGGAAAGGGAGCTGTTTCTCTCCACGACACCCACTGTCATTGGAGCGTCGGAAACCTCTCTCCACCCTCACGCGGGCACGGGTCCTCCCCTCTCCTCTGCCCGGGTCCAGGCCCTCCCAGCCCTCCGCCGCCCGCGTGCTCTCCCAGCATTGGGCGGCCCACCGGCTACCTCGCCTGGTCCGAGCGGGGGCGGGGCCGGCCGGGTGACGTCACGCCGGGAATGCCTGGGGTGAGTGCACCCGGGCCGGCTGAGAGCCAGAGTGGGCGCCGGGCGGAGACGCGGCGCTCTCGGACCCCGGACGCCCGACCCGCCGCCGCTATGTACGACCCCGAGCGCGGCTGGAGCCTGTCCTTCGCCGGCTGCGGCTTCCTGGGCATCTACCACATCGGGGTGACCCGCTGCCTGAACGAGCGCGCCCCGCACCTCCTGCGCGACGCGCGCAGGTTCTTCGGGGCCTCGGCCGGGGCGCTGCACTGCGCCTTCTTACTCTCTGGGGTCCCGCTGGGTAGGTCCGGGCCGCCGCGGGGCTCCGCGCGGGGAGGGGGCGCGCGGTGGAGCCGGGATTGGAAACGGAAACTGCGGGGTACACCCGGGGTCTCCCCAGACAGATGCCTCCTCCAGTGCATCTTTTTGCCCCGCACCGGGGAGCTCCGTGGCCGGGCCTGGGAGGGGGGCGCGCCGGGTGAGCGGCTCTTCTGGGTGTGGGAACCCGGAGCGCCTCCTCGCCTCGACACCCTTTTGGCGCCCGGGCTTGAAGAAAGCCCCCCCAGACCCAGCCTGGGACTGAGAGCCAGGTTGTCTCAGAGCGACGGGGAGGAGGGAGCGCGACGCCTGGGGTGGGGGGGCGGGGGGCGGGGGGGGGGGGGGGTCGGAGGCCCGATTTGCCCTGCTTCCGGCCAGGCCAGGAAGGAGGTTTTGGCCTGTGGCCCAGGGTGGCTTCCTTCTTCTCTCTGGGGACCAGAGGGACTGGAGACCCCCGGCCCCGGGCGCCTTTGATCTCCGCCCAGCTCTCGTGGGAGCTCTGGGGGCGGCTGGGTGCCTCTCAGGTAGAGGGCAACTTGCTGGTTTGGATTGAAAGCGGGTTGGGGAGAGGTGTTTTGTGGAGGGGGGGAGACGGGGGTGAGGGGAGGTAGGAAAGTTGTCTCTTCCTTTTCCAGTGTTTGAGACCCTTCTTGGGGGCTGGACATCCCACATCCCCTCCTCTTCTCGCCACCACACCCCTGCTCAGTGCCCTGGAAACGAGGTCCTGTGCATTTGAATCTTGTTCTAGTGAAGCATCTCTGTAATCGTGGGTACCAGTGGGAGGGGCGGACTGGGGCTTGTGGCCAGCTGGCCTAAATCACTAGGGTATGACATCCTTGGCCTGGGATCCTAGCCAGGGAGCAGGGCCTGGAGCAAGTGGCAGCATGGAGCTGTTGGCATCCAGAGGCCCCCAGACAGGAAGGTAATGCACCTTTTCATTAGCCCCTGTTTGTCTGGGCTTCCTTAACGGTTTACTCTTTACTCTACCCAGGGACTGCTGTGTCGGACACTGGCAGCAGGAATCCCTTGCTAGTAAGCACGGCCCTGCCATTGGATAGGATCAGGGAGCAGACCCTGGGCTGATGGAGAGGTGGAGATTAGGAGAGGCCACCGTGGCCGCCTTCCCCATCGAGGGGGAGAGGAGCAAAGGGCAGGAAATGTGACCTCAAGGAGGATCAGACTGGCCACCTTGGGCTTGAGCCAGCCCTTGTGTCCCAGAGTTGTGACCTGGAGACAGCCACATGGTCAAATGTTTAATTGGGACCAGATTCAAATGCACAGACGCCAGCACGTGAAGTGCCCTGACTCCAGCGTAGAGGGCGTTCCTGTCAGGCAGAGGACAGGTGCGGCCTGGGGTTGTGTCCTGCAGGGGCTGGCTCGGGACCACCAAGTCCCTGGAAGGTGAATCTAGAGGTCCTGGCAAGAACTGCTCCGGAGGTTCTGGGAGCCCCAGCTTCCTGCTTTAACTGCCTGTCTCACTTGGGGACCGCCGGGGAGCATTTCCCAGGGCCTGTGACTTGGGCATGGCTCCTGAGAGCGCCTCCAAACCCAGGCTGACTTGGCAGGAGAGACTGGCAGAACCAGCCAGCTGTGTGCAATTTTGTGCCTTCTGCCGGGGCTCAGTGGGGCCACATGTGCAGGGAGAGCTGAGTGGAGGTCGGAAGCAGGTCAGGACCTGCTGATGTGTGTCCGGCCTTCTGCATCCCAGGATCTATGGATGACTAGGGCTTGGGCTGGGACAGGTACTCTGTCCAGGGCAGTGCAGACCAGCCAGAGGGGGCCAGGCCAGTGAGTGAGGTCAGTTGGAGCATGCACGTGCCCTGTGCCCACTGGATGGTCTGGTAATTGTGACATTAGAGTTTAAAAGTGAAGTCTAGTTGTTTATTAGGTGCTTCATCTGGGTTGAGCACCTATAGTTTGTAGTGTATCTAATCTTCTCTATTTCCAAAAGGTAGTTGAGTGTGGTCCCACGTTAAAAACATGCAGTCTGAGACTCAGAGAGGCAGTGAAGTGGCTTAGTTTAGCGGCTCAGCTAGTAAGAGGTGGAGGCAGGATTCAAACTCAGGTCCAAGGCTGTGCTTGCTGTCTGCTCCCTTCAGTGTTAGGCCCATTCGTGCTCAAGGTCCGACGCTGTGAGTGCCTGGCTTCTGGCCTTGACGGAGGGATGGAGGTGAGGAGAGGGTTCACGGGGCCTCTGGAGGCTCGTTCCTGTGGCCAGGGAGGGCCTAGAGCACTAACTTACAGAAACAGGCAATCTTACATTTCCTAGTAGCCGCATGGAAAAAGTAAAAGACATAAGTGAAATTAATTTTATTTATCCCAGTCCAGCCAAAATATTATCATTTTCACATCTAATCAATATAAGACATTATTCATGAGATATTTTACATTTTGTTGTTGTTCTTGTTGCTCTAAGCCTTTGAGATCCAGTGTGCCTTTTACCCAGCTCAGTTTGGGCTAGCCGCATCTCAGGCCCGGGAGCCACACGTGGCTGCCGGATCGGACAGCGCAGGCCTAGAGAAAGGGAAAGGTCAGCAGCTTCCCTGCTGCCAGGTTTCTGGTCCTGCCACAAAGCATTCCCATCTCCAGGGTGGTACATTCCTTTGTATACTTGTCTCTCTCCGTCCAGAGCAGACATTGCAGGCCCTCGTGGACCTTGTCCGGAGCGCCAGGAGTCGGAACATTGGCGTCCTCCACCCGACCTTCAGTTTGAACAAGCACGTCCGAGATGGTCTCCAGAGACACCTCCCAGACAACGTCCACCAGCTCATCTCGGGCAAAATCGTCATCTCACTCACCAGAGTGGCCGATGGAGAAAATGTGCTGGTGTCTGATTTTCGGTCCAAAGACGAAGTCGTGGACGTAAGCAGTTTGCTTATCTGGGTGTTGTCAAGTCATAAAGACCGTTTCATTTCAGAAGCAACAAAGAGAGGGCTGTCGTAAGCCGCCTGACCCGTTCTTTTCTTAAGATGCAAAAGAACCTGGTTGCCCACGATGCTGGCTGTAGCTTCCTGTACCAGGGTGATACGAACTCTGGGTGCATCCAGCGGTCTGGTCCAGAGCATATGCAAAACTGGAGTGTTCCAGGACACTTTCAGTTTCAAATAACCCCTCCCCATCCTTCAAGGCTTGGCTTATGACCTTTTGCTCCAGGGACCTCATCCCACATGTGTCCCTCCTCCCAGTGATGCCTGTTCCTTAATGAGGACCCCTCCAGCGAAGTCCCACAAGGGTGGGAGTGTGTCTTATTTGCCTCTAGCACAGAGAAGCTCATTGGCAATATGAAACTACCACTTAGTTTGGCTGAGGCCTTTTATGAGAACTGCTTGGATATCATTTCACTTAACACAGGTCCCTACGAGCACGCAGCCTGGCACATATAACCAGCAGCTTCTCAGCAGCCAGTGTCATCTTCCACTTAACCTTGTTTGTGGAGGCTTTCTCTAGGCAGCCAGCACCTGTGCGTTCCCACGTGAGCCCTTTCTCTCACTGCATCAGTGTTACATCCTGCTTGATGCTCGCTAGCATGGCGCGACTCAAAGCGTGGGCCCCGGACCAGCAGTCGCAGCAGCGGCATCGCCTGGGAGCTTGTTAGAATTGCAGGCTCTCAGGCCCCGCCTCCAAGCTGCAGCATCAGAGCCTTAGGGGTGGGGCACCGAGTCTGTGGTTCGCCAAGCTCTCCAGGCGATTCTGATGAACCTCAGCGTTTGCAAAGCCCTGATCTAGCCCCTTCCCTGTCAATCAGCTAGTCACCAACTCTTGGTTCTGTCTCTGATGGCCCAGTGTGACCCTCGTGGGGAGCAGGGGCAAGAAGCTACAGTCTGCAGATGGTGTCGTTAGAGAATTGGTACTTGGGCCTGAAATAATAAGTGTGTAGGTTGGTTCATGTTCGTTCAACCATTTATTAAAGCACCTCCTCTGTGCCAGGAGTGTTTTCAGGCTTGTTGCTCTCCTAGCTTGGAGAAGGCTTATAAAGACCCAGGGGAACAAAAGGCAGCCTGCTCTGGGCTGTGGTTTCACTCCCTTTTGTCTCCACAGGCCTTGTCTTGTTCCTCCTTCGTGCCTTTCGTCAGTGGCTTGATCCCCCCCTCCTTCAGAGGCGTGGTAAGTCCGCTTTTAAACTGTGTTTGAGGGAATTCCCTGGTGGTCCAGTGGTTAGGACACCTCACTTTCACTGCCAAGGGCCCGGGTTCGATCCCTGGTCGGGGAACTAAGATCCAGCAAGCCAAGTGTCCAAAAAAAAAGAGGCACTGGGCTCAGGTACCCTGGGCCCCTGAGACCTGTCCCCAGACTCGGAGCCTTTTTGCCTCTCAGCCTTCAGACAGAGATTCCATAGCTGGCCCCCTTCCGGGCTCTGTGGGCAGCAAAACCAACTTCGTGTAGAATAATTAGCTGGTTATCTGTAAGGTAAGCTCTTCAGTTAATCTATTTTTTCTTTCGGGAATTTTTTTTTAACATCTTTATTGGAGTAAAATTGCTTTACAGTGGTGTGTTAGTTTCTGCTGTATAACAAAGTGAATCGGCTGTATGTATACATATATCCCCATATCCCCTCCCTCTTGCGTCTCCCTCCCACCCTCCCTATCCCACCCCTCTAGGTGGTCACAAAGCACGGAGCTGATCTCCCTGTGCTATGCGACTGCTTCCCGCTAGCTATCTGTTTTACATTCAGTAGTGTATATATGTCAGTACTACTCTCTCACTTCATCCCAGCTTACCCTTCCCCCTCCCCATGTCCTCAAGTCCATTCTCTATGTCTGCATCTTTATTCCTGTCCTGCCCCTAGGTTCATCAGTACCATTTTTTTTTGATTCCATATATGTGTTAGCATGCAGTATTTTTCTCTTTCTGACTTACTTCACTCTGTATGACAGACTCTAGGTCCATCCACCTCACTACGAATAACTCAATTTCATTTCTTTTTATGGCTGAGTAACATTCCATTGTATATATGTGCCACATCTTCTTTATCCATTCATCTGTCAGTGGACACTTAGGTTGCTTCCATGTCCCGGCTGTTGTAAATAGAGCTGCAATGAACATTGTGGTACATGTCTCTTTTTGAATTATGGTTTGCTCAGGGTATATGCCCAGTGGTGGGATTGCTGGGTCATATGGTAGTTCTATTTTTAGTTTTTTAAGGAACCTCCACACTGTTCTCCGTAATGGCTGTATCAATTTACATTCCTACCAACAGTGCAAGAGGGTTCCCTTTTCTCCACACCCTCTCCAGCATTTATTGTTTGTAGATTTTTTGATAATGGCCATTCTGACCGGTGTGAGGTGATACCTCATTGCGGTTTTGATCTGCATTTCTCTAATGATTAATGATGTTGAGCATCCTTTCATGTGTTTGTTGACAATCTGTATACCTTCTTTGGAGAAATGTCTATTTAGGTTTTCTGCCCATTTTTGGATTGGGTTGTTTGTTATTTTGATACTGAGCTGCATGAGCTGCTTGTATACTTTGGAGATTAATCCTTTGTCAGTTGCTTCGTTTGCAAATATTTTCTCCCACCTGAGGGTTACCTTTTTGTCTTGTTTATGGTTTCCTTTGCTGTGCAGAAGCTTTGAAGTTTCATTAGTTCCCATTTGTTTATTTTTGTTTTTATTTCCATTTCTCTAGGAGGTGGATCAAAAAGGATCTTGCTGTGATTTATGTCATAGAGTGTTCTGCCTATATTTTCCTCTAAGAGTTTTAAGTGTCTGGCCTTACATTTAGGTATTTAATCCATTTTGAGTTTATTTCTGTGTATGGTGTTAGGAAGTGTTCTAATTTCATTCTTTTACATGTAGCTGTCCAGTTTTCCCAGCACCACTTATTGAAGAGGCTGTCTTTTCTCCATTGTATATTCTTGTCACCTTTATCAAAAATAAGGTGACCCATATGTGCATGGGTTTATCTTTGGGCCTTCTATGCTGTTCCATTGATCTGTATTTCTGTTTTTGTGCCAGTACCATATTTTGTAGCTTTGTAGTATAATCTTAAGTCCGGGAGCCTGATTCCTCCAGCTCCATTTTTCTTTCTCAAGATTGCTTTGGCTGTTCGGGGTCTTTTGTGTTTTCATAAAAATTGTGAACTTTTTTGTTCTAGTTCTGTGAAAAATGCCATTGGCAGTTTTATAGGGATTGCTTTGAATCTGTAGATTGCTTTGGGTAGTATAGTCATTTTCACAATTCACTTAATCTTCACATGAGCACTGAAACAGGTGCCCAGTGGCCTATTAAGGTATAAGATGCTTAAGAGTCAGTTACTCACGTAAGGTAATAAGTTTTTTTTTTTTTCTTGGCTGCACTGGGTCCTCGTTGGGGCATGCGGGCTTTCTTTCATTGCAGCAAGTGGGGGCTACTCTTCGTTGCCGTGCGTGGGCTTCTCATTGCGGTGGCTTCTTTTGTTTTGGAGCACGGGCTTCAGTAGTTGTGGCACACAGGCTCAGTAGTTGTGGCTCGTGGGCTCTAGAAAGCAGGCTCAGTAGTTGTGGTGCACGGGCTTAGTTGCTCTGTGGCATGTGGGATCTTCCCAGACCAGGGCTTGAACCTGTGTCCCTTGCATCGGCAGGAGGATTCTTAACCGCTACACCACCAGGGAAAACCGGTAATAAGGCTTTATTCTTAGGGGTTGAGGGTTATAATCCTCTCTGGGTCTGACTCCATCCTTTTCAGCCCGTGGCTTAGGGCAGAAGCTGCCAACAGGGCTGCAATTTGGTTCCATTCAACAAAGATGTAAACACACGTGGCTAGTCCTGAGCCCTGCCTCTGGTGGAAAAACAGAAGTTGAGGTGTTTGTCCTGCAGGCTCTGGACTGGATGCTGGGCTGTGCTGGACCACCTGGCAGCCTCCTTCTAGGGCAGCAGTTATCAGATGATTCTGTCTTCCCACCCGGGAACATCTGGCGATGTCTGGAGACAGTTTAGGTTGTTACAGCTGTGGGAGAGAAGACACAACATCCCAGTGTGTCAGCAGGAAGGCACTTTAGAAACCCTCCTGGTTCATGCTTTAACAGCAGCACGGTCCTCAATTGGCAAAGCAAGTTGCAAAGGCAGGTTACAGGTAGCCTCACTCATGCCCCAGAGCATCCCCGGGACAGACACATAGTTGCCCCTATTTACAGATGAGAAAACTGAGGCCTGGAGCCGTGAAGTGATCACCTGCAATTCTAACAGCGCCAGCCTGGCAGACAAACCTAGAATCACATGTCTGCTCTAGCCCACGTTAGCTGGACTACTTTGGACACATTTCGTAACCTCTCTGAGATTGAATTGGCAAAGGAGGGTTAATAATACTGAGGGTTAATTGTAGTGCACAGCTGTAGCTCTGTTGTGGGAATTACATGCGATAATGCAGTGAAGACGCGGCATAGAGCCTGGCACAGGTAAGTATTCGGTAAATACGGGTGGTTTTGTCATTGTTGTTATCTTTTCATTTCGCCCAGGCTGCTCCAGCTGTGGTGCACACACAGTCACCCCCGCTCAGCGTACTCAGATGAAACCTGCCGATAATTAGAGCAAAACGTTGAGGTTCCACTGAGCGAACTCAGAATGTTCCTGTAGAAAAGTTCAGGGTGGAGGGAAAATTATACAGGACAGAGGAGTCATTGGACTTTATCCCTTGAGTGAAAAAAGAGTGGATATATGTAAATGTGTAACTGATTGACTTTGCTGTACAGTAGAAACTAACACAACATTGTAAATCAACTAGACTCCAATAAAAACTAATTTTAAAAAATAAATAATAATTAAAAAATAGTCAGCTCCTTCCTCCCTCCTCAGTCTTAACTAAAGATTCCCGACATTTGGTCCTGTGTCCCTTTCTGCCAGTGAGGGTTTTGATGCCTTCCTGTATCTTCCATAGAAATCACACGGCAACAATTTACTGCTGTGTGTGCACATCTAATCATTTTTGGACTCAAGGCAAGAATCTCTTGATAGCTAAGCCATGGCTGAACGTGCCTGATTCTTTTTTGGACTTGTTTTAGGCCAAGGTGTGCCCTGAGATTTCTCCCTTTGGAAGGATTGGCTGGGGAAATTCTCCCAGTTGTGATATTTGAAGCCCCCCCACCCCGCCCCGGTCTGTGGGCATCAACAGCTGGGCTATGATGGTCGTGGGTTTGGGAATCATTCTAGACATTGGTTTCATAGGTGTAGACTCAGTCCAAATTGTACCAAAACCTGCCTGCCCCAGCCTGGCCGTGGGCACTAAGGTTGTTCAAGGATATGGCTACAGGAAAACTGATTCTCACAATACTTACCCCAAATGCACCTTTGTTGTGGGATAAGATGCCATTTTCAGAGAGCTCGAGTCCCAGGTTCACTGCGTCATTTAAGTCTCCAGTGCAGCTTCTCATTTCCCAGGTGTGGACGGGCTCACAGGTTAAGTGTCTTGTCCAAGATTCCTAAAGCAGCAAGGGCCTCTGGAATTGAACCCATGACCGTCTGTCTCCCTTAGGGCCAGGTCTACATCACACTCTGTCCCCAGTGCACACAGCGCCCCTGGTCTAAGCAAATTACATGGGTATGCCTAGGGACGCCCACCTGGGCTCGGGACTTGGCCGTCACGATGTGGGCCAGACGCCAGCCTCCGTCTGCCTCTTGGCCAGGCACTTTTTTGTGCAGTGTGCAAACTACACAGCAGCATGTGGCAACCCTGAGCGCCAGCCTACAGCCTGGCCTGGCACAGAAATGCTCAGTAGGGATTTGCTGAAAGAGTGATCCCAAAGCCCCTCACCGTATGTGCCTGCGGCTCTGAGAAACCTCTGGCCATAATCTGAAACACACAGAAAACACCAGCCCAGAGCTTCTGACAGTATGTCCTTTTTTTTTCTCTCCCTTAAAAGCGATACGTAGATGGAGCAGTGAGTGACATCATACCCTTCTTTGATACCAAAACGACCATCACTGTTTCCCCCTTCTATGGGGAGAGTGACATCTGCCCCAAAGTCAAGTCCACGAACTTTCTTCACGTGGACTTCACCAAGCTCAGTGTGCGCCTCTGCTCCGAGAACCTCTACCTATTAACCCGGGTGCTATTCCCTGCGGATCTCAAGGTGAGGGGGCCTGGGGGCATTTAAACAGCGCTGCTGTTCAGATCCCACCTCCAGGGGCTATAGCATAAGTATGGGCAGCCTGGATAGTAGGATTTTTTTTTTTTAATTATCCCAATGATTCTTATTTGCATCCATGGTCAAGAACTACACTGCAGGACTTCCCTGGTGGCACAGTGGTTAAGAATCCGCCTGCTGAGCAACTAAGCCCATGCACCACAACTACTGAGCCTGCACTCTAGAGCCCATGAGCCACAACTGCTGAGCCCATGTGCTGCAACTACTGGAGCCAGTGTGCCTAGAGCCCGTGCTCCGCAACAAGAGAAGCCACTGCAATGAGAAGCCTGTGCAATGAAGAGTAGCCCCCGCTCGCCACAACTAAAGAAAGCCTGCGCGTAGCAATGAAGACTCAGTGCAGCCAAAAAAAAAAGAACTACACTGCATTTGGTGGTTTAATTTTTTTTTTTTTTTTTTTTTTTTGGCTTGTGGGATCTTCAGAGATTGAACCTGGGCCCTTGGCAGTGAAAGCTCGGAGTCCTAACCACTGGACCGCTGGGGAATTCCCAGTTTAATCTTTTTTTGATTGTCGTTGTAGCGTGGTGGACCCTATCACCCTAACATAGTAAGAAAGTGGGTAGAATCTGCACAGTGCCAGTTCTCTGGGGAGAAGGAAGGCCGTGCCATGCAATGTATATGTCAGCGTGTGCTCGCGGGGAGAGGGAAGGCTGGACAGCAGGATTGGTTTGCCCGTGTGGTTTGTACACCGAGGAGCAAAGGAGGCAGCTCTTACTGTCCCACGACAAGTAGATCAGGCCCTGGTGTTTGTTAGGGTGGAGGCTCGTCCAGGGACCCAGGGAGACCAGAGAAACCAGCACCCATCATGCTGGGGTGCCAGCTGCACGGAGGAGGTGTCATTCGAGCTGAGTCCTGCAGGAAAGCAGAGCCCTGTCCCACCCCGCAGCGGCTGCGCTGGGCACATGGCAGCGGCTTGGAGCTTGGGGGATTCTTGGCTTTGGGTCTGCCGTCTTCGGGTGATGTTGAAAGGAATGGTGCCTAGTGACTGGCCCCCTGCAGTTAATTTACTTGATTTGTTCACAGGTGCTTGGAGAGCTATGCTTTCAAGGATATTTAGACACGGTCAGGTTCTTGGAAGAGAATGGTATGTATGGTAGGGCAACTGAAGTGCCCCTTTAACAAGCTTTCTGTTCACAGTCTTGGTCCACAGTCTTGATTCCATCACTCAGCGCTCAGCACCTTCACCCACCGTCTCGCTCGGCCCTCTCATTAGTCCCGCGAGATAGGAAGTATTTGCCCCATTTTACAGATGGGGAAACAGAGGCTTGGAGAGGCAGCCCAGGTCCGCACGCCACTCACTGGGGAGCAGAGCTGGGACCTACCTGAACCCGGATGTCACAGCCCTAGGGCTATTAGCTCTCCCTCTGCAGTGTCACCTGTCTGTGTGCTGAAGGCAGTTCCTTTGTTTTTCTTTTCTGCTTTTGGACAATTGTGAACCTTTAGTTTGATAAAGAAGGAAGATAAACAGTTTCTGGGCCGCAGGTGACAGAATAGCTCCCGCTCCCTCGAGGCGAGGCGGGTGTGGGCCACGCCCACTAGCCCAGCTGTGTTCTGGGGAAGGTTCCTGCCTTTGACTCATCCTGGCTCGTCCAGGCTGGGGGACTTGGGTTCTGGAAATGTTAGAGTGGAACCAAATATGTTTGGGGCTGTTTTTCTTCGATACTAAAGGTTGGTTCATGCATTAATCCTCTGAATTAGCCTTTGGCCAAGACCAAGGAGATGGTGTGGTTCACGGGACATACATGTATTTATCTACTCAGAAAATGTTTACTGCGTACCGTCTAGGTGCCAAGCAATTGACGACTCCACAGCGAACAGACGGATGTGGCCCCTGCCCACCTGGAGCTTAGTCCCGTGGTTGTTGCCGAAATATTGGCTTCCCTGTGCACCGATGCCGAACAGAAATATGGAGACAGAGATTTTGGAGGAAGACAGAGATTGCTTTATTTTTCTGCCAGGCAGAAGGGAAGACACAGCAGCCTAGGGCCTCAAGAACTGTGTCCCCCCTGCTTCGGGAATCGGAGAAGATTTTATATGTGGGGCTCGCAGTCTGGGGTATATGATAAGGGTCAAAGTAGTGAAGGTCTTGCATTCTTCTTCTTCCTGCATTATTTCAGAATAGTCACAGCTGGTGTCATGTCAGGCAGCCAGGTAATTGGGTCCGTTTGTCTCTGGGTTATTGGCCTGTGACCTTTTTTCTGAAATGCAAATCCTGCAAGGGGTGATTTGCTGCAAGGGAGTGCAGGATGTAATTCACGTAATGTTAAAGAGTCATAGGTTAGCTTTGTGAAGTACAGATCGAGTTACAGAAACTACAGGTTAGTAACAGTTAAGAAACACGACTAGGAGTGATGAACTCTTTCAGGCCACGTTATGATTCTTCTCTTTCTCTAGTCTGTTTCACTGTTCCCTTTATTTTCCTTGTTCTCAGGAGAGGGAAAACTTCATTTCTATTTTTGCTGCAACATGGTCGGGGACAGATATGTCAAGAGAAGGCTGACGGTGTGCTCGGTTGCCCTGGCAGGAAGATACAGGATGCTGTAGGATCACACAGGGAGTGAGGGGATCTGCAAGGCAGGGGAAAGCAGGGCTTCAGGAGGGTGTGAATCCGTGTTGACACTTTGAGGGTGAATAGGAGCATTCTAGGCGTGGGGGACGTGAACACGAGGTGCAAAGAAGGCGTGTGTAACTGGAGTGGCGGGAGTGGGGCACCCAGAGAGATGGACAGAAAGGAGAGGGGCGGGAATGGCAGTAAGTGAAAAGTTGAGGGACAAGGTTGGGCCTCACGGATGTGGTGAAAGGGTCTGCATCCCACAGCAATAGAGAGCCACGGAGGGCTGCCGAGGCGGGAGTGAGGGTGGTCAGAGGGAGCTTTGGAAGCCCCCCCCCCCGCCCCTGGCCGCAGTGCAGAGAGTGTGACGGCAGCATCCAGGAGGTCAAGGAGGCCGCCGTGGGCTTGGCCGGGGTCACGGCAGCAAGGGTGGTGGAAGGGGCCCAAGGGGACAGGACTTGGAGGCAACCAACCAGAGATTCAGGAGGAGGAAGACTTAGGGATGAAGACCTGGCCTCTGGCTTCTGCAGCCGGCACTGGGGGAGAGGGGCTCTTCTCAGTGTTCAGGCCCTCAGGAGGGCGAGGGTTCTGCAGGGAAGCTCAGGCCCCGTGTGCCGTGCCCCGGGGGCACATTTGGGTGGTTGTGCGAGAAGCACAGTGATGTCAGAGTCCGAGGTTCTGGAAAGCATTCTGGACTGGGGATGAAATTTGGAAGCAACATGGGAATAAAGAACAGTGATGGACCCTGTGGAAGTTACTAGGTGACTTTGGGCAAGCCACCTCCCCTCTCTGGGCCTCCGTTTCCACATCTCTAGCAAAAGACATTTGGATTAAATGACGCCAGGTGATTCTTAGTAATTCTAAAGACTGGCATGTGGCTGGGTGCTTGCGGCATCGGTGCTGGGTTTGGGTTTAATGATCTAAGAGAGGTCCTCCCTCTGCCAGGCTGGCCGCCTCGGGGTCCTGCAGAGGACCCGTGGGGCTGGGCCAGGTGTCCTCTGGGAACAGATTCTCTGAAACATGCCTAAGGGAAAGTAAGTCCCAGGGTGTGAGCTGTGTGTCTAAAAGAGGCCGGAAAGATCCAGGGGAGCGTAACTGGGAGCTGTAACTTGGGAGCAAGGTGTGGGCATCCAGGGGCAGCCCCTGGTCTTTTTTTTGTGAATTCTTCTTCTTGCATCCTCTTTTATTTTTTTTTAATTAATTAATTTATTTTTGGCTGCGATGGGTCTTTGTTGCTGCGCATGGGCTTTCTCTACTTGCGGCGAGCGGGGGCTACTCTTCGTTGCGGTTCGCGGGCTTCTCCACGGGCTCTAGGAGCGCAGGCTTCAGTAGTTGCAGCACGCTTGCTCAGTAGTTGTGGCTCACGGGCTCCAGAGCTCAGGCTCAGTAGTTGTGGCGCACAGGCTTCGTTGCTCCGCGGCATGTGGGATCTTCCCAGACCAGGGCTCGAACCCGTGTCCCCTGCCTTGGCAGGCGGATTCTTAACCACTGCACCACCAGGGAGGTCCAGCCCCAGGTCTTTTAATCTGAGGTTGGAAGCAAGAGGTGAGCCGAGGCAGGCGTGGGCATCCGAAACTACCTGTCCCACTGCCCCCACCCAGTGTGCGAGCAGGAACCACCCACTGGTATTGGCTCCTGAGCCCCGGCACCTAGGGCAGGGCCTGCACAAACCCCCTGACCTAATGCTTCTTTCAAGGCCGTGTGATGGAAGGGTGCCATCTTTGACATCACATCTCGGTTCGATTCTCGCTGTGCCACGTATTGGCTGTGTGGCTTTGGACAAATCTCTTAACCTCTCTGTGCTTCTGATTCCTCAGCTGAAAAGCGGAGATGATGATAATGGTAGCAGTTGAATGGCTGCTGCATGGCCTGGACCGCTGGCTTAACCAGTGGTTCCGTTACTATAAATTAGTTATAACCCTTAGCTTTGAACATCAAGAATCCACACGTAGCTCCAGAGCCCACACAGCTGGTGAGTGATGGAGCCAGGCGCCCTCGTCACACCCATCCGGCGTCAAAGCCCCGCACTCCTTTCTCCCTGCTAGGACTGCCTGCCCTCGTTGATCTCCGCCTTGTACTAATAACAGGCCTGCAGCTTCCCTCTAATTCGGTGGGCAGGTGTGTGTGAGTGAGTAATGACCCCGCCGCCCGAAATTGCCTGACGGGTTTGTTTCTGTGCCCTTCGCAGGCATCTGTGACAGGCCCCCTCTGTGCCTGAGTGCATCCCCAGCAGAGTCGGAAGTCCTTGAGGCCCCCTGGGAGCACGGGAGCCTGCAGTCTTCCCCGAGCATGGCCGCCGGGGAGGCGAGGCCTGAGGAAGCCACACTGCTGGATCACCCACACCTCAGCATCCTGCCCTGGGACGACAGCACCCTGGAGACCCTGTCGCCCAGGCTCACCATAGGTGCCGGCCCTGGGGGCGGGACGGCAGAGGCTCTCTGTGACCCTTTATGAGGCAGAAAGGTGGCTTCTCTGTGTGTTGTGGAGGAAGGTCATGCAGCTGCGTGGGAAGAGATGGGGCGGAGCGACTAGGGCAGGCCCGTTGGGACCCACACCGCCCAGCACGGGCCTCCCATCCCCCTGGGTCCTTGCCCAGTCTCCCTTCCCATGGGACCTGGCCAGAGGAAAACAACCTCCAGCTGAGTTTTGTGTTAACTGGCTGTGCTCTCTGCTCCTAAAGTCCAGGCACGCTGGATATTGGGGGGGACCCCCGGAGGTGGCCTGTTCTTTGAGAACGCCGTTCTCCTCCTGTCCTCCCATCTCAAAGCCTTTTCTCTCTCAAGGAGCCCCTCCTAATTTCTCCCTCCCCGCAAAATCACAGTTTTGAACCTTCACTGAATCTGGTTATTTAATCGTGTCATCGATTATATAATGGATAGATGAATGCACCGTCCAGCTTCCAGCTGGGCATTTGGGGAAATTCAAAGATGAACGGCACAGGGATTTCCCTGGAGGTCCAGTGGTTAAGACTCCGAGCTTCCAATGCAGGGGGTTAGGGTTCAATCCCTGGTCGGGGAACTGAGATCCCACACACCGCAGGATGTGGCCAGAATAGAATAGAATAAATCAAAGACGGAATGGGATGCCCGGTTCTTGCCCCTGAGGCACGAACACCCAGGAGTTGCACTAACCAGCAGCTGCTCAGATTCCTGCGATTTGAGGCATCCGGAGGTCATTACAAAGGGGAAATAGAAGGCTAGGGGGTTCCAGGCAGAAGAGATGGAATCCAGCTGCAGGTGCAAAGAAGAGCTCATAAAACTGGGGCCAGGGGCACTTTGAGAAGTTTGTGTACGCCTCCAAAAATAGCCAGTTTAAAAGAGAGTCTTTAAAAGGGACCCTGTACCCTGTAGACGATCCAAGGGCTACTTGGGCACATTCCCCATCTGATCTCTTTTGTGGACGCTTCTGATTCTTGGGCTGCCAGGATTTGTATATTTCACAGAAATTCCAAGCACCACCCAGGGAAGATGGTTTGGTTTTTACACTGGTGAGAGACAGACCTCCCAATTGTATTTTTCAGCCCTGAGGGAAGCAATTGGAAACCAAGATGGGTACATAAGCAAGATGTGCAACTTCTTACCAATTAAGGTCATGTCCTACCTGGTGCTGCCCTGCACGCTGCCCGTGGAGTCCGCGATTGCTATGGTCCAGAGGTGAGCGCTTCACGTGGCTTTGTGGCATCCTCATGGAAGTGGGGCGAGGATTCAGTGAGAGAAGCAGTGGAAGGCCCTTGGCCTGGGGCCTGGCTCCTTATACATTGGGGTGGAGTTCACGGTCAGCGTGGAACACCTTGGAAAGGTGCCTCGTTGGCAAGCCCCTGCCCACCCCTCCTCCTTTCTCACTGCTGTTACATGTCTGTCACTTCCTGTAGGTCTGCACTTCTATTTTGGGATTTTTTTTTTTTTTTTTGCGGTACGCGGGCCTCTCACTGCTGTGGGCTCTCCCGTTGGGAGCACAGGCTCCGGACGCGCAGCCCCAGCGGCCATGGCTCACGGGCGCAGCCGCTCCGCGGCATGTGGGATCCTCCCGGACCGGGGCACAAACCCGTGTCCCCTGCATCGGCAGGCGGACTCCCAACCACTGCGCCACCAGGGAAGCCCCTATTCGGGGATTTTATTCCTGGTATGTTGGAGGGATCTGAGGCCAACGCTGGGATGCCTACCGGATTCCTGAGCGTTTGTTTCCCCTCGGTTTTCTTCTGATGTACTTTGGTGTTTACTTTTTTTTAGCGAGTTAGTCAACATGTCCCTCAGTCCATCTTTCAAAGTCCCGACCGTCCTTCAAAATCCAGCTCAGTCCTCCAGCTTTGGTCATCCTCCCCGGAGCCCCTCTCCACTGTGCCAAATCAGCCACCCGTTCCCGCACAGCCTTGCCCTGGGTTGAGGGCTGCTCTGGCATTTCCCAAAGCCCGAGATGTGGGGTCCTTTTCATGTCCTGGGTGCTGGGAGTCTGGAGGGCAGTGGTCAGGCCCTCTTGGGGGCTCCCTCTGCTGCGCTTGCATGTGGCCAAGCCCAGGAGACCTGGGCGCAGGGGGTGGTTCTCGACCGCAAGATGCTCTGCGTCGGTGGCCATGTTGCCACAGAGGAGTAGGATCCTGGAAAACCAAGGTCTTTTCCTTTTATTTCCATCTAAGTCCCTTGAGCGTTCCCAAATCAAAAAATGGGCTAATTTACCTTTGGGCTTTTAGGTTGGCTTGTCTTTGGGAATTTATCACATCGGGGTTAGGAGTGACCCCGGCAGTTTCCATGGACCATGGTGTCGTTGTAAGATGTCTGCCTTTGGTTAGGGCTTGGTTTTGTTCTTTTTGGTTGGTTTCTCTTCCTGCTCATACAACGTGGGCGTCTCTCTGTTTTATTCCTGCAGACTGGTGATGTGGCTTCCAGACATGCCCAGCGACATCCAGTGGCTGTGGTGGACGACCTCCCGGATTTGTTCTCGAGTGATGACGCGTTTGCTCCCTGTGGAGCCCTACATCAAGGACACAGGACAAAAACTCCTGAATTAACCAAGCCCGCATAGCAACTGTTGCCATGGGCTCTCCTAATCTAAACCGCACAGCCCCACGACTCCACAGTAGGTAAAGTATTCACTGTGTAGCAACCTCGAAGCACCCTGACCAATCGCCTGATGCCATCCTGCCAGCAGGAATTTTCTTTGTCTTGAGGCTATAAAAGTTGGCCACTAGCCCACAGAGGGGGTCGGCTGTCCGTGCTCTGTCAGGAAGTGGGCCCGCTGTATCTGCAGCGCCCCTCGCTAACTCTGCACTTTGTTCTCAGTAAACTCACTCCTTTCTAAGATACTTCGCGTCTGGAAATTCTTCTTCCAGCCCACGTGCGGACCACGACATTTTGGTGGCCTGTACGGGGATATCTCCTGGGGGGATCTCCTCCCCCACCTCCTCTCCTCATTTCTTGGGACCCTCTGTGAAAAGGCAAGCTGCCGTGGAAGCAACGGAGGACTCTGGCCAGGGCCACTCCCTGGTGTGTTCCGAAGGCTCCACGGCTCACTTCGCCCCAGTAACTGCCGCCCAGGACGGGTGAGGGTCCCTCTGTCTTCCTCCTGACTGCGGACTAGGCCGATTGGTATCGTGCGGGCACGGGTCAGGCATTTAAAAGCCATTAGGGCGCCTGCCGCTTGAAGACTCCCGTGAAAGGATAAGGGGGTCACGGAACAGACCAGGCTGTTAGAGCATCTGCCCCCAGCAAGACAACTTCCGTGCACTGTGAGGCGCGTATTGGTTCAAGCAGAACACTGAGCCTCCTCCCCTTGGCCGCCGCCTTCCCGGCAGGACTACGAGGCCGATTCCTCAGCCTGTCTTCTCTGTTACTTTCACCTTTTTCTCGGTCCGGATTGACTTACAGGAGCCTAGGCATTGCCTCTGAGCCGTGCCCGGAGTGCCTTTCACGTTTCAGGGCATCGCCTTACGGTGAGTCACCCGGTGGGTCCCGGGAATCTCCTCTCTTTCCTTTCTTTCCCTGCCTGAGTCGCATGGTGCCTCAGTCGCACGCTCAGGGGTCACCTCTCACGGTCGGACGTGATTGTTGGGACGGTCGGCCCATTTTGTGCCTTAGTCGCACGGAGAGATCACTGGGACAAAGGGGACGCCTCTCTGTCAGCCGGTGACTCTCAGTACCCCCGTTCTACGGCGTACAGGCTAAGAATGGGTTCTGTGATGTCTCGGGAGCCTCCCTCGGCCGTATCCTCAGGAACTGGGAAAATTTGACCCTGAAAATCTCAAAAAGAAGAGGCTCATTTTCTTTCGTAACACGGCTTGGACCCAGTATAAACTGGAGGACCGAGAACAATGGCCTCTTAATGGGACACTAAATTATTACACGATCCTGCCTTGGGTTAATTAGTAGAACTTCAAGCCAAAAAAAAAAAAAAAAGAGGCAGGGGCTTCCCTGGTGGCGCAGTGGTTGAGAGTCCGCCTGCCGATGCAGGGGACACGGGTTCGTGCCCCGGTCCGGGAAGATCCCACATGCCGCGGAGCGGCTGTGCCCGTGAGCCATGGCCGCTGAGCCTGCGCGTCTGGAGCCTGTTGCTCCGCAACGGGAGAGGCCACAACAGTGAGAGGCCCGCGTACCGCAAAAAAAAAAAAAAAAAAAAAATCAAACAATTCTAAATACAAGAAAAATTAAGCTAAATAAATTTCAGATTCACGTGAACTGGGGAATATTCAATATTAAATTAATACCTGGTATTAATGTTTAAGTTTATTGATCTAATTAATATAGACATGTCTTTAGAGCGATCAAGATTAAGTATAATACTTTTATTGTGCCTAGGTTTAATATAAACTAAATAAGATCTTATTATAACTGTCACAAATTTGTCAGCAATGAAAATAACTCAATGTGAAGAAACTTTTTTTTTTTCGGCACGCATAGATGAAGATCGCGGCACGCATAGATAAAGTTCATTCTGCTTCTACAAAAATTAACCCCTCATTGCCAGACTTTTGCCATCCTGATGTCCTTAAAACATGACAACAGTCTACTCCTAAATCAGGGAATTTCAAATGGGTAAACAATAGCTGTCAGTCAAACAGTCGGGGCTATGGAAAATCCCAGACAGCTGCTTGGCTTTTTCCAGCTCCCTGACAAAGCTCATTTTTTTATTTGATGGGATAAAGCCTTCCCTGGCTGCAGGGTTAATTCCCTCACAATGAAAAAAAAAAATTACATTTCACTGAATATTAAATTCTAGTTTTGTTAATTAAGGTCTGTGTTACCAAGACTCACTTCCCAGTTAGTTCCTTGCTGTCATGTTATATTGCTAAAAAGTTTAATTGAATTATTAAAGGACACTCTTAAGTTTGTTTCTAAAGCTTATCTCAGTAATCTATTTTCGGATGAAGACCAGATGCCCCACGACCTACAATCAGGGGATCATGCATACTGGAAAAGATATAATTTAAAGGACTGTCTCCAACCTGGATGGATGGGGACCCATTGGGGGCTGGCTAAATGACTCTCTTTGTAACTACACCCTCAGTTTTAATCAGACTAGTCTGGAGTGGGGTCCCTGGTCAGAGGAGGATGAATATGACGTATTACATGAAGGTAATTTCACTTTATTTTGGGGAAATTCAAGGAAAAATGTGACTAAGAAATATATTAATGAAGACCATATCCCCATAAATAGCTCGGCCCTGGGAACTAAATATGTGGGGATCGGTGTGACCACCAGACACTTACTTAGTTTAACCTCTCGGCAAGATTCTCCCCCAAAATATAACATAATTCAGCTAATATTGAGAAATTTGTTATGCCAGTGCCCCTGTCACACTCAATCAGTCAGAGCCCAGATTCTCCCCTGTATGAATAGATGATTACTTCCTCGGAGTTTGGCCTTCCCAATATAATCCTAGGCCATAGGACCCCAGTCTGTTTCCAGAGGAAAACTCCCAAAAGGTCAGGGCCTGGCTCTGGGGACCCACAATGGGGGTATCCTTGAGGGGCACCGGATTTTCATTTCTGTGCGGTAACGGGGTCAATCTGGATCTTCCCACACTTTGGAGGAGCTCCTGCACAATAACTGCTGTGGTCCCAAGGCGACCATTATGACTGCAAAGGATTTAGCTTCCTTAGGAGACATTCCCAACCTTGGGTCCTTCCTCCAGGAGGCCTTAAGACCTGTCCTGGAGAGAAAAAAAACGAACCGCTGATTGGGGGGGGGGCATGCTTATGATAACCCAATTTTTGATTGCCCCGAAATAATGCATAGTGTCTTTAGAGGGCTCTCCTGGTTTGCAGGCATACCCCTTAGAGAGGAGCGTTCTCCATCTCACCATCAAGGTCCAGGAACCTTGGAAGGCTACGGTAGCAGCCACTGAGGAACAGCAGTCAGCCCTAGGCTCTCTGGCCAAGGTGGTTTTACAAAATAGGACGGCCCTTAATGTTATAACAGCTGAGGCGGGGGTGTCTGTGCCCTGCTAAATGAGACAGGCTGCTTCTATATTAATACCTCCGGCCAGGCTGAAGAAGACCTCCAGATTCTAAAGAAAAACATCAAATTAATAGAAGATTTAAAAGAGAGAGCAGGACAGGGCCCCAGCTGGCTTTCCAGCCTCCTCTCCTCTCTGAGGATCCAGATATGGACATGGCTATTGCCCTTGCTGGGACCATTAATCCTGATAGCCCTTGTTTCGTTGTTTGGCCCCTGCATTATTAACGCATTATCTAAGTTCATTTCCTGACAGGTTCAAAAGATTCAATTCCAGATGGTGCAACAAGGGTACCCGCCAGTTGGCACATGGACTACGTCGGAACAAGCTGCCTTATCATTCCACGGGCCCTCATCTCCCTCCATAAACACACCCTGACAGAGAGCGGGCATTGGGACCCAGGGCGCCACGACGCCCCTGTCCAGCAGGAAGAAGCTAGGAACGGTCATCGCCCCTTTCCCCAGTGACCTGGGTTCCTATCGCCCGAGATGGGGATAGGCAGACAGTCAGTCATGAGCAGGGTGTTAAGGGGCCAAAGATTTGGCCCATATATAAAAAGAGGGGGGAATGTGGAGCCCTACATCAAGGACAAGGGGCAAAAACTCTGGAATTAACCAAGCCCGCATAGCAACTGTTGCCATGGGCTCTCCTAATCTAAACCACACAGCCCCACGACTCCACAGTAGGTAAAGTATTCACCATGTAGCAACCTCGAAGCACCCTGACCAATCGCCTGATGCCATCCTGCCAGCAGGAATTTTCTTTGTCTTGAGGCTATAAAAGTTGGCCACTAGCCCACAGAGGGGGTCGGCTGTCCGTGCTCTGTCAGGAAGTGGGCCCGCTGTATCTGCAGCGCCCCTCGCTAACTCTGCGCTTTGTTCTCAGTAAACTCACTCCTTTCTAAGATACTTCGTGTCTGGAAATTCTTCTTCCAACCCACGCGCGCGGACGCGACACTCCCCGCTTCCACGTAGATGATCTGGCTGTGGGGCTGTGAGTCCGACAGGCACCCTCTCATCTGCTCAGGCCTCATGTGCCATTCTAGAAACGTCGTCGGGCCCCGGATAGGTGGCAAGGAGCTTACCCTCTGGTGCAGGAGGTCCTGTCTTATGGGAGGCGGCTGAGCCAATCAGAGGTCTCAGAGCACCTGCTGAAAGCTAATAACCAAGACTTACCTGCACAGGATGTGGTGAAGCCCAGGGAGGGGGCGGGGAAGCGCGTCCACTGGGCCTAACTGACGGCAGAGGGGGAGAGAGCCGGCCGATGGACCTGGGGCAGGGCAGAGGGACAGGTGCAGGTCAGGGAGGGTCAGGTAGCATTGGTTTGCCTAAAGGAAGTAGCTCTGGGTGCTGGGAGCACAGGGAGGGGGTGGAGTACGGAAAGAGAGGCAGGGCCCCTCAGAGTGTGTGTGTGTTGGGGGGCGGAGGGTGGGATGGGGTACCTGTTAATGCAGATTCCCATCTGAATCACGGTCTCTCCACATGGAACCCGGCAATCTGCGTCGTTAACGTGGCCCGGATGCTGCTGCTGCTTTCTGAATTCTGAAAACTAATTCGGAGGAAGAAGGGCCTGGTGTCAGTTACCAGGGTGGGATCTTATCCTGAAGATCGTGGGCCTCGGCTTCCTCACCTGTACCATGGGGGTGACCCTCCTCTCCTCATTAGGTTTCTGCGAGGCTTCGGGGAGCCCCTAGCACAGTCCCGGCCACGTGGTGGGCACTGGGGAGAGGAGCCCACGGTTGTTTTTGCTATTAGCAGACACAGAAGTGTTTGAAGCAGGGAGCGGAGGGATCCGGTTTGCTCTGGGAAGTGACGGTAGTGGCCGCGTGGAGGAGGCCGACCACCCGCAAGTGGACTCGCCGCCCACTCAGCTGTCCTGGTGGAAGGTCCTAGAATGACTGGTGTTTGGAGGGGGTGTGGGGTGGGTAGAGGGAACCCTGTGGCTGGGGGCTGGGCTGCCCTTTGTGCAGTCTTGGGGGTTGGAAGGAAGAAAGGAGTAGGGTCCCATCTTTCCGTACAGGAGGCAGTTACTTTGGGGCGAGGGGGGTGCCATCCTCCAAGGACACCCTTGGTTAGGGGGGCATTAAAAGATGGTAACTTATTTACATTCTGGTACATCTTTTTGACCTACTCTAAATATTTGAAAGTTCTATATTAATTATAAGGGAATCTTTGTATTTCCTGTTGAATTATATATTATAGGAATCAGTGAGATATTCATAGAAGAAGCCTTAAAAAAAAAATCCAGTTCAGGGACTTCCCTGGCGGTCCAGTGGTTAAGACTCCGTGCTTCCACCGCAGGGGGCGCAGGTTCAATCCCTGGTCGGGGAACTAAGATCCTGCGTGCTGTGCGGCGTGGCCAGAAAAAAAAAGGAAAAAACTCCAGTGCACAAGACGTTCACCCTGGCACCCCCAGGTCCTCGCCTGTCCTCTCCACTTGCAGAGCCCTAATGGAGATGAGCGAGAGGCAGGTACCCACCTTCTCTCCAGGGTGGTAATTTGTTGGCAAGCACGGTGCAATATGACCCAAGGTGAAATGTGTGTGTCTGTTTTTCTTATTTATGCATTTGAGCATAACAAAAAGAAAAGAAACAATGGTAAGCTCAAAATCGTAAATGTTGGCCCCAAAAGTTGCAACTCTCACCCACACCGTGTATGTGTCCTGGAGTTGCAGAACCATCAAGGTCAAACCCAGCACTCCACTGCGAGGACGTACACTTTAGAGGAGAGTGTGGTTCTGGGGGCAAAGCCTGCGCGAGCCTTGCTATGGTCATGAGCACCGAGAAGGCAGCGGCTGCTCGTGAAAATACAGGGTCGGCACGCGGTGCCAAGCTGAGCTCCTCGAGTTTGCAGGGGCTCCCGTGCTGGTAGCGCTCCCTCCCTGAGTGAGGCAAGGCTGTGAGTGGTGGGCTTCCCCGGCCACCTGGGCCCTAGAACAAAGCACTGTCCGCTATGCTGAGCTGGCCTGGAGTGAGGGAGGTGTCGCCTGCCTGACACCCACCTGGACTCCTGGTGACACACCCTCATACCTTCCCCGAGCCCGACTGTCAGGGTTCCCAGTGGCCTTTTCTGTCAGAACCACAGTGTAGGTCTAAGCAGATACAACCGCACTTCAGCAGTGTTTTATAGTAGCCAGGATATTTCCGTGTAGATAGTATTCTATACACCAGTTCTGTGATCATTATAAGGCAAGAAATATGTTAAGATAGGATTACGTGGGACTTATTTTCTTGCTACTTTTTGTAATTATTCAACCTTCTTATGATGAGCATATGTTTTATAATTTTTAAAAAATGGACAGTGAGACAAGGAAGTGCATTACGTTCTTAGAAACAGCCAAGGCTACCCTCCCACCTGTGCCTTAAGTGCTACCCCATCTCTTCGTCTTTGTGCTCCCAGAAGTCACTCACCCCACATCCTCACCAGTCCCCCGACCAAGGCCCTCACCTCTCCAGCATGGCTGGTTTCTCATCAGCATGCAAAACATGCTCACGTTCCTCTCACCTTGTTAAATAAAAGCCTCCCTCTATTTATGGTCCATTTACGCCCTGGGGAATCATCAGTGCAGTCTGTTTAATGCCAGGGAGCAACAGTCTATCTGGTAAACAGCAGAACTTGGTGCAAAGCATGAGCCCAGTCCTGTTAAAAATGAAGACGTGTGTGGGCGTGTATGTGTAGAACAGAGACTGAAAGGATGTATGCCAGGACACCGACAGTGGTTAGCAATATGCCATTATCTGTAATTGCATTGTATATTGAATTTCCAAGTATTCCTTTCATCGGAAAATCATTTATAATAAACGTGATCGTGAAAGTGCTTTCCCTCGTCTCTGCATCTTTCGCGAGGAGCCACAGCGCTGCTGTCCTTGCCTCACAGCCAGGCTCCGTTAAAGTCCCCTGCGACCTCCCCACCCCCAAGGTTTATGGTCCCGCTGCCCCAGACGGTCCTGCCGGGCCAGGTGGCCTCCACATGCTCTGTCCTGGACACGGAGGGCCAGACCCTCCTTCCCAGATCCCTCTCCTTCCTCTGGGACTGCAGACTCCCCGATGCCATCCTGGCTACCGGGCTCTTCCCCAGGGCTGGGGCGTGCACACAACCACGCCTGGGGAGGCCTCGCTCACTCCGAGGAACCCCCCCCCCCCTCCGGTCTCTGGCTCAGGTGAGGGCCCACCTACCCCCCCTACCTACCCCCCCATCGGCTCCCCAACATCCTCCCTCCAGTGCAGAGCCCTTCAGCTCCCTCATCAGCTGTCCTGGTTCTATCAACAGCCGAGTCACCTGAGCCAGGAACTGGGGACGCACTGAGTCCCCCCACCCTCTCCTCCAGCCTGCCCCTGCCCTGGGCTGCTGCAACGACTTCCTGGTGGGCTCCCGTGGCCTGCACCCCGCCTCAAACCCGGACAAGTCACCCCCACCTCCCCACACGGAGAAGCTGCCTTCCTCCTGGGCATCCCTCCCTCGGTGCCCCCCCCGGCAGCTCGGAGCCTGGTCCTCCGGCACCTGCCTGCTCACCCCGGGCCTCTGCCTCATGCCAGTGCCCGTGCCCTTTCCTCTCACCGGCTCACCTTCACTCCTCAGGCAACAGGCGCTGGGAACATGGGGGATGGAGGCGAGCCCCTCACTCAGGGTGCCCGCCCTCTGGGAAAGGAATAAGGAGACCCAGGCTGCAGCCCCAGGGAGTCCATACCACAGGATGCCCCAAACTAAGAGTAGGGGTGACCTCTACGGCGATCTGTGAAGACCCAGCGTCCCTTCCTCGTGGTCTCTGAGATTTGGGGTTTGACTTTATCCAGGGGACCAGTGTAGTCACTCATCTTCATTCCTCTGAGTGATGGGACCAGATCAGCACTTCATAAACCAAATCTTCTGGAAGGTTGTGTCCTTGCAGATGGCGCTAGGGATTTTATCAGTTAGGATAGACGGGGTTATGCTGTGTTTAACAAAGACTCCCAGACTCCCAAAAGGTTCACTCCTCAGACTACATGCCCATCGGACTTGGCTGACCCAGGCTGAGCCTGTCCCAGGCCCTCGAGGGTCGGAGTGAACGGTGGGGGAGGAACACAGTGCTTAAAGGTCTCCATCCAGAGTGACACCTCTCCCTTCTGCCTATAGCTAGTGGACCAAAGCAAGTCACATAGATGGGGGAAATGCAAGTAAGTCTACCTTTTGCCCAAAAGAGGAACAGCAGAGATTCTGGTGAACAGTGCCACTGACAGTCACAGAAAACCTCAAAACCCAAAAAGTCTTTAAGACAGAATAAATAACCCAGGAAATACCGAGGTAAAGAAAGCGAAATGCAGGATTTCTGAGAGCCTCTAAAATGTTAATGTACCAGGAATTCCCTGGCAGTCCAATGGTTAGGACTCCGAGCTTCCACTGCAGGGGACACAGCACGGGGTGGTTCCTGGTTGTTGGAACTAAGATCCCGCATGCTGTGCAGCGAGGCCAAAAAAAAAGTGAATGTACGTTGTGACTGTCAGAGAGGGTAGAGCTGTGTCGTTGTGCTCCTAACGTGTCCTCTGCCACCCTGGCCCTTGTACACAATAGGGCTCTCAAATGGTATGTTTGGCTCAGGGCTCTTGTTGTAATATGCAGGTCAAAGTCATGGCTTCTCCTTGAGAGGAGGCTTATTTAAGAGAATAACAAGGAAATGCAGGAAGAAAAGTCTAGTTTATTCAGTGTTTACAGTGTGCCAGGCCCCATGCTTTAAGTTCATTAAATCCTCACTATACCATTATGCTTTAAGAACTACTATCCCCATTTTACAGATGAGAAAACTGAGCTTCAGGGAACCAGGAGCATGAATTTTTGAATAAGTGTCCAGCCTCTGTGACTTGTGCTTAAAATTTGTTTGGTCTCCTAGATTATCTTTGGAGATCTCTGCCCAAGTTTTCACACCTAAAACAGCCTTTTGAGTTTGAGCTGGGGGTCAGTGAGACCCGTGAAGCCCCACTTTGGTGGCCAGAGGCAGGTTGGCCGGGCCTGTGGGCACTGAGCCCTGGGCATTCGGAGTCTTACTGGGTAACAACTGGGCAGTGTTTTGAGCTTCTCGCACTCAGACACCTGGTGGCTGCAGCCTGTTATGTATGCCCCACCCACCACCCCCCCTTTAAAAATTGCCAGAAGAGGGGAATCCAGGGTCGGGAGGCTTCTGAGCCACCATCTACTCACCCCCATGGCCCCCACCCCCTCGAGACCCTGGGACACGTGGGCATCATTCAGAGGTGGCTAAGAGCCAGAGGTGGGACCATGTCACACTCTCTTTTGTTTGGGTCCCCCCTGGATTTAGGGTAAGTCACTTAGTCTCTCTGGCCCTAAGTTTCATCTTCTACAAAAGCCTACCTTACTGTGATGGTTAGATAAGACCATTTACGGAAAGCACTTGGCACCTGGCCTGGCACGTGGGTATAGGGACAGCTAATCCTTGTAGGGGGGGCACTCTCCCTGGGCTAGGCACAGCTTTACATCTGTTAACTCACTGAATCCTCAAAGCGATCCTGTGAGGTGGATGCCATTACTACCCTCACTTTACAAAAGAGGAAGCTGACCCAGAGAGGTAGCGGCCCTGCTTACAGCCACACAGCTTAGCAGTGGTAGAATCACGGCTGAACCCCAGCCAGCGGGTCTGTCCATAAAGCCAGCATCATAACCACTAAACGGGAGCTAATCTGGTTGTGATTCCTTGGCAAGTGGTGATCCAAAATGTCTTAAAAGCCTGCAAAAGCCCAGGACCTATTACTTCTTAGTGTGAAATGCAAGCCAATTAAAAAAAAATCTTTTGTACAACTGGCAGGGTCCTTAGCAATCTCATTATTTTATAGTGGAGAAAAGTGACCCTTAAAACGGGTGTGACTTGCCTGGGGTCAACAGCTAACTTATAGCCCAGTTCTTTCATCAGCTTGCAGCCTCCTGAACACATGCCCAGGCCCAGACGTCTCTCGCCGCAGGCCTGGCCCTGCACACCTTTCCCCTTCTCGTGCAAGGCCGTCCTGCCTGCCTGTATCACGGCCCTGCATCCTTGTCCCCCATCTCCCGCGGATGCCCTGCTGCCGCCCCTGCCTCCCCTCCTGCTGAGCTCCTCTTCCACCCATTTCTGGCCAAGTTCCTTATAAGCAGGTTCGCGGCCCCATGTCTTCAAAGACGTTAGAAACTAGTAATGAAGTCAGACATGGACATAGAGGTGTTTTTTTTTTTTGTGGTACGCGGGCCTCTCACTGTTGTGGCCTCTCCCGTTGCGGAGCACAGGCTCCGGACGCGCAGGCTCAGCGGCCATGGCTCACGGGCCCAGCCGCTCCGCGGCACGCGGGATCTTCCCGGACCGGGGCACGAACCCGTGTCCCCTGCATCGGCAGGCGTACTCTCAACCACTGCGCCACCAGGGAAGCCCTAAAGAGTTTTTTAAAATGAGGGGTTCTTAAACTTAGTTGTCATAAGAATTACCTGGCACGCTTTAAAAATATTCAGATCTCCAGGTCCTGCTTTCCAGAAGTTGGTTCAGTAGGTCAGGGCTGAGGCCCAGGAATGTGCAATTTCAATAAGCAGGGTGTGTCGGTTTGCCCTAGCCTACGGCAGGGGAGCAGTAATTCAGCAAATATTCACCAGGTCCCTGCATCACACCAAGCACTCTGCTAGCCTCTGGGCTCGTGGAGGGAACCAGACAGACTGGTCCCCACCTCTGGGGACTGACAGCCCAGCTGCGAAGACAGATGGATAGGTCACCTGGCCAGGGATGCAGTGTGGGAAGGAGAAGGGCCTGGGAGGCAAGAAGGGGAATGTGGACTTAATATTTACTCCAGGGATGCTGGAGGACTTCCGGTGCTGCTAATCAAACAGAAAAGAGTGTCAGGGTCTCTGGGAAGGGGTGGAAACGTTAGTGCACATGATACTGAAAATCCTTCTCTCATTTTGTCTCTTACTTGTTTCTCTCATTGCATTTATCGCCACGTGACTATTACTTATTATATACTGTCTTCTGAGCGGGGGAAAGCTGTTTCCACCACCCAAATGAAGCCCCAGGGCTGTCCTGTTCTCCGATGTGAGTGGCCCCCATGCGAACCCCCGATGACACGCACTGACATTTACTGCAGTTGAAAGAATAATGGTCATTTATTCGCTGCTCACTAAGTGCCCTGCCCTGCGCCAGGCGTTAATAACACTTTCATGCGAGCCTTGTAATCCATCCCTGCGAAACAGATAAGACCGTCACACTTCATTTTGCCAATGAGGAGAATGAACCCTGTGGGGGTTCAGTGACTTGAAAGCTCCGTGCGGCCAGCAGGAGAGGAGCGGGGCGCCGATCCGGGTTTGTGCGGCTCCAGGCGCCGGGTGAGGCCACTGTTGCAGCCGCGTGTGCCGAGCCTCGGCCAGAGCGCGGGGACAAGCGCTGCACCATTGGGCCGAGGTGCCAGGAGGGTTAAGGGAGACATGTGAGTGAAGTCCCGGCGCGCCCACCAGCTGGTCTGGTCTCCCCCAGGGCAGCTCCGGCACTCCCAGCGGGACCCTCACGCAAAGTCCCCACCACGCGCCAGCAGCTTCCCGGGCGCCACAGAACGCTCGGCGCTCGGGCGGTCTCCAAGACGCAGAGCTTCCCGGCGTAGGCGTGAACACCCGGGTCATAGATTCTTAAGGACCAATGAGCGGAGGAACCGTGAGCCAGGAGGCGGGGCGAAGGCGGGACATGATGGCCGCCCCCAGTCAGCCGCGTCCGGGGGCTTGTGGGTGTTGCACCAACCGGTAGCTCCGCCACTGGGGACTCGCTCTCTGCCTCACCCGCCGAGCCTTCGTCGGGCCAGGGCAGCTCTGGGAGGCGGCGGCCAGAAGGGGAGCCATGGGGACAGTGCACGCCAGGGTAAGAGGCCCAGAAACCCGCGGGCTGCGTGACCTCTGGGTGGGCGCCGCGGGGGACGCCCTCGCGGCTGCGGCCGCGGTTGCCCTGGTGAGGGGACTGCAGGGCTCCGAGGCCGGTGCGGAACGGGGCCGGGGATCTCCGCCTGTAGCGCCCCAGCGCTGGGCCGCCGCGGGCCGGGTGGAGGAGGCCGCAGAGATGCCTCCAGCAGGTACCGCAGGCTTTCGAGCAGAAAACGGATACTCAGAGGAGGGGCGTGACTTGCCCAAGGTCACTTAGCGAGGCAGTGGCCCGGAAAGGACTCTCGGGCTTTCCGTGATGTCCTACAGCGGAGGAATAAGTTCTTTCTATCCTTAGCGGTTTCGGGCGTCTTAGTTCCTTACCCGTCACCTTTTCCGAACTCTCCCGCCCAGCCGCTCCTGCGTTCTTGCTAGACTCTTAGAGCACGAAGTAGTTAGTGCCTTCCAACCCAGACCCAGCTAGGAGTCCTCGTGTCTCTTGGTTACCGTGCAAAGACTGAACCTCGCTGAGCTTTAGTACCTCCTTTTAAAGTGGAGGCAGTGATAGTACTCACTCACCGGGCTGTTAGGAGAATTGAAAGACAATACACGTAAAGCACTTGCTTGGGTGCTTAGCGCGGCAACCAAGCTGCCCAGCTGCTCTTTATCGTAATCTTAACTGAGACCCAGAGAGTGACTGTTTGTCCGAGGTCACACCGTTAGAGCCTCAGAATGTTCTAAAACTCAGACCTCCTGAGTCCCAGCGCTCAACACAACTTCTCTTCTACAACGTGGATTGTTTGAGTTGCCCTGCTGAGAAGTTTTCAGGAGTTTCCCAAAAGAGTTTAGCACAGACTTCTCAGCCTGGTGTGCGGGAATGGACTTAACTTTCATTTCCAGATACTTCCTGCAAATGAAACACCGTTCCTCGTTCGACACACTCTTTGGACCGTGCTGTTGGGCGGAGCTTCCTCTCTCATCACTCACCCCCCACTCCCATCTTCAGCTGGCAAAATAGTCCCATCTTTTAGAACTCAGTTCAAGTCACTTCCTATATAAACCTCCTTATCTCGCCTCATTTTGGATGTGTTGCCAACCTCCTTGACATTTCTGCTCTGGTGCCCTGTCTTAGCTCTGCATTTTTGACTTATCCTTTTAAAGTCTAAGTTTCTAGATGACGGTAGGAGCTGCATTTTACTTGCCTTGCATCCCTTGTAGCATCTTCGCAGAGTAAGCATTCATTCGTTTATTCAACTAATATCTACCGATGGTCAGCTCTGTGCCTGGCACTGTTGTAGGTGCTAGGAGTACAGGAAAAAAAGTCTCTGCTTTTATTAAGCTCCTTTGACACTAAAACTGCTGCTCCTTTGATGAACGTATTGACAAAAAATAATTTCAGTTCTTTAATTTGGCCTTTACATTTCACTAGCCAGCGTTGTTTGAATTTTGCTCAGGACTCACAGTAAGAAAACATCCCATATTTGCTATCTGGTACCTTCATGCATATGTGAAACAAAAGTTTTCTGAAACAGTATTTACCCTTGATACCTATTACTTTTTCTTGTATTTTCTATCTGATTCTAGTCTATATCACTTAAAGGATGCTGCTCATAACTCATTACATTTATTTCATGTCCTATTTCTCCAGCTAGCACTGCCTTGCCTAGTCACTAGCCTGGCACGTGGCGTTCGATAAAATTTGTCGACTCACTAGTAGACCGATCTGCTTAAAGGTTAGAGGCTAGATCCAAATATTTATTTTAATTCATTTCACTAAATGCTTACCCGGACACTGGAATGTAAATTCTGTAAGCGTGAGGACCTTGTAAGCGCTTGTCACATAGTGGGTGCATATTTGGAGAATGAATGAATCTCTAGTAGTGAAACAGTTCATTTAGGACATCAGGCTTTGGTGCAGTGGTGAAACTGTAAAGACATCACCTTTTGAATTAAAGGCTAAATTTCAGATTTAAGAATACAAATGGGTCTAGCATGTCTTTGGTGAGGTGTGTTTCATGCTTTTGAGGTTTTAGGAACCGTAATGGAAATTTTTTAGCATAGACTTTATGCCCAAAGTCTATTTGTCAAGCATTCAGATTCAGAAGAATGAATATGTGCGTATATTCCTAACTATAGTATATGCTCTGCATAGACAATCTGCGCATCTATAATATACTTTTTTGCACTACATAAACTTAAATACAGAAAGCATATTCATGAAATGTTGTATTAAAAAGTTACTATTGGGCTCCCCTGGTGGCGCAGTGGTTGAGAGTCCGCCTGCCGATGCAGGGGACGCGGGTTCGTGCCCCGGTCCGGGAAGATCCCACATGCCGCGGAGCGGCTGGACCCGTGAGCCATGGCCGCTGAGCCTGCGCGTCCGGAGCCTGTGCTCCGCAACGGGAGAGGCCACGACAGTGAGAGGCCCGCGTACTGCAAAAAAAAAAAAAAAAAAAAAGTTACTGTTTTAATTTGTTCATATTTTTGAGAAATATAGTAATGATCTCGTTTTAAAAATATTTACACACTGGACTTCCCTGGTGGCACAGTGGTTGAGAGTCCACCTGCCGATGCAGGGGACACGGGTTCGTGCCCCGGTCCGGGAAGATCCCACATGCCGCGGAGCGGCTGGGCCCGTGAGCCATGGCCGCTGAGCCTGCGCGTCCGGAGCCTGTGCTCCGCAACGGGAGAGGCCACAACAGTGAGGGGTCCACGTACCACAAAAAAAAAAAAAAAAAAAAAAAAAATTTACACAACAAAAACGAAAGGATAATTATGTGAAATAAATTCTGTTTCTTTGCCCAGCATTATCTTCCCTTTTTACTTATGTAAATAATCCACTTCTGTCACTGAGGGAAGGACTGGTTCTGTCTTATTCACGGCTGCATTCCCTGCTCTTTAGGGGACAGTAGGCACTCAGATGTTTATGAAATGTGAGAACAAAAGAAAAAAATCATTCACTCACTCATTCCGTAAATATTTGAGTATTTCTGATAGAGCAAGGCAGATAAAAATAAGAAAAAGCAGTACCTGTAAGGGTCATAAATTTCCTCCAAGAGGTGTCTTGTGAAGGAGGGACTGATTCTCCCTGAAGAAGCCAGGGATGGCTCACAGAGGAGATGGCACTGAAGGTGGTTCTTTCAGCTCTTTCGGGGGAGGCAGGTAGTTAACCTGGGCGGAGAGAACCAGGTGTGCACAGACACAAAGGTGAGGGTCGGGGGTGGTGGGGATTGAATCTGGAGTAGCAGGTGGGGGCCACATGGTGGAGGTCCTCATGTGCCCTGCTAAGGAATCTAGTTGCATGTGCCCCTGAGGGCACCTTTGAGGACTGTCGGAGTCTTTTAGGGCAAGGATGGGAGAGAGGACATGGCGCTGTCAGGCCATTACCTTTCCAGAGGACCAGTGGCATGATGGAGGATGTGCTGACAAGAGGCCGTGAACATTCCAGGGAGAAGGTGAGAGGGGCCCGGAGTCCCCACTGCTCCACATTCTGCAGATGTCAGACGCTCCTGTGCGCTTCAGAAGTGCTTATCTGTAGAGAACTGGTGGAGTGAGGAAGCAGCCGGATATAGTTCCCATAGTTTTCCCCAGAGTTGTGTTTCTCCCATCACCTGGTGCCACACTAGACCTTCTGAATCCATTTCCACGAGTGTCTGGGAATCCCCGTATATATGTAATAAATACACAATGTTATGTGTTCATTATTATACATACTATTATACTATCATGTCTCCATAATTATTATTATAGAATCCTTATACAGAAGATGCTAGAATGCTTTTGAGACAGTGTCAGTTCAGACTGAAGGAAGGGACTGCTTTCTGGCTGACCCGTTTTATGAGCATATGCAGTTCCCCTTAGTGTGTGAGACTTTCTGAACCAAAACGAATTATGAGTCCAGAAACATATTTTTTACTAATTTGGCTGGTTAATATAATTATCCTAGAACGTATCCAGTTTTGATTTTAAAAATTAGGATACCTTCTATAACGGGAAAGCAAAAAAAAAAATTTTTTTTTTTTGGTCTTCAAATGGGCCTCAGGTGTACAGAACTAGGTGCGGTATAGTCCTCGGTTCATGGCATAGCCATTGTAGGTTTGTGCCTGACCCTTTCGCTGATGAATTTTCGTCTTTGCTTTATGAATTAACAGTACTCTGGACAGTGAGGGGTCAGCGCCAGCCTAACACCTGTGCGTCGACAGCCACTTATGCTGCCCGTGTGCCCCCCACCCTGCTGCCTTCAGCCCCAGAGGGCACCGCGGTCCCGAGTTTTATGGGGCACCGTCTAAAGACAAAACTAAAAGCTTTTTTTTTCTTTTTTTTTTTTTGGCTGTGTTGGGTCTGCATTGCTACGCGCGGGCTTTCTCTAGTTGAGGCGAGCGGGGGCTACTCTTTGTTGTGACATGACATGCAGGCTTCTCATTGCGGTGGCTTCTCTTGTTGCGGAGCACGGGCTCTAGAGCACAGGCTTCAGTAGTTGTGGCACGTGGGCTTCAGTAGTTGTGGCATGTGGGCTCTAGAGCGCAGGCTCAGTAGTGTGGCGCACGGGCTTAGTTGCTCTGCGGCATATGGGATCTTCCCGGACCAGGGCTCGAACTCGTGTCCCCTGCATTGGCAGGGAGATTCTTAACCACTGTGCCACCAGGGAAGTCCCAAGCTGCTTTTTTTTTTTTTTTTTTTTTTTTTTTTTTTG